>NC_134357.1:86380860-86711276 GCF_048569485.1 Anomaloglossus baeobatrachus | reverse complement strand
TGTCCTGCACTTTGTCCAGATCTGAATTCCATAAAGAACCTATGGGATCAGCTGAGTCGCCATGTAGCGGCTCGTAACTCTGTGCTCTCGAAGCCACATGACAAGTTATTAAGTCATTGACATTTTGGGGGGGTATACCCTCCACTTTCAATAAATTGTTTTAGTTGAGGAAATCACCATTGCATACTTCTATTTAAATGCCCTATTTTCATGTTAAAATGTCATTGTAGAGTGAACTTTTTACGTTTTGCATAGGTTTCACCCAAAAGCAAAATGCCCCTAACATTTTATGAGTAATGTATCTTAATATCCTGCTTATTTTTAGATTTTATTTTGTTTTTTACTTTTTTAGGGGGGGTTTTTGCATTTCTTTTTTCGGGTTCTTACCTTACTGTACGCTTGCTGGCTTTCCTTTTTATTGTTCGCTTCTATATCTACAACGCTTTGTTCTAATTTATGATTTAGTTATTTCCCTTATTTAAGTATTTAGTAACACATTTGGGTCACTGGTTTTTTGTTTTTGTGTATTTGTTTGATGGCCATCCCCCTTTTTTATACAAATATTACTTATTAATATAATGAAATATTATATATTGCTATATTCTAGTCGCTATAATAGACCTAACCATTTATTAGACCTAATGTGTGTATATATATATATATATATATATATATATATACATATAGATATATATACATATTATTCCTCTGGTTTGGCTTGTGAAGCACAAAATTAGTCAAATTCTGGGACTTTTTTTGCAACATCACAGTGACTCAGTGTGTTCAGCATTATGGGATCATCAACGTAACGGGGGTTTAAAGGGAACCAATCACTAGGATTTTTGTATATAAGCTAAACCACGACTCACTTTGCCTGTTGAAGGATCTGTGTGAGGTCATACCCATGTGACCCGGTATCCAGCTTTGTTGGCTGAGGCCCCACCCCTTTTGGTTACATGGGTATGACCTCACACAGGTCTTTCAACATACAAAGTGAATTGTTTGTATAATGCTTATGCTAATTCTAACAGAGGAAGGGGATAACTATGAATATATTATCTGCTGTATTGCAACTGTCACTCAACAAGCAGCTCATTTTATAAACTTTACTTTTTTGGATTTCAAAACCTATAGATCCGAGCTGACCACTACAGGTATGTATAGAATCAGCCTGATAGTGCCAGTATAGCACTGGCTGTAGCTTATATACGAAAATCCTGGTGATTGGTTCCTTTTAAGTCTGATCAGGGCAATGTTTGCATGGCAATATCTTCAACGCCCAAAACGTTTTTGACAGCCTTTAACTATATTGTATAGCTTTATGTGTATTATATAGATATCTGCCAGCATCCATCCTTCCCAACTCCCCCATAACGTAAGCAACTGACTGTATGTGCAGTAATGTGGGACCTTTGTGACAAAATAGCTTTAGCAATAGTATTTAACTTCTAGTAGCATGAAAAAAATTGCATTCTATTTAAGATACCACAAGAACACAGGTTAGCACAGGAACTGGAGGTTACAATTAGTGATGAGCGGGCACTGCCATACTTGGGTGTTCGTTGAGAGCAGTTGGATGCTCGTTGGGCGCAACTCGAGTATAATGGAAGTCAAAGGAGAACTTGAGCCTTTTTCCGTGAAAGTCAGACACCAGCAGCGCCTATCAGACACTTTTTTTCCTATGATGGGGTCAGTTGGGTTTCCATCACAACTTCCAGAATTTTATTAGCGTAATGATGGAATTTGCTATGGAGTCTCCAACAACGAGCGTGAACAGAGCCCCAGAGTGACAAACAGTACTTGCAGATCAAATAAGACTATGTTCACACGTCCAATGATTTATTTTTTATTTTTTTTTTATCTATTTTGAAATGACAAAAATAGAAATAAAAAATACAGAACAAGATCCATTCATTGGAGTGGTAACAAATATGTCCTAAAAAACAAAAGTAAGAATGTTTGGCACTCACCCAGGCACTTAAAGTCAAGTCCTTTATTTCATCCGAAGAAAGCAGAACAGTGGGGAAAGGGAGGATGCAGGAAGCAGGTGGATGACGGCTGCCGTTTCGCGCGGACGGTTGCGCTTCTACGGGTCCTGACCAAAAATGTGCTAAACTGGCTTCTATTTGCCTCCGTTTTTAGCTGTAATCCATTTTTTAGTTGGGTCAGAAAACATAGTTTGCACAACTTTTTTGTCCAGCCCAAAAAATGGATAGTAACTGTATTCGATTTTTTTTAACATTGAACTCAACGGGAGATGGATAATAACAGAGGTAATCTGTTTAGGCAGCTGGTAGCAGATCCATGTTTTAAGCTCTGTTCTTGTGTTTCTATGCTGCAGTATCTGGATCGATAGTACCTGTGAGACTGACCCTAAGGGGTACTTTGCACGTTGCGACATCGCTACTGCGATATCGTCGGGGTCAAATCGAAAGTGACGCACATCCGGTGCCAGTAACAATGTCGCAACGTGTAAAGCCTAGATGCGCCGATAAACGATCGCAAAAGCGTCATAAATCGGTGATCTGTGTAGCATCGGACATTTTCATAATGTCGCACCAATAGGAGATACGATGTTGTTCCTCGTTCCTGCGGCAGCACACATCGCTGTGTGAAGCCACAGGAGCGAGGAACATCTCCTTACCTGCCTCCACCGCCAATGCGGAAGAAAGGAGGTGCGCGGGATGTTTACGTCCCGCTCATCTCCGCCCCTCCGCTTCTATTGGCCGCCTGCCGTGTGACGTCGCTGTGACGCCGCACGACCCGCCCCCTTAGGAAGGAGGCGGGTCGCCGGCCAGTGCGACGTCGCAGGGCAGGTTAGTGCATGTCACGCTGCCGTAGCGATAATGTTCGCTATGGCAGCTATCTCAAGATATTGCATGTACGATGGGGGCGGGTACTATCGCGCTCGGCATCGCAAGCATCGGCTAGCGATGTCGCAGCGTGCAAAGTACCCCTAAGGCCGACGTCACACTTGCGATTGACTCGCACGAGTGCAATGTGAGAAAATCTCGCATTGCACTCGGGCCAATGTTTATCAATGAGGCAGCTCCTATCTGCTTTTTTTGGTTATCAATGATCAGCAAAAGTAAATCCAGTTTACAGAGAATCTGTCTTATCTGAAAGCAGGATAAGAAAGGGCATAGATCCTGATACCAGCGGTTTTTCACTTACTGGGCTGCTTGCTGTAGTTTTGATAACATCACTGTTTTATCAGCAGGAAATTACCACTAGAGAATTAGCAAACTTTCTGCCGTGTAGACCTCCATTCTCATAAAGTCTGTACACCCCCATTTTCTCCACTGATTAGCAGATTTCTTTACATTTTTAGTGTAATAGAAAGCTGCCGATCACTGGTGTGGGTGGGGTTTACAGAGCTCAGCTTTCAGAGAACTAGTAGATCTGCAGTTGATAAAAACAATGATTTTATCAAAACTGCTGCAAGCAGCCCAGTAAGTGATGCATCACTTGGATCCGGGTCTCTTTCCCTACATCATGCCACTCTCAAATGGGGTAGAAAAAACCTGGTGACAGATTCCCTTTAAGAAAAGTCTAAAAACATCGTCTGTTGAAGAGTAAAGAGATGCAAAGCTTCTATTAAGTTTAACAATTAACTGTAGTGCTAGTGGCCTGTGGACATTTCTATTAAAATGGCATCAAGGATCCCATTATAGGCTGCCAAGAATGTGATGCATGAACATAGTGTGCAGGCAACAAGCTAGGGCCATCAGACTGAAACACCAAAAGAAGACGATAACAGCATACACGGGATACATTAGGCCACCCAGAAATTGGTCAGCTGAGATCACGTTCAGGGCACATCAGCAAAGAAAATCATTTGTCTGTTAATCCATTGTGGATCCTTCAGACAGAAAAACAACTTAATCCAACAAGTTACCGTCAGAGCTGAAGCTTGTGGAGAGCTCTCCGCACGGCTCGGGGTCCTGTAAAGAGGTATCTTTTGATATTTCAATGTCGTTACATTTGGGCCAGGACAGCCAACATTAGCAGCAATTAAATTCCAGTGAGATTAATGTTATCACTTTTCTGTGAAGTATTTCTATCATATATCTGAGACGTAAACTAAGATAAAGACTGATGGCACATCCTACATTTGTAATGTGAACAGGTGCACACTGAACATGAATCATACGGTAGTAACAAAAAGGAGACAGTTGCACTCTGTAGTGCTAAGATGTGGACCAATTAAGATGGGAATATAGACATGCAATACTGCTATGGAAAACATGTACTTGGCACACAAAATGGCCAGTTTTATGTGAGCCCAACAGCCAACAACAAGACGACCTCTTTTTTGTTGGGTCCCTATCCAACTAATGCCTCTCTTTGGGTTAAAAAAACCCCTATAATTTATGGGCAGACAGGAACCTCTAAATGGAGAATTATAATTGCCTATAACTGAAGAGCAGGAGTGCTCAATTAGAAGGCATGACCCTGTAATCTAAGAAAAATACTGATGGCACATCCTATCTTCCTAATGTGAACAGGTGCAAACTGAACATAAAACATAGTAACAAAAATGAGACAGTTGCATTCTGTAGTTTGATAGGGACCCAAGAAAAATGAAGTCGCCTTGTCGTTGGCTGTTGGGCTCACATTAAACTGGCCATTTTTGTGTGCTAAGTATCTAATTTTTTCATGTTTTTTTCACAGCAGTAATGCATGTCTATATTCCTATATCCATTGTTCCACATATCTTAGAAGTACAGAGTGCAACTGTCTCCTTTTTGTTAATATAGCTGACAAATATCCAGGGTTATACATCAACAATACAAATGTTCATGTAACTGGTCTTTGTTTTTGTTGTCATTTATTTATGTTGACACTCATACTTTGTTGTGGGACACGTCACATGTACACATGTTGATCATTTTTTTCTCTAAGGATCAATTGCAAAAACAGAATCCACTCTTGCACGTCAAGGTAAATTTGGATTTCAGCACTGCACTTTTATTCCTGTTTATTCCTAAAGAACAAAACTGGTGCTGGACGGTTCCCCAAACCAATGCCCATCTTTTCAACCATAATATGCACTGGCGGACACAGACAATATATCCGCCAATTGCAACCCAATAGTTCATCATAATGCCCAATTACCCCTGCCCTGGAGAGGTAGACGTCAGCCCTCTTACCTCTTGGGCCCCTGTTCAACCCCATAGTTTGCACCAATGGTATGTCCCCCTCCCCCCGCCTGATAATATATATTGCACCCGTTCATCTTAAATAAAAAAACAAATAAAAATCTTTAGAAAACAAATCCTGGGCTCGAGACTTTAGTTCTAATTCATTTATTTGTGTACATCTGACTCCAGACTTCAAATAAATACTGTATTGTTGGGCTCAGCAGTTTTACTCCTTTCCATCTGTTCCTTATTTCTCGTAAAGTGACTGAATCTATGTAAGAAAGAAGCAGGGGACGTATGGAGGAGATGCATGATCATCAGACTACACGCAGGGCTTATTTGTGCCTGTAAACATGGAGACCTTGGCATTGTAGTCTTAGAATATTAGTTTTTATGGTATATATTGTTAAATCATTCATAAAATAGGGACAGCTCTATGGTAAACCACTGAAAGAGGATGAACTTACTTTAGTTATGTCTCTAAACTAGTTACGTCTTCTAATATACAATGTGTGAAATAAGAATTAAATGATGACAACTTCAAGACGCCTCCTGTATGGAGAAACTATTCGCATGCATTGCTCTGGTGTGATTTTGACCCATTCTTCCACACAAACACTCTTCAAATCCTGAAGGTCCCATGGGCTCCTTCTATGAATGCTAAGCTTTAGTTCCTTCCCTAATTTTTAAGTAGGAGTCAGGTCAAGTGATTGGCCTTTCTGTAGCTCTCCACAGATGGTCCCTGGCTCTTGGACAACTCTTTAGATAATTTTATTCACTCCTCCGTTTAAAATCTTGTCTGGAGCACCTGGTCGTGGCCGGTTTATGGTTAAATGATGATCTTTCCACTTACGAATGATGACTCCAACAGTGCCCACTGTAACCTTTTGTAGTTTAGAAATTTTGTTTCAACCAGTGTCATCAGTATGTTTTGCAACAATAAGATTGTGATGGTCTTGAGTCAGCTCACTGGTTTTACCCATCATGAGATGTTTATTGTGTGGCACCTAAGTAATTAGACACCATCAGTTGAACCAACTGATATTATTTTTCACTAAGTGACAGAATTATTTTCTAATTACTGATAGCTTTCAGCTGGTGTCATGACTTTCCATGGCTTTTTGCCTTTTTGCAACTCTCTTTCTTTATGTGTTCAATACTTTTGTCCTTTGTCATTTCTCATTATTACATATAACTTAATTTCTGGACATCTATGGTTTAATTTCTTTGCCTGTGTAGATTGGATGGCTTGTTACCAACATCTGGTGAGAAATTCATGTTGATAGAATCTTTTAGAAATGTATTTACTTAGAAATTTGGTGACATGTTCAATACTTATTTCACTTGCTTTAGATGTTTATTAGCGGAACGTGCGCCCTGTCTGGCTGTATAGAAATGTCTTAAAACAGTCTCTTGGGGGACCTAAAGGACATTGTGCATCTTGTGAACATCTGGCATCCAAACTTGGTAGATAAATGGTGATTAGCTGAGCTGTAATATTAGACACAGCTCATGGACAGGAGTGACACTGCTTCATACGGCCCATGTCCGGAAGGCATTCAGATCAGCGGTCATAGCGGACACAGGTATGCGCGTCACCACTGGTGACACTGCATTGAATAGTATGTTAGCACGCGCCTGTGGATGTGCTACCATACTAAAAGGGTGGAATGAGTGCAGGAACTAACGCCCTTCGACTAGTCCCTGTGCTCATTAGCATATCATAGAAGATCTTTAGAAATACTTTTTCTAAAGATCTCTTTATCTATGCTACTAGATACAGGGACGATTAGGCAGGGATTAGCAATATACACCCAGAACTGCTCGTGGTTCTCGGCGCATATTTCAATATTGCATATTGCACTTGACAGGTTCACTTTAAAGAGAATCTGTCAGTAGGATCAACCCTCCTCCGTCATCTATACGGGCATGCAGGTCATAGGAAGCTGAATAAAATGATACTTAGATATATGTGATCTAGTGTCTTAGTCGAGAAAAATCCACATTTTTCTTAATATGTAAATGAGCTGTTAAGATCTATTAGCCGGACACTGATCTCCCTGAGAAACAACATCCAGATTATTATAAATGAAAGGGGGTGATACCAATGTGAGACATGTAGATGAGGAGAGCAGACTGTCCGTTGTTACATGTCTCACACTGGTAATGACTCCTGATTCTTGGAGATCAATGTCTGGACCATAAAGAGATCAATATCTGGACCATAAATCTTAACAGTTCATGTACATATTAAGTAAAATGTTAATTTCTCCGGAGTAAAGGCCCTGTCACACACACACAGATAAATCTTTGGCAGATCTGTGGTTGCAGTGAAATCATGGACATATTGTTCCATTTGTACACAGCCACAAACCTGGCACTGATTGTCCACAATTTCACTGCAACCACAGATCTGCCACAGATCTGCCACAGATTTATCTGTGTGTGTGTGACAGGGCCTTAAAACATTGGATCACAAATATCAAGGTATTGTTTTATTCAACTTTCTATGATCTTCCTGCCCATATAGACAGTTTAGGAGGGTTAATCCTACTGAGAGATTCCCTTTAGGGGTACTTCTCACATAGCGAGATCGCTAGCGAGATCGCTGCTGAGTCACGGTTTTTGTGACGCACCAGTGACCTCATTAGCGATCTCGCTATGTGTGACACTGAGCAGCGACCTGGCCCCTGCTGTGATCGTTACACACAGTGCTGGTTCATTTTTTGGACCTTGCTCTCCCGCTGTGAAGCACACATCGCTGTGTTTGACAGCGAGAGAGCAACGATCTGAATGTGCAGGGAGCAGGAGCCGGCGTCTGACAGCCTGCGGTAAACTGTAACCAAGGTAAATATCGGGTAACCAAGCGAAGTGCTTTGCTTGGTTACCCAATATTTACCTTGGTTACTAGCGTCCACCGCTCTCACGCTGCCAGTGCCAGCTCCCTGCTCCCTGCACATGTAGCCAGAGCACGCATCGGGTAAATAAGCAAAGCGGTTTGCTTATTAACCCGATGTGTACTCTGGCTAGGAGTGCAGGGAGCCAGCGCTAAGCGGTGTGCGCTAGTAACCAAGGTAAATATCGGGTAACCAAGCGCTTGGTTACCCGATATTTACCTTAGCTACCAAGCGCAGCATCGATTCCACGCATCACTGCTGGCTGGTGGCTGGTCACTGGTCGCTGGTGAGATCTGCCTGATTGACAGCTCACCAGCGACCATGTAGCGACGCTCCAGCGATCCCTGCCAGGTCAGATTGCTGGTGGGATCGCTGGAGCGTCGCTAAAGTGTGACGGTACCCTTAAGATTTTTTTTTAATGTTTTTATGGCCATGGTCATTGATATCACCAGAAGTGAATTACTTTAGATTATTACTCACAGATTTTCTAATATGTGGACACAACCTTGTGCACTAATGAGCCCGTCCACCTGGCCATACAAGTACTTTTATTATTATGAGATTAGTAGTTCGTCACTGGCTGTATCTGATGTCAGGGGGAGGTAGTGATTGTTCTACTAATGGCGATGATTAGGACGAACAATGACTTTATTGTCCTTTTCTCTTCTGTGATATTTATTCATTTGCAGAATGTTATTTCTATTGCAATTTGCTAACTTTCCCCCGGATAGCTGTACACTGGCACATGACGATAATTCTGTTCTGCTATAAATGTCAAAATACGGTTGTCACAGCAACCACTTACTTTTTATAAAATACAAATAATTGTGTTCCGTCATGGTGCATCGTATTCATTTATCACAGGCTTTATCTATTTATTGAGATAAAAGGAAAGACAATATTGGTAACCCCCCAATAATAATGTCACTGCAGTGTGCTGCTTCTTAATCGGTAGATGATACTTTTATTGTTTTCCTCTATGGTCTAGGAATATTTACCAGCCATTTTCCACAGACAGATATTATCAGCATCTGCCTGGTGTTTGTTCTTGCTGTCTGATAAAGCCATCATGGGCTTCTTTATGTGTTGCTGCCCTTAATCCAGTGGTCAAGGTAACACTTTGTTGTATCATGAGACCATTAACGGCTCTGACAAAGATAACCGCTACATGTGTGAGCACCAAAGGGATGAGATACATTCTGTTTAATCCAATTATGTGATTATTCTGCTAAATAAAGGGGCAAGATTATCCTGACTGAGTGTTTACCATTATCTTGCTAGGTAAACAGGCTGCTTGTTCATTGTGGGAAATGTTCTTTTCTGCAAAGCAAAGATCATCGTTCTCGGCGGTGCATCGTCCGGTGTAAAGAGGGCACGAGCTGTGGAGAACTATGGCGGCCTGTGCACACTGACAATCTAGCATTCAAACGACCGCCAATCAGTAAAAGTTTGCAGTTATATCGTGGTGCTGATTGCTACATGTAAATTAATCTTAATAATAATCATGTAGGTGTAGAATTCAATCAACAATCTTGACATTGGGATTAGAGATGAGTGAACCAGAGGTTTGGGGTTCGGTTTTTGGCCGAACACCAATTTTTTTTAAAAAAAACAAACAAACAAGGGTTCAGATGCTTTTACATATAAACACCACTCACACAAGCATCACTGTGCTCGGGTACACTTGGTCTTCAGCCCATTGCAAGCCACTTGCAGAGTTTGAACGGCTCGCACCGATGGTAACAACAGCATTATCAGATGTTGAGGTGAGCAATCCCAAGGTTTGGGGTTCAGTTTTTGGCTGAACAACGACATTTTAAAAAAACCAAAACAACCAAAAAACAGAGTTCGGAGTTTGGGTGCTTTACATATGAACTTCACTCGCGCAATTATCTGTGTGCTCGGGTACGCTCGGTGCTCTGCCCAGTGCGAGCCGCTTGCCGTGTTTGAATGGCTCGCGCTGAGGGTAACAACTACGTTGTCAGATGTAGTGTGCAAACCCCCCCAGCAAAAAAATAGAAAGACCCCACTTACCCGCCTCCGGAGGTGATCTGCTTATGGCTGGCTGCATGTGGGCGGAGACCTGAACTGCACAATCAGTCCAAACCACGGAGGTAGGGTTCGGCTGCACAAACTGAACTTCCACAGGTTTGCTCATCTCTAATTGGGATCAATAACCTTTTTTGAGGCACACTTTTAAAAGTTGTTGTCACTACTTTTACAGGAATGGCCTATCCAAAGGATAGATCATCAATGTCTGATTGGCTGGGGTTCATCAACCCAAACGTCTGCTGATCAGCTATCCTCGGTGTCGGCAGGTAGCCAGAAATGCTTCTTTTGATAGCAGCCGTAGCCAGGTGCTACATATCCGCCTCTCATTCAAATCAATAGAAAGTGGATGTACAGTACCTGGTCATGGGCACTATCAGAAGATGGAGCAGCTTCAGAACTGAGCATTTCTGGCTGCCAGCTGCCGCCGGCACAGAGAAAAGACGATTTGCGGGGGTGCGTGGTAATGCAAATCGGCCAATCAGACATTGATGACCTATCCTAAGGGCGGCTTTGCACGTTGCGACATCGTCGCAGGTACGATATCGTGTGATAGCTGGCGTAGCGAACATTATCGCTACGCCAGCTTCACATGCACTCACCTGCCCTGCGACCGTCGCTCTGGCCGGCGGTCCGCCTCCTTCCTAAGGGGGCGAGTCGTGCGGCATCATAGCGACGTCACACGGCAGGCGGCCAATAGTGGCGGAGGGGCGGAGATGAGCAGGATGTAAACATCCGGCCCACCTCCTTCCTTCCGCATATCCTACGGAAGCCGCGGTGACGCCGGTAGGAGATGTTCCTCGCTCCTGTGACTTCACACACAGCGATGTGTGCTGCCGCAGGAGCGAGGAACAACATCGGACCGTCGCGTCAGCGTAATTATGGATTACGCCGACGCTGCACCGATGATACGATTACGATGATTTTGCACTCGTTAATCGTATCATCGAGCCTTTACACACTACGATGTCGCATGCGATGCCGGATGTGCGTCACTTTCAATTTGACCCTACCGACATCGCACCTGCGATGTCGTAGTGTGCAAAGTCCGCCTAAGAGTAGACCATCAGTGTAAATGTAGTGGAAAATCTCTTTTTGGCTACTAAGGCACTTGAAAAAGGAAAGGCCAAACACAAGATATCTCAGCCGAAATCTACGCTTAGCAGACAGTTCTCTCCCGTCTCCTTCCTACACCTATGCTTCCAGGTCAACTGACTGTTCATGTGTTTTCTACGAGGAGTGAAAAGAAAGTAGCTGCCAGACAACTCTGTCAGTGGCAACTCTACCCTGAAATGAAAAGGATTGACCTTTGAAATTCCAAAAAACAATCTTTCTCTGCCCCGAAATCATGTATCCCAGCTGGGATTGTCAGGGGGCCCAGTGCTCATCAAATGGAGACTTAAAGGATTGGTTCAATTTGAGCTACTTATGGGAAAGCTGAACCTGCCTGTCTCTAAAAATGTTAAAGAGGAACCAACCCAATGGTAGTCATATACTAAGAGTGCTAAAAAACAAAACAAAAAAACACCTGATCATTGATGGGGAATGTGGTGAGGTGACCCAATATTATTATTCCATTTTTTGCTGACAAACATCTATGACCCCCCCATCTCTCTATATAGCACACGCTCTCATACTTTAGCGTGGTGAAATTCTACAATTATCAAAAAAAAATCCCAAAAATCAAAACACTTAATGAAAAGTATAAAAACATGTCCTCTCCGAGGGCAACCAAACTCTTTTGTTAATCCTATGTGATGCGCTGATCAGAGCGGGAGCTAATAAATTACTTTAATTGGGTTATAGCACTTTTTTTTTTGCTTTGAAAATTATGTTAATGAAGGACTTGGCTGTGACAAAAAGAAACGCAATTCCCCAGGAACTAGAAAACAAAGACAGAAAAAAAAAATCACATTTAGTGCAAAAGATGCCACTGAATTCATTTTGTCTAAAGTTTCAAAGAGTGAATCCATGCATATTTAAAAGGAACCTGTCAGGTGCAATATGCACATAGAACCACGAGCAGTTCTGGGTGTATATTGCTAATCCCTGCCTAACCGTCCCTGTGTACACTAGCATAGATAAAAGGATCATTAGAAAACATTTTTCCAAAGATCCTTTATGATATGCTAATGAGCTCAGGGACTAGTCACAAGGGCATTAGTTCCCCTGACTAGTCCACCCTCTTAGCATGTTGGCACACCTCTGTGGGCATGCTAACATGCTATTCAATGCCCATCGTCATGGACGTGTGTACCTGTTTGGTGTCACCGTCTCCATCGCCGGGTTTAGTCTCAGTGTTCAGGCTCACTAGACCTCTTTGAAGCCAAGAAACATGCACGCAACTTCATAGTGCACATGATTGGAAGTGCCGAGACTTCTGATCATGCGCACTAAGCCTAAACCCGGCGTATGAGGTGGTGACAGTGGACACAGGTATGCGTGTCCATGCCGATGACTCTGGGCATTGAATAGCATGTTAGCATGTCCTTGTGGGCGTACTAATTATGCTAAGAGGGCGGACTAGTCAGGGGAACTAATGACCTTGCGACTAGTTCCTGTGCTCATTAGCATATCATAAAGGATCTTTAGAAATACTTTTTCCAAAGATCTCTTTATCTATGCTACTAAATACAGGAACAGTTAGGCAGGGATTAGCAATATCCACCCAGAACCGCTCTTGGTTCTGGGTTCACACTGGACCTGACAGGTTCCCTTTAACACAACGTACAATGCTAATAATAAGGCCGTCCTGCCGGCGTACTGTGGTAGGAAGATCTTCTAAAGGACTCTATTCACTCGCTGCAATGATGGCACAAAACAAATCATTTATCCGGTTGACATGTGAGTTGGAACAGCAGGAGATATGTAGAAGCTGGAATAAAAAAAAAATCCGTTGTAAGAATTTTGCTTGATTTTCAAGTTGCGTAAAGTATATCTCACCGCTGGTTACCATAGTCCTTTTGAGAGTTAAACCCTGAACCTCCCACTCTCCGAGCCTCAATATAATAGAGTATTTTGTGGAAAAGGTTCCGCACATAGGAGTATTCTGCTGGAGAATAAATGCTTTATTTGTTCTTCTGATATCTTATAACCCCGTAGCTTTTAAGCGAATTCATATATGCATTTAGATACCATCATTTGAACAGGGCAGCGAACAATATAGCTTTATTGTTTCTTCATGTGGAAATGGGAACAGGATGCCAATAAAAATAGAGATATTATAATCCTGCCTGTAGAGTCTTTCCAGCATGGGAGAAACTGAACCATTAGTTTGGTTGCCAAGTGACAAACCTTCATAAGAAACTATTCCGTCCGCTGCGCCAGCTTCTAAGCCTATCCATGTTCTTGTTAATGAAACGTGGTAACAATATGGTGGCCGGGAACGTATGGAGAAGGAAACGTTTCCATTACTTGCAGTATTTTAAGACACTTGGCGCACAGGCGGACTCGTCTGTAACTCGCTTTGGATATTAATATCGTTTAAGGATTAGCGAGATGTGATTTGTGGAGCTCTGAACGCGGCTGGAAGCTCTGTTTAGTGCAGCGGCTGCGTAACTCGCTGCAAACACCATCAATTACCTGACAGCACAGCTCGGCTCTGCCGTGTTTAGACTTTCTTGCAAAACATATTTCTCGATAGTGATATATGACGCAGGTATGACAGACATTGCTTAGGCGTGAATAACATGAGTCGCTGCTTGATCTCTGCTCCTAGAGAAAATATTTTAGGAGTGTTAATGCTTTCAGGTATAAAGCATTTACTATTACTGGCAACAGCTAGAAGCGGCCAAATACTGTAGTGACTGTTCAACTTTTTACACTACATCGCATGTAATAGAAGAAGTGTTTCATTGTGGTGTAGGGTGGACTTTATTGAGGTTTTTTTCTTTCTTTGTTTCATTTTGTGTGTTATGGAGAAAGCTATTTAATAGGGATGATCGAATACCTCAAATATTCAGTTTCGGGAATATTTGCCGAATAGGTGGCCGCTATGTAAGTCTATCGGAAAACCGAATTATAACTATTTGAAACTATTCGGGCTTCCCATAGACTTACATTGCACATCGAATATTCGCATAGCGGCGACCTATTCGTCGGATATTCGCGAAGCCGAATATTTGAGGTATTCGATCATATCCCTACTTTTTTTAACAATATAATCTTTTCTGCTTTTTTTGTTGAGATTTTTTTTGTTTTATAAAAGATTATTTTGGCACATGAAGCTACATTTTGCTCTTTAAAGGGAACCTTCACCAGATTTGGTAACTATAAGCTGCGGCCACCACTAGTGGGCTCTTATATACAGCATTCTAACATGCTGTATATAAGAGCCCAGGCCGCTGTGTAGAACGTAAAAATCACTTTATAATACTCACCTAAGGGGCAGTGCGGTGCAGACTGGTCGGATGGGTGCCTCCGTTCTCCGGTACCAGCGCCTCCTCTTTCGGCCATCTTTGTCCTCCTTCTTCAGAAGCCTGGGTGCATGCCGCTTCCTACCTCATCCACACTAGCCGGTATTGAGGTCCTGCACAGGCGCACTTTCATCTGTCCTGAGCAGGGCAGATCAAAGTACAGGGTGGGCCATAAGTATGGATTCACCCTGATAAAATGGAAGTGGTTGCTGATATCACCTTACCGTTTGTGGCATATTGGTACATGGGAGGAGCAAAACATTTGAGGACGGGTGACGCCCATGGTGGCCATCTTTTTTTATCAGGGTGTATCCATACTTGTGGCCCACCAGGGGTGTATCCATACTTATGGCCCACCCCGTATTGTAGTGCGCCTGCGCGGGTCCTTAACGCCAGCTAATGTCGATGACATAGGACGCCATGCACCCAGGCTTCAGAGGAAGGAGGACAAAGAGGAGGTGCCCCATATTCAAATCAATAGGGGGCGGGTGTGCAGTATCCCACCGTGACCACTATTCTGTTGACGGAGGTATGCTGTGCAACTGCATAATTGTGCAGTTCACCAAAAACAGCTGATTGGCGGAGATACCGGTTGTTGCACCAACAACAATCAGACATTGATGACCTATCCTATAGCTAGTCCATCAATGTTAAAGTAGTAGACAACTTTTTTCATAGAAAACATAGACTTTGTAACATATGCTTTCTATTGAATCCATGCCCTGCTCCATGTTCGTGCATAGACAGGAGCTGTGCACTCCTGTCTGCTGAGCTGCGCACCTCTCAGGGTTGGGCAGATGTTTTGAGTGATCGGTGGAGATCTTAGGACCCAGACCAACATCGATCTACAAGTAATTATAACAGCACTGATATATGAAAAAAAAACTTTGAAAAGCTGTAACTTGTAAAGGTGCAATCTCGATATAGAAAAACATGTCTCATGCTTGGGACCAAAAATGACGCCATATTATGCAAAATATAAGGAGGTTTAACGTCAATGTGTTTTGTGTCTTTACAATAAACCTGTTTGCAGTAAAATCTTTCCTATTGAGGACAGTTTATTAAAACAGCCCGTGTGTGTCTTGAAAATATTAGTCAAGTTGTCGTTTACATTGTGTTAGATTCTAAGCAATAAAGTGACATAAGAAGATTATTGGGAGGTTATTGATCAATTAATCATTTTAGCGCTCCAATTATTATTTGTTGACTGTTTCCTTTAATACCGTAATGATGTCAAGGTGACATTGGATCTCTAATATTTTGCTTTTCTTACACAATTTTACTCTTTTTTAAGACCTATTCCGGTAATATTTGTCAGGAGTTGCTTGTTGAACTTTGGTTCCTAGGCAGAGCTGGAGTGTTTTTCAGATTTATGCGGGCGCTGTTTTTTTTTTCTACGCTTGTGTTTTTTTTGCTCGAATGTCTGTAAACAGATCTGCAGAATAGACACTTGACAAAGTGCATGGTAGCCAGGAGGAGACAGGAGGAAGCCAGGAGGAGACAGGAGGAAGCACCGGAGAAGCCACTCCAAGATGATCCAATAGGAAGCTGTGATGGCGATCTACATCTAGAGTTGTTATTACCTTTAACATCTTTTAGTATAACTAGGTTAATAGTAAATTGTATTGCAAAAACATAACTGATTCTGTGTATTATATGTACATTAGCCTTGAGAGTAAGCTTTCTTTGAGTGTTGGTGGGGGAAAGCCTTGGAGATACTGTTCACACTAGAGGATTTATGATTTGCAGCACTTTAGATGAATACAGATCTTCAGGTTGGTGTAACATCCATAGAAACAATAGTTAATGCATCGTGCAGTACATAGGCACAATATATATATTAGAGATGAGAGGATCAGGCAAAGTTTTAATTGCCTAGATTACATGGATTTTTCCAGGAACTGCAATTCGCAGCAAAGATATTCTCAGTGAATTGAATCTCTCTTATTATGCTGTGGGGTCTCTGCAGACCCTAGAACATAAACATTATATGTATAAAATAAAAAGAACACATACTCTGATTACCGCTCACGTCACTTGCCCTTTTGCTCTTCAATGTCTACCGTCCGTTTCTGGTCATATTATCACCTACGTCAAGCACTATGTCTTATCTGAAGAGCCGCTAATGTGACGCCCTGGCCGGGCCAGGTAGTCACAAATAGGGCCCCGCATTACACCTTTCCCTCACAGGTAACACACAGCCAATCTTACAACTCTAGTCACCCCCCTCAGGGCTTGATAGACCCACCAGGGGGCGGAACCAGGCGGTTGGAAGACGCCCACCGAGGAGTTTTAGACAGCCCGAGGGCGGGAAACAGTCAGTCAGTTCAAGGAGTTGAGTTGAGAGTTCAAGGAGAGTGGAGGTCAGGCCTGTGTCTCAGGCCTGAAGGAAAACTGACAGGTACCAGGGTAGGAGCCGGTCTCCGTCTGCAGGAGCCGGGAAGACGGCTTGGTGGAACCGAGGTGGACCGGGACAGGGTTGAAGCCCGCCGGTACCGACCCGGGGAACCGACTCGGAAACCGGAGCACACAGGGGGTACGCAGACCCTGAAGCTAGGTCCAGAAGCGACTGGAACTGGTTAATTAACTGATTGCGGCCAGTACTAGAGGTCCTGTCCCACCCAAAGTCCCTAATAGAAGGCAACAGCCCACCGAGGGGGATAAAAGGCCACCGCCACGGCTCAGAGATCCCACGGGCCAGCATCTGCGGGCAAAGGGCTCCTTAGGCGACAACCAGCTGGGAGCGGACTCCTGAAGTTGCAAGCACAGATAGTCCACCATTCTAAAACAGGTGCAGGAGAAAGACAGAGACCACCAGCCAGGTGGGTGAACCCGATCTCAGCCGGCTGTGGGCACCGACCACCATCCCCTTACTTTACCAAAGACTTGTGTGTTTTCTAATAGTGAGTACACCAACACCCTGCAGTTGCCCATCTCCCTGCACCGCCAAACCCCAACAGGTCCCGGGGCCAGCCACTATCCCTGCCCACGGAGGGGTTAACAACTTGCTGCACAACATCTCCCCCGGGTGCCCCGTAACTGCAGCGGTGGTGTCCAAACTCACCACATACCGTCGTGGGTGGCGTCACGAACTCCGTACGGCCCATCCCGTACATATACGTCCTACATCCACCATCCCATCACCCCCCTTTTTACTTGAAGTGACCGCGAGACCTCTCGGGTCCGGAGACCCTCGAGCCACCCACAGAAGGACCGGATCCGAGCAGCTCGGCTGCCGAGAGCGGGGCGGTACACTATGGTGCCAAAACAGCAGATGTGAACCCACACATATAATCCCATTTTGGAAAGTATAGCTCTTGAGTAGTGATGAATGAACCCGTGGATGTTCAGGTTCACCGGGTTTGGCCGAATTTTAGTTCGGACTATGAACCCCATAGAAGTGAATGAGAGCCCAAACTTTGGTGCTGTAAAATGGTTGTAGAAAGGGCTAGTTGGCTTCAAAAGGAAGCAAAAAAGGGGTTAGAGCAGGACAATTGTCCTGCAAGGAAGTGTGGATATTGGATAAAAAAAATTATAAGTAAAACGGCGTGGGGTCCCCCTTATTTTTGATAACCAGCCAAGGTAAAGCAAACAGCTGCAGGCTGCAGATCTCAGCTGTCTGTTTTACCTTGGTTAGTTATCAAAACTAGAGGGGACCCCAACCTATGGAGATCTGTCCAAGGGGTGCAAACATTACAGAAATTCTCCATTGTATATGTTCTCATAGCTTCGATGCGCTCATACAACAATGCATTGATTCTACCTTTAACCTCAAACAAAAATAGGACTGACGTCTTCCTTTTTGAAGCTATATGTATCCGTGAGGCCATAGTTATGTAATCAATTAACCTAAGGTCTTAAAGCCCCGTTACACGCAATGACGGATCTAACGATATATCGCCGTGGTCACGGATTCCGTGATGCACATCCAGCATCGTTAACGACGTCGTTGCGTGTGACAGTTAACGATGGAAAATACTCACCTTATTGTCCATCGTTGACACGTCGTTCCTTTTTAAATAATCGTTGATTGTTGAGCACGCAGGTTGTTCGTCGTTCCCGAGGCAGCACACATCGCTACATGTGACACCTCGGGAACGATGAACTGCAGCTTACCTGCGGCCGCCGGCAATGCGGAAGGAAGGAGGTGGGTGGGATGTTACGTCCCGCTCATCTCCGCCCCTCCGCTTATATTGGGCGGCCACTTAGTGACGCCACTGTGACGCCGCACGAACCGCCCCCTTAGAAAGGAGGCGGTTTGCCGGCAACAGCGACGTCGCTAGGCAGGTAAGTCCGTGTGACGGCTCCTAACTATATTGTGCGCTACAGGCAGCGTTTTGCCTGTGACGCACAAATGACGGGGGCGGGTGCTTTCACCAGCGACATTGCTAGCGATATCGCTGCGTGTAACACCCCCTTTATTGGAATCTTCAGTGGGTTTATCCCCAAAAAGTACAACAGTTGGACCAAGTTGGATAGACCTACCAATTATATTTATAATAAAAGTGTTAACACCCTGCCAAAAGGTTTTTACTAGTGGGCACGTCTACCATATATGTTTCATATCTCCTGGCAAATCACACCCCATTTAACAACCATCCGTGGTATTTTGTTGGAATGTAGTATGGACTCCTAGGTAAAACTTTAAGGGATGTTTCAGTGAGTGCAGTCTGGTTACTACCCTTTGATAATGTATCACAACAGTGGTACCACCTGTCACGACATTGTAAAGCGTAGATCTTCTTTCCATTGTTCCATAAACCCCATTTTGTTATTCTTAGGGGCAATTGAAAACAGCTTAAAGTAATGAGATTGTCCCCCAACCAAAAGGATCATAAAGGCTTTTTTGTTCAAAGGCTGAAGACATTAATATACATTATTTCTTTAAAAGGTGGATTGTGTTTCTGAATAAATTCTCGTCTGGACAGTAGAAGACCAGAAGTGTTTCAGAATAGGGATCCTTATAGTTTCCTCCATTTAAGGCCGGAGTCACACTTGCAAGTGACTCGCACAGGTTACACTCGCAAGTGTGACTCCGGCCTAAAAGAATTTCTTTCTAACCCAGGATAGAAAATTGGATTATTAAATAATGCTAATAACGGGGAGGGGGTTAGATTGTAATCGATAACAAAATCTGAGTATTTTCCCTAATCTTAAAGAATATAAAGCGTATGGAACGGTCTTAGCTACTTGAGGAGGTAGCGAGTTTGTTGACCACATGAGTCGCGATGACTCTAGGTTTACCCACTTGGGTAGACTTTTTTGGTAAGAGCCAGCAATTAATTGGGCAATCTGTGCCGCTTTAAAATATAAAGCAAAGTTGGGAAGAGACATTCTTACTAACCTTCTATGTAAAACATTAGATTAGTTAATAGGGGTAATACCCGCTGCTAGATTCCCTTTAAAAGGGTAGATCTAATGCTAATAAAGTTAAGGCCTCAGTTCCACTTGCGCATAGCTTCCGATAAGAAAGTATCGGAAACGATATGCTAATGACCCACTTCTGCGAGCATCAACCAAGGGTTATGTGACTGTCATCTGATCATGCAATCATCACAGCTGCGGAGAAGGGGGGTAGCACTTTATCTCCTCCGTGGTCTGTCTCTGTGTATATCGCACTGCGGTCAGATGACATGCGAATGCAGTGCGATGTTTCACACGCACCCATAGACTTGTATGGGGGTGCGTGTGAGCCAAGACTCACTGCCAAACGCAGCATGCTGCAATTAATTTCTCATGCCGACTTGGCATGAGAAATCAATCGCACATGGACACTACCCCATAGTTTTGCACTAGAGTGAGAGCAATCTGATGTTTTATCGGATTTCACTGGTCTGTGCAAAACACAAGTGGAAACGAGGCCTAAGACCCAAATAGGTAAAAAAAATAAATCTTTTCTTGGTGAATCTAAACCATGGAATAATATGATCCTGAGTAGGAGTAGGGGTATTTAAAAATAATGCTTCTTACTTTTCTATATTGATTTTGTGACCCAAAATCAATTCAAAGTTGTGGAGAAGTGAGAAAACATTAGAAGGTGAAACTAAAAATGACAAGATAGGTAAGAGAAGGTCGTCTTGATATTATTTTCAACATATAGTGCCATGGGAAGTTACACAAAACTTATCTTATATGTTTATTTAATAATTTGTAATTGACAGGATAATTTTTAGACCCTCTGTTTATTCCGATGATTATGAGGTTATGGAATGGGTACAGTTATTAATAAGAAGGCCTAATATTGGAGCATGAAAAGACTTTGGGGCCATGGCGTACGCCACATCTAGGTTGTGCTATGACAGTAAAATAATTAAATAATGGTCTTAGATTTTTAAAAGCTTTATGGATGAAACATAACCCTGTTTACAGGAAAATCTTCACAATACATTAGACAAGAACAGGGGCAGGTTACAATAGAGGAACACAATGGTGCAATCTAATACAACAGCTGACTGGTGAGCTGTGATGAACTGAAACCAGCATTAGCCGTCCTGCTAAATGATTACATGATAATTTAGGAAGTTGGGTAACAATTTACTCTTGAATTGTTTACCAAGAACTTGAAATAGAGTAAGAAATGTAAAAATTATTATGATAAGGCTTCAGTTGTTTGCTCTGGTGTTGCAAGACCTGATAACAGAAACTTCATTCAAAAGGATTACTTATCAAATGGAAGATGTCGGTCATTACAATGAAATATTTGTTTCATGAGTTTCACCCGAGTGATATTTCATATACGTCAGCAAAACACATCATTGAGCAATATGGAGAGCTAGTTACTCAGTGCACCGAGATATTTGCCGTTACTTAAAGGGGTTGTTCAACTTTGGTGGACAATTTTCTTCTTTTTTTAACTTAAATGCATGTATCTAAGGCTAAAAATCATTTTTGCAATTTGGATTCATTAAAAATGTTGCCGTTTGGCTTCAGTAGCCTCTGTGTCGCACTGTCTCTTGGTGGCTACAAAATTACCTCACTGATCCATCAAAGAGCTCATTCTGATGGCCTCACCAGTGAATTTGTACCTCTTTTATCTGTCCTTTTCTGAGCTCCTCTTATCTGATTTATGACCACAGACCACATCTAGGTTAAATGCACAGGGAAATAAAGAACCTGTAAAAGCCTAAAGATGACAATTTTTAATGAAACCCAATTGCAAAAGGGATTTTTAACCCAAATACATACATTTAAAGAGGTTGTCCACTACTAGGACAACCCCTTCTGATTCCACTTGTTCTCCCAGTTAAATTAAAAGACCCTGTACTCTACTCCCGTTCTGGCACTCTTCCAGCGCTGTCAGTAATCGTGGTTAGGGGATCACATGACATTGTCATGAAGCCCTGCGTCCAATCACTGCCAACCTCTCTCACCCTGCCTTCGGATCAAATGAGCAATCAACAGGAAGTGAGTGGCGGCCGCAGCGTCCTGTTGATTAACTCATTTGATCAGAAGGTGGAGAGAGAAGACGGCGGTAATTGGATGTGAAGCTCACGTGATGTCACGTGAGCCCCAAATCATGATTACGAACGGCACCAGAACGGGAGGTGAGTACAGGGGTTTTTATTTTAACTATTGGAAACAAGAGGAATCAGAAGAGGATGTCATAGTAGTGAACAACCCTTTTAAGTAAAAATAAAAAATCCCAAAGGTGAACAACCCTTTTATTGGTTTTCCTTTGTAAGTTACAAACTTAATTAAGTCTGCATCAAGAGACGAATGATACTGATGACTTTGCAGCTAAACATACCTATTGGTATACACTTTGCCAGACACGGGGCGGACATAGCATTGGTGCAACTTGTTCAGCCACACAGGAACCAAAAAGGACTGGGGGCCCATCTACAAATAGCACAGCATTGGTTCGTAGCTGAATCTTATTGTGAGGTAAAGCATTTCCCTGCCTGTTTTTTAAAAAATATTTTACCTCAAAGAAAGAATAATTTACACAGTGCGCTGTAATGTCTTCATACTTTCTTTTGCTTCCTTCCCCAGCCTAGGAGATGTAGTATGATCAGACATTATCCCTGTACAGTCAGACACGTCCATTACACAGTAGATAGGGGAACATATATAAGATTATTTCAGCACAGGAACATTTTTTTTAGCACATTCAATTGTGGAAATTATTATTATTCCAAGATCTATTGATTACGGTAAATTTAACTTTGATCATGGAAAAACTCCTTCAAATTTTGAATTATTACAATACATCTAATGATTGTCTATGAATCATGACCTATAACGACGTGACATTGGCAAAAGAAAAATAGCACTATTGGGTTTTTCAATGCAAGTCTAGCACAATCCACACATTGACTTTTAAGGCCGCTTTACATGCAACGACATCGCTAACGAGATATCGTTGGGGTCGCGGAATTCGTGACGCACATCCAGCCTCTTTAGCGACGTCGTTGTGTGTGACACCTACGAGCGTCTGCTAACGATCAAAAATACCTAAGCGTTGATCGTTGACACGTTCATTTCCAAAATATCGTTACTGGTGCTGGACGCAGGTTGTTCGTCGTTCCTGAGGCAGCACACATCGCTATGTGTGACACCCCGAGAACGACGAACGTACCTGCGTCCTCCGGCAACGAGGTGGGCGTGTCGTTAATGCGGCTGGTCTCCGCCCCTCCGCTTCTATTGGCGGGCTGCTGTGTGACGTCGCTGTGACGGCGCATGAACCTCCCCCTTAAAAAACAGGTTGTTTACCGCCCACAGCGACGTCGCTAGGAAGGTAAGTATGTGTGACGCATCCTACCAATATTGTTCGCCACGGGCAGCGATTTGCCCGTGACGCACAAATGACGGGGGCGGGTGCGATCGCGTGTAAAGCGCCCTTTATGTAAGCTGCATGCAACTTTTTTTGTTTTAAAGCATGAAAGCAAGGTCTCGCTCCCACTTGCATATAAAACAGACGAGTGCAATGCAAGATAAAATCTCACACTCACATAGCACTCACATGATATATGGAAAACCAAACAGATTTCACTCGTCCAACATTTCTGGAAAAAATTGCACCAATTTATTATACGAATGTGGGAGCGAGCCCAAAGTCACACAAACATCGCGATCTACTGGAAAACTGCAATTAAAATTTCACATTTATTCTAAATTGAGTCATCTTATAGGATAATGTTTATTTTTTTCTGGAAAACATAATGGCTCACTGTGTTTGTGTTATGAAATCTTTTATAAATCTGTTGGTTTTAGATTAATGAGTTTTCACACTTTCATCTCCATTCGTGAACTTTAAATTCAGAGGAAAGGTCAACTGCCAATTATGGCGATAGTGGGTTTCTGCGCGCCTCTCGAATTACAACAGGTGGCGGGGACACTGAAGACAAATTCCCTGGAAATGCTGCAGGATTGTCTTTAAATTCAATTCTTCTTTCTGTAGCACTCACAGACCAACACTTGCTTTTGATAATAAAATCTAACAGATATCTGTGGACTCTACAATTTAAAAAAAAAGTTTCTTCATTTCTTAACAATACAGTGTTATTTAGAAAATTGTAGAATTTTCTAAGGCAGCAGGTTTGGACAAATATCGGAGAAATTAAAACAAACAATATCTGGTAAATCGTGTGCTAGTGTATTTGTAATGGATAAAAATCTTTTGAATGCTTTGAGCTCATTCATTATTTAAAGAGGTGGTTCACTACTCTACAGTAATGAACACATCTCTGTATAACTGATAGGGGAGGCTTTTTGTAAATACCGTGTGTTTCCAATTCAGCCTCTGAGCGGCGCTATCGCAGTCCTTTCTTCCCCATCGTGTGACCCGCGGGCTCCATGACCTCTGAGATCCGGTGATGTCAAGTCAACTTCCAGTTGACCTGACATCACTGAGGCCGGCCCCAGTCTTCTTGAGTGACTGGGCTGTGGGTTGTGTTTCACCGCTCATCACAGCTCGGCGTCACAGCCCAGCATCTCACTCACTCTCCTTCACTGCAGAGCGCCACAAGCAAGAGAGATGCTGCGCTGTCAACCTGGGCTGGGATGAGCAATAAAACGACACCCACAGCCCAGTCACTCAAGAAGACTGGGGCCGGCCTCAGTGATGTCAGGTCAACTGGAAGTTGACGTGACATCATCAGATCCCAGAAGTCACGGAGCCCCGGTGGTCACTTTATGGGGATGACCGGACTGCGATAGCGCCGCTCAGAGGCTGAATTGGCAACACAAAGTATTTACAAAAAGCCTCCTCTATCAGTTTTACAGAGATGTGGTCACTACTGCAGAGTAGTGTACTTCCCTTTTAAGTAGAGATAAATAAAATATGGTATGTTGCTCAGTTGAAGGGGGTTTTCCATCACTGGACAAATCCTTATTAATGGAGTTAGGTTACTGCGTAATTGAACAAAAGAATGTCTACTTACCTCCCGGGTGGGCGACGTTCCTCCTCTCTTAACCCTCTGTCCCCCAACAGTTTTCTTTTAGAAACTGTATTAGCATCTGCAGATTGGGTGATGCTTTCACATTCACTTCTAAAACACTATTCTTCCACTCTAGTAGAATTCTAAAGGCTGAAATCATCATTGGGAAGCACAGGGTTGAGAGTGGAGGAAAGGCGCCAGACTAAGAGGCAAGTATAGTTTTTTCAATTTATCCACCATCCTTAGGCTATGTGTGCACACTGCAGATTAGATGCAGAAATTTTCTGCACCAAAAACTGCACCTTGGGGCAAAAAATGCACTAATAAACGCATGCATTTTTTGACGTTGGGGGCCCAGGCCTCGCTACCATTAAGCGTACTCCTGGGTTGAGAGAAAGCCTAGGGTACTCTTAATCTAAGGGTCAGCATAGGGTTCACCTTCTATTCATCCCCCCTTTTTTGTCACATCTTCCCATTTGTGACACCTTTCCTCCATTAACAGACCTACTAATTTATCCCTTCATGTTCCATCTGTGAAAGGAAAAGAAAAATTCAAGTTGTTTTCACACAGACCTTTTGGCATAAAAATTCCTTTATGTAATCTACTACAGAAACATCCTCCAATTCCCAAAAAATACAGAGCCACCAACAGAACTATTTTAGGAAGTTATTTACTTAGCTTCTATGAGAGCTTCCAGTTGGCGGGGCTTTTTCAGAAAATGTGCCAGTGTCCTATATTTGGACATCTGGAATAGAAAAATAAACTGCCTTCACTTTATAACCTCTGTGTGTGCCGGGAGACTGCAGAATGCACATCAGCCGAGGTAGATGGGTTTAAGCAATTATTTTATTGGCTTTATTTATTTTTATTTTTCAGTAGAAAGCTTAAATCAATATTTTGTGTCCAAAACCAAAGCAAAACACGTTCTAAACAAGAGCCGGCTCTTACATGAGTCAGAGTTTCAAGAATTTATATTAACTTACTTCATTTCTGTAAAGATCAGCAAACCATTAGTCATCGCAGCGTGACAACTTACATTTGCTTCTAAATGGACCTAAAAGTCTTCATTCACTGTGAAATCCTTCTCTGCTCGTGATGGGAAATCGCAGGACTTGTCCCTTTTTGTGGATTCATTTTTATTAATTCATTATCATCATCATCATCATCATGTCACACACCACAGTGGGTACACTGGGGACGCTTTAACAACGGTGGATATAGAAACTTGGCACTCAAGATAAACGTGAATAGTGGTCTTCTATTGAGAAGAACTTGTAGGACCAGCACAAGCACAGACGTTTCGGTCAAAGACCTTCATCAGTGTGCGTGCAGGGGGTCCTCAGAAGGTATAGCAACTTGGCAACTGTCGTAGTCAGGTATGACGCGGTGTCCACTGCTGTCTATGTGCCAAGTTTCTACATCTACTTGAGATGGTTTTGGACCCTACTTGAGCACCACCCCAGAAGTGCCGTGTGTATCAACTCACTTTAACAACGGTGGGCCCTGATGCTGATGAGAGGGAAGATGGACACCTCGTCCACTTACCTGCCACTGTACCCTGCACTCCTAGCCAGTACCTATATACAGTGCCTACAAGTAGTATTCAACCCCCTGCAGATTTAGCAGGTTTGATAAGATGCAAATAAGTTAGAGCCTGCAAACTTCAAACAAGAGCAGGATTTATTAACAGATGCATAAATCTTACAAACCAACAAGTTATGTTGCTCAGTTAAATTTTAATAAATTTTCAACATAAAAGTGTGGGTCAATTATTATTCAACCCCTAGGTTTAATATTTTGTGGAATAACCCTTGTTTGCAATTACAGCTAATAATCGTCTTTTATAAGACCTGATCAGGCCGGCACAGGTCTCTGGAGTTATCTTGGCCCACTCCTCCATGCAGATCTTCTCCAAGTTATCTAGGTTCTTTCGGTGTCTCATGTGGACTTTAATCTTGAGCTCCTTCCACAAGTTTTCAATTGGGTTAAGGTCAGGAGACTGACTAGGTCACTGCAACACCTTGATTTTTTCCCTCTTGAACCAGGCCTAGGTTTTCTTGGCTGTGTGCTTTGGGTCGTTGTCTTGTTGGAAGATGAAATGACGACCCATCTTAAGATCCTTGATGGAGGAGCAGAGGTTCTTGGCCAAAATCTCCAGGTAGGCAGTGCTATCCATCTTCCCATGGATGCGGACCAGATGGCCAGGCCCCTTGGCTGAGAAACAGCCCCACAGCATGATGCTGCCACCACCATGCTTGACTGTAGGGATGGTATTCTTGGGGTCGTATGCAGTGCCATCCAGTCTCCAAATGTCACGTGTGTGGTTGGCACCAAAGATCTCGATCTTGGTCTCATCAGACCAGAGAACCTTGAACCCGTCTGTCTCAGATTCCTCCAAGTGATCATGAGCAAACTGTAGACGAGCCTTGACATGACACTTTGAAAGTAAAGGTACCTTACGGGCTCGTCTGGAACGGAGACCATTGCGGTGGAGTACGTTACTTATGGTATTGACTGAAACCAATGTCCCCACTGCCATGAGATCTTCCCGGAGCTCCTTCCTTGTTGTCCTTGGGTTAGCCTTGACTCTTCGGACAAACCTGGCCTCGGCATGAGTGGAAACTTTCAAAGGCTGTCCAGGACGTGGAAGGCTAACAGTAGTTCCATAAGCCTTCCACTTCCGGATGATGCTCCCAACAGTGGAGACAGGTAGGCCCAACTCCTTGGAAAGGGTTTTGTACCCCTTGCCAGCCTTGTGACCCTCCACGATCTTGTCTCTGATGGCCTTGAAATGCTCCTTTGTCTTTCCCATGTTGACCAAGTATGAGTGCTGTTCACAAGTTTGGGGAGGGTCTTAATTAGTCAGAAAAGGCTGGAAAAAGAGATAATTAATCCAAACATGTGAAGCTCATTGTTCTTTGTGCCTGAAATACTTCTTAACACTTTAGGGGAACCAAACAGAATTCTTGTGGTTTGAGGGGTTGAATAATAAATGACCCTCTGAATAAACTTT
This sequence comes from Anomaloglossus baeobatrachus, assembly GCF_048569485.1. NCBI lineage: Eukaryota > Metazoa > Chordata > Amphibia > Anura > Aromobatidae > Anomaloglossus > Anomaloglossus baeobatrachus. The sequence continues at coordinate 86,683,378 of NC_134357.1, read as the reverse complement.
TCACAATTTAAAAAAAAAAAAAAAAAGAAATAACATTCTTTTTTGCTGCAGTGCATTTCACACTTCCAGGCTGATCTACAGTCCAAATGTCACAATGCAAAGTTAATTCCGAATGTGTAAACCTGCTAAATCTGCAGGGGGTTGAATACTACTTGTAGGCACTGTAGGTTCTTCATCCATCGCCGAGCAGCAAACCTGAAGCCCTGAGTGACCCTATAATATTCCTGGCTAGTGAGTGGACAGGTAAGGGACACTAGCCCCACCAATGTACTAAAACAACACACAAGGAAAAGAAAGACAGACAGGGGAAACACACCAACAGATTGCTGCAGTCAGCACCAAGACGGCAGCCTACACAGCAACTTGCAGAGAAGGCGCCACCAGCTCCTTACAACTCTAGGGCACGCATCCAAATGCGAGTGAATAACCAGCACCCTCTATTGGGAGCAGAGGGTATATATAGGAACTGGGAGTGGTCCAAACCGGAAACACCTGGGAAGGTAATAAGAATGCTTGCTGGCAAGGAATAGTGACATTAACCTTCTCTGCCCCAAAGGAAAGGAAACTACATTTAACTACAGGGGTGAGCATGGCAATGGCTTTCAAGCTCTGAATCTGTCACAAGTCTCAAATGCAAAGAGACATCCGTGACATATCATCTCTTCAATTCTTTTTCAGGTTTTTCTCAGTTAGTCTCTTACATACAGTATCTTTCACAGCAGATTGTAATGTTGGATAATTAATATTCCCGTAGGGAGGTCCCTTTTTTTGTGTGTGTTGTCTTATTGCTGAATATTATTTTTAGAATAATGGTAGGAAGTGAACCTCGCAATGAATCTCAGTGTTTCTGCCTTGTCTCCTCCTGAGCATTCATGTGCAGAGAAACTGCTGTATGAGAGTGGGGGGAAAGCACGGCGCATTTCAGAAAATGTAGGGGTCAGGTTAACTCGTAAAGTAGTTCACCTCTTCTCTGCAGTAAAACAAATAACCAATATTGTGTAGGGCTGTGGATAGAATACATGGCTAGTGTCAATTTTATGTGTTTAAAATTGTGCCATTTTTTTTTTTTCTATTCACTGAAATCAATGGATAAGGCAAAGCATGCTAGTGCTATCGACCAAATGTTTGTTCGGCAGACGGCTATCCCTCCCTCCTGAGCATTTATGTGACTTCAATGGGGAGTGGTTTATCACCCCCCTTCCAAAATAATAGCTATGGGCTGGCATTGATATTCCAGCTGTTTGATCCTTCTCTCTCCCCAAACCATCTATTGGGGAAAAGTTGTGAGGACCCCAAAACCACTGGAGGATAGTCAATGGTGGAGAGAAAAGGGTTAAAGCTCCACACTACTGTAGGGATAAAATCACAGTGGTGATCAATATAATTTATGATTTATTGTCAACGCGTTTCGGATCACTACAGGCTCCTTCCTCAGGACATATATAGTTACATAGGTTGAAAAAAAACCTAGGTCCATCTAGTTCACCCTTCCTCCACCAATTATATATTTTGTCACTAAGTCATTCATAACCAACAATGTTGTGTGCAATGAGAAAATCATCCAGCTCTATATTAAAAGCTGTTATAGTATCTGCCATTTCTACCTCTTGTGGTAGGGCATTCCACAGTCTGACTGCTCTAACTGTAAAGAACCCTTTCCTATTTAGCTGTTGGAATCGCTTTTCTTCCACTCGCAGTGAGTGCCCCCTGGTCCTTAGTACTGTCTTTGGAAATTATATGTCCTGAGGAAGGAGCCTGTAGTGCTCTGAAACGTGTTGACAATAAATCATAAATTATATTTATCTCCTCTGTGATTTTATCCCTACAGTCGTGCGGAGCTTTAACCCTTTTCTCTCCACCATTGACTATCCTCCACGTAGGTCTCTGCTGCAGCCGTATGCTATTAAGGTGGTTGTGACTCTCAAAACCCCATAAAGTGAGTCCATCCCCTCCTTCCCGCAATTGTTTTACTGCATAAGACCCTATTGTGCATTCTTTCTTTCCAGCACCTTTTACCTATAAACACTGGATGGTCAGCTAGTCCGATTCTCATCTAATGTGCATGGAGCATTAAAGGGGTATTCCCATCTGCAAGTTCCTATCCCATTATGTAGTAAGTGTAATAATAATAATATTAGCAAATACCTCCAATTAGAAATGTAGTTTTCATTTGATATAGCCTGTCTCATACCTCATGTGAAGGGCATTGCAGGACCTTTGGTATCCTTTGTTACAACCTCGCATATAATGACAGTTATTTGTGGTCATGTTATAACCTCAACCAACTAACTACCTACCTGTCACTATATGCGTGGTCATAAGCATGGATACCTAAGGTCCTGTAATGCCCTGCACATGAGGTAAGCGACATAGTGAATCATAAGAAATATACTGCATTTCTAATTGGTAATATTGCTAATATTATTATTAAACCTACTACATACTGGTACAGGATCTTGGAGATGGCAATTCCTCTTTCAGACTGTATTCAGCTATTATACTGTATGTCCATCAAGCTCATCCATACTAGTGCTATCTATTTTTTATCATTTATTGGATAACAGAATTGCATAATTTTTATTATTATGTTTTTTTTACTTTTTTGTATTTTACAATCACAAGTCCTTGCTGTAAACCATATTATTGGTGCCTGTGTTAAGAGACACTGGCTACACTGCCAAGTCATATGTTCGTAAATTGTTGGTTGCAGCTATGCAAGAACGCCTACTATGTTGTTGTGATGTAATTTTGTAATTTAAAAGTAGATTAATACCACATCAGACATGACTAGAGCCTCAAACTTTTTTTGTGTCTTTTGTATAAAAGAGATTGGCCACTACTTTGCATTGAAGGCTCAGTCATAAGGGTGCTTTACACGTTGCGACATCGCTAGCGATTGCTAGCGTTGTCGCGAGCAACAGCACCCGCCCCCGTCGTTGGTGCGATATGTGATGATCGCTGCCGTAGCGAACATTATCGCTACGGCAGTGTCACATGCACATACCTGTTCTGCGACGTCGCTCTGGCCGGCGAACCGCCTCCTTTCTAAGGGGGCAGTTCGTGCGGCGTCACAGCGACGTCACACGGCAGCCGTCCAATAGCAGAGGAGGGGCGGAGATGAGCGGCCGGAATGTGCCGCCCACCTCCCTCCTTCCTCATTTCCAGTGGACGCAGGTAAGGTGATGTTCGTCGTTACTGCGGTGTCACACATAGCGATGTGTGCTTCCGCAGGAACGACGAACAACATCGTACCTGCAGCAGCAACGATATTAAGGAAATGAACGACGTGTCAACGAGCAACGATTTTTCACGGTTTTGTGCTCATTGATCGTCGCTCATTGGTGTCACACGCTGCGATGTCGCTAACGGCGCCGGATGTGCGTCACTAACGACGTGAACCTGACGATATATCGTTAGCGATGTTGTAGCGTGTAAAGCACCCTGTAGGATAGGCCATCAATATCTGATCGGTGGAGGGTGCAACAACCAGCAACCACACTAATAAAGTGCTACCAGTATCGGCGGCTAGGTGTTTTTAGATGTTGCCGGAACACAGCGGCTCTGTCATTTCTATAGTGGCTGTAGCTGGGCACTGAACACCCACCCACTATTCAAATGAATAGGGGGTGGCTCTACAGTACCCGGCTGTGACCACTACAGTTTTGAAGAAGCGAAAAAATAAAAATAAAAAGCCAGCACTAAATGTGCACTTCAGCACTAAAAATTCTAAACTGTACTTATTATAAAAATTTTGAGATTTTTGGCAAAAAATTGCAATTTCTTGAGCTACCCCGCCACGTCATGGCAAATCTCATTTGGGGCAGTCCTACACTAAAATATTTTTATAAAATGTGCCATACGGCCTCACATATGAATAGTAGAACTGCTCTTAGCAGCACTCACCTGGTCTATTTCAATCCCGTACCCATGACTGAGTCATGGCTGTGGGCGGGAGAGGTCCAAGCAAATGCTGCATGAAGTAAATAGCCTGTGGACAGGGCCTGATGACTGAATGTGAACAGTCACCAACCGCCAAAATCTAGACAGGTGGAATACATCCCAAATTAGGGTGCATAGCAAGGTGGGGGTCAGCCACCGACCAATAAGAAGCGGCTGTGTTCCGGCAGCATCTGTGAACTTTGGTAACAGCTGATCAGTGGGGGTACGGGGTGTCGCAACAGCACTTAGACAATAATGATAGTTTATTTCAAGGGTAGACCATCAATAAATGAAGTAGTGGCCATTCCTTTACAGATAAACGTTACATAATGCTATTAATAAATGTGTCCCATCCATAATAACTTTCTCGAAGCTATTACTTACGTTCCAGACTAAGAACATGTTCACACATTTGCCCATAAATCTTGCAGCTTTGTTAAATTTACCAGGTCACTTGGTTATATACAGTATCATATTTGTTCCTTTTATGAGCCATAATCAGGTAACATCTCAAAGGAAGCATGTTTGGGAAAATCCTTTATCTTCCAGGTTTTCTCTAGTTTGAATACCTCAGCGATGTGACGATGAGTCTATTACATGTGTGTTTGTTTTCTATGCTCAGACAAAAGAAAAACAGATTTTGTTTTCAAACTCAACCTCTTCAGGTCAAATCAAAGCTGCTGAATGATTTATGCCATTCTTCAAGCCTTTGTTCTCGAAAGGCAACGAAGTCTCTGCTGTTGGTCATTGTTCCTTTTGGAAGGCCACTGTTGTATTTTGCTTCAGGGTGCGATGGATATTACGTGCGCTACTTTGTTGTCTGTGCTTGTTTGATTTTGTTATGTTTGATAAATAATATCATATATTAATGGGGTTGTCTAGTTAGGAAACTCATTTTCATATAATATTAGAGAATTGTGTTCCTCTGCTCAGGATCCTCAGAGCGGAGAGTGGCTACAAAGGGAAGCTCTTGTTTGGAGGACATGTCCTGCATTAACTACAAAGATAACCTATTCATATTAAGGGGTACTGTTATAATGCTAAAGTTTTACTGTTGTGGGGAGACAGGGAAACTGAACCTTTAAAGTTGTCCACTGTTAGGACAACCCCTTCTGATTCCACATGTTTCACTTAGTAAAATATAAAAAGCCTATACTCACCTCTCATGTTGCCGCCATTCCAGTGGTGCCGCGGTTCATATTCCCGGGGCTCACTTAGTGCTATGATGTCACAAGATCCCCATGTCCAACCAGTGTCAGCTTCTGTCTCCTTAACTTCAGACAAAATGACTTAATCAACAGGAAGTGAGCACGGAGGCTGCTGCTCACTTCCTGTTGATTGCTCGTTTGGTCCGAAGGTGGAGAGACAGAATCCGGAGCTGATTAGACGTGGAGCTTGCATGATGTCACAATGTCACGTGAGACCCAGGAACAAGAACCGTGGCACCACTGGAATGGCGCCGACACAGGAGGTGAATATAGGATTTTTAATTTCACCTTGGGAAAATATGTGGAATCATAAGGGGTTGTCCACTACCTTTAATGTCGATAGAAATTAAAGTTGATCACAGGAGTCCCAGCTGGGGGACATATGTCATCAGTTTATTGTCAAAGGATCATTTTGATAAATAAAGATTATCCAAAATATAAAATCCCTTAAAGTGAAGGTGGTAAAAATTCTCTCAGTTCTTTAATACTGAAGATCTCCAATGTGCCCAACGTGGGTTATCCCTTTGGCCTCCCAGACAATTCACATATCTCTCTTTAAGCATCATTTTTGGGGGATAGTGGATCTATTGTCGCTTAACTAGGCTGATTTACCATTCTGTAAGATCTGTACTGTCTGCCATATTGCTTTTTACCAATCTTTAATAGTAAAATGCAAGTTTGACCGTTTCTTTTTATCTTCTTACAGGATGAAGTAATTGCAGTTTCAGAAAAAGTAATTGTCAAACTTGAAGACTTAACGAAATGGGCACAATCGGATTATTCAAAATGGAAGTGTGGACTCCGAGCTTTACCCCTAAAACTAAAAGAACAAGGAAAAAATGGGCAAAAAGAATGTGTTTTGAAATACAGACAATCCACACTAAATAGCGGCCTCAACTTCAAGGATGTCTTTAAAGAAAAGACGGAACTGGGTAACTATTGACTTCCACAATATTTCACATTTCTGGGATGACTTATTATAGGTGTTGTCTTAGCTAGGTATTACTAAGGTGATATTTTTTTATTCCATAACTCATCATGAGTGCACTAGCTGCATAAGTAATAGAGTAATAAGGCAATGGTTATCTTTTAAGTCATTTGTATGTTTTTGTACTGGCACAATTTTAAAGATATTTTCTAGGCAAACAGTTTATTAAAACCTCATAAAGCCTTTGCTGAATGAATGAACTTCAGAATTTAATGAAACAACAAAAAAATTATCTAGAAAAGCCTCACTGTGCAATTTCCAACTGGACTGTTAGATTGCGGGTGCAGAAATCCCAGTCGCTTCACTCCGGACTTGATAAGTAGAAACAAAATTGAGGACGGATCAATACAACGTTAAAATTCCAAAAGAATCTTCATTCTGTATCTATTAATATTTATACATGTCCATCAAATTAAAAACTTTCCTCTAACGCGTTTCTGGCTCAGAGCCCTTAATCGTATAATTAAGGGTTCTCAGCCAGAAACGCGTTAGAGGGATATTATGTTTTTAAATTGATGGACATGTATAAATTTTAATAGATACAGAATAAAGACTGTTTTGGAATTTTAAGGCTGTGTTGATGCTTTTTCAGTTTTGTTCATAGTTTTCTTGCTTTGGTATGCTTGTATAAAAAGACACTATGATCGACGATCTGTAAAAGTCTCCCGATCGGTATCAACTGATAGCGGCCTTGGCTGGGTGCTGTACATCAGCCTTACATTTAAATCAATAGGAGGCAGTGCGGCTGCTGTTAGAAGACAGGGCAGCTCCAGAACTGAGCATTTCCAACTCCCCGCTGTCGCCACGGCACCAAGAACAGCTGATCGGTGGAGGTGCCGGTCGGTCAGCCGTTGATGACCTATCTAAGGAGAGGCCATCAATGTAAAAGTAGTAGCCAACCTCGATAAGTCTGACTGCACTACAGTGCACACAACCCTTGGAGAGGGTTAGTGATCTTTCGGAAGAAACAGCCATTGTTTTGTAACCCCTTTAATATGGGAACAAACACTTGACGTTGTAGTGAGTTGCTTGTTTTTCCAAGGGCAATTTAGTCTTAAATGCAGTCATTCAATTAAATGACAGGACAAGTAATATGTACTAAAACACAGAAAAAATATAGAACCCGCACACGATTAGTGTTCAGTTAACGTACAGGTGTGCAAATCTGCTATGTGGCCAACATATAGTCATATACATACATGGTGCGGGAGCACACTGTGATTAATTAATACATGAACTCTAATATTGCTATATAGTTAAAATTGTAAGTTTCTTAGCGTTTTTGATGGCTTTTCCACTCATTGATCAAAAATCGCTAAGTACCTTATGTTTTTAGATTTTACAGCAATATTGGAATCTAGGCACTCATTAATCGCTGTGTGCTGTATTTGGCCAAGTAATATATGACTGCCATATATATATATATATATATATATATATATATATATACATACTGTATATATTCATTAGCCTTTATGCGCTCTTACCTGCAGAGGTCACTCCTGTGCATGGGAGCCCCCTCTATGATTGCCATGTGCCCCTCCACGGTTCGGTTAGCAGTTATTTTTGTGACACGGCTGTTTCTATGTAATATTCTGTGGTCCATGATAGATTGATTTAAGAGTGACGGTATATAAAGCTGGGAACGGTTGTGTATGATTATTATCTTCAATGTTTGCTCTAAACAGGCAGATTTAAAGAGTAAAATCTTTCCGTTCGTTCTTGCAATCATTCTGCTCGTGAGTTCTCTATTTGACGTGTTCTGTTCTTTTTTTGTCTATGGTAAATACGTTCTGTCCTAAAATTACTGGTGCTGCAAGGGTATATATAGTTTTGCTGCATGTATAGAATCAGATATTGCAATGCCAGAAGTGACTATTCTGCTGAATATGGCATCTCCTGCCCAGAAATGATCATTCAACTGAATAAAGCATCACTCAGCAAATGTGGAGGAGGAAAAAGCACTTTTATAGAAATGGATTACATTTGTCTATCATCTAGTTCAGTAGTTTTGTGATTTTCATATTTCTTCTTTTTACTGGTATCCGTCAGTGGTCAGCATTCTCTGGTGAAATGTGACCAGCTGCTTCAGATTTTTTATTTCGCAACCAAAAGCTTACAATGTTATAAAATACTAAATGATCTAATAGCAAACCCCCCAGAGATGACATGGCGAAACAACAGTGATTGGTTGTCAGCATGTCAGTGCTGATGTCTGGTGATCAGAGACCAGTGGTGAAGCCAAGAAGCTGCCGGACAGAGTCGAGGGGCACTCTCAGATTTCTGCTGTGCCTCGTTGTCCTTCAGTTGGGTTATTCCTTTCCTTTTCTGCATGAAATAAGGAGCATCTTCTATTTTCTGCTCTGATTTTTATTCAGACTCCAAAAATGTGCACTGAAATTTTTCAGTGGATGTTAACAGGAGGATTCCATGAGGAGATCCAACCTATGTGAACAGGGGCCTGGATACCGGTTGTCATCATATTTGGCAAATAAATCCATGAGGAGATCCAACCTGTGTGAATATGGGCCTGGATGCCTATTGTTATCATATTTGGCAAATAAATCCATGAGGAGATCCAACCTGTGTGAACAGGGGCCTGGAAGTGTATTGAATTATTCTCCGCAGTATCTGCTCAGTGCTTGCTCTGGTGATGTGCATTTTGGAAAGTGATATCTTTATACCGCAATACACTGTAACCGGATTTAGATAAAAACTGAACTATTAGGTTTGTGTGTGTCTGCTGGCCATGGACTGAATCCAATTAAATCCAGCAGTGATCTGAATGAAGCTCAAGGTTATAGTAAAGGCGGTAAGCAATGCTACTTATACACAAGAGAGAAATGTCCTCCACACCTGCTGAGATCGAAGGGTTTGGCCAACACCCTAATATTTATGGGGTTGACTAACTTGATAGTCGGGGAGATAACGGTTAGGCCTATCTAATTTTGGACTGTCACTTTCTTTACTCTGTTGGAGATAAGACGGCGGCATTGAGGCCCATCGGCGCCTCTCATAGAGAACACATGAGTGCTCGGCCGAAATGAAAAGCCCTGTGTACTGGCGAAATGGCAAGGAGGATTGTTGGTGCACTGCCATGGAGAATGTTGAAGACAAGGCACATAAAAGTAGAAACCTTTTATAGAAGTTTTCAGAATGACAAACAAGTTTTCGGACCAAAGCCTTCATCAGTGAATTTGCTGAGCGTTGTTTAAATGCGGAATTTGGCGAGAAAGGCAGCAAAAGTTTAAATTCATTTTTCTTAATAAATATATAAAAATATTAGAATTGACTTTGGAAAAGTGGGAGAGATGACTGTGAGCTGAATGATTGGCTGAAGCATTATTTGGCCATCTGCCATCTAATGTGTAAGTTAAAATCGATAGCCTATCATTAGGATGGATCATTAATGTCTAATCGGCCAAGGATCGACACCCTGCAACCCCACTGATCAGCTGTTCTCTGTGCCGGCAGTGGTAGCAGGTGGCCTGAAATGCTGAGTTATGCAGCTGCTCCGTCTTCTGATAGCGGCTGTGGATTGCTTCTGCATAGTAACCGCCTATTGATTTGAATGGGAGGCGGATGCTCAGTTCCGCTATCAGAAAATGGGGCAGCTCCGGAACTGAGCATTTCCGGCCGCCTGCTGTCGCCACCAGCCCCGGAAACGGCTGATCGGTGTGGGTGCCGGGTGTCGAACCCCGGCCGATTAGACATTTATGACCTATCCTAAGGATAGGCCATCAAAGTTAAAGTAGTGGACAGACTCCTTAAGTAATGCATTATTCTTACAAAGTTGATAAACCTATTGTAAACATTATTCCATTTCTGAACAGTAAAATGAAGCTCAAATGGTTCTTTATTCTCATATATATATAATTTACTAGTGTCGGAAACCGTAGCATAATGTGTGTCAGCCTGATTAATGCTTTTGTTTACCAGAAATGTCTGTATATGCATGTTTTCTGTAGAACTAGGTAGCATCTGTGATCACAAAACATGCCTCGTTTGCAAATAGTAGGTAAAAAAAGGCTGAATGAATAATATTCGTGAGGAGCTGCAGCAGCAATGTGGTGTAAACCTTATCAGCTTAACATCATGTTGTAATTCATTTGGTAATGGTTTAAAAATAAAAAAAAATCTAATTATTTTTCCCCAGCAGCGCCTTTTACAATATCCCTTTAAGTGAAGCAAAAAGGAGAGTGTAAGCTTTATTGGCCTATAAATATGTCATTACAGTCAGACTACATTTATATTCTTTGGATTGTTGTTTAAGCCAAGAAAATATGCTTGTACAGGTTGACTATTTTATTGAAAGCCTTTGAGGCATTGAGCGGAATATGTTCTAGGTTGAGGTTATTAAAACACTACTTTCATTCTAGAATCTGATGCATTGTCAATTATAGGTTTATAGATTTTTCTTTTTCAGTGCACCCTTAACTCCCTTTTTCATTTAATATGGTATTTGTAGTTACCCAATTCGAAAGATAAAGATGCAAACTTGACCGTAAAATTTTAGGTGCCTTAGATGGATATTTTAGAAGAGCTTGAGTGAGGTTGTAGTCAGCAATTACAGGCACAATACCCATTCATCCATTGAGTGAAATGAAAGGGAAAAATCCACTTTAAAGGGAACCTGTCATCAGAAATTTCGCCCAAAAGCTAAAAGATTCCCCCTCTGCAGCTCCTGGGATGCATTCTAGGAAGGTCCCTGTTATTATTGTGCCCCATGTGAGACCAAAATAAAGCCTTTATAAAGTTCTACCTTTTTGTATGCAGCTTCTGTAAATGTGACACGGGGGCGGGCTCTCTGCCGTCCGTTATTCTGCCCCCTGGTCCTGTATGCCGCCCCCATCGCTCCTTTCCATATCTGATGCACCGCCCACTGCTCCAGCCATCCCCACGCATGCCCAGTGCCAGTCTCACAGGACTGAGCAGTGTGACCGCTGGTGACGTGTGCGCAGGCAAGTGATTATGGACGGGACTGTGACTGTTATCAGCAAGTACCCGCCCATAATCTCGTGAGCGCGCAAACCTCTCCAGCATTCACACTGAGCTCAGTGTAGATGCTAGACTGTATGGGCTGCTTCCAGGGATGACGTCCCTTTGTCATGTGATAGGGGCGTGTTCGAAATACTATCACATGACAATGGGACGTCATCCCTGGAAGCAGCCCATACAGTCTAGCATCTACACTGAGCTCAGTGTGAATGCTGGAGAGGTTTGCGCGCTCACGAGATTATGGGCGGGTACTTGCTGATAACAGTCACAGTCCCGTCCATAATCACTTGCCTGCGCACACGTCACCAGCGGTCACACTGCTCAGTCCTGTGAGACTGGCACTGGGCATGCGTGGGGATGGCTGGAGCAGTGGGCGGTGCATCAGATATGGAAAGGAGCGATGGGGGCGGCATACAGGACCAGGAGGCAGAATAACGGACGGCAGAGAGCCCGCCCCCGTGTCATATTTACAGAAGCTGCATACAAAAAGGTAGAACTTTATAAAGGCTTTATTTTGGTCTCACATGGGGCACAATAATAACAGGGACCTTCCTAGAATGCAGCCCAGGAGCTGCAGAGGGGGAATCTTTTAGCTTTTGGGCGAAATTTCTGATGACAGGTTCCCTTTAAGTGGTCTTGTACACGTGGGCAGATCCGCTGTGGGTTTAGGGGTAATCTGCAGACAAAGCAGCAGGCGTTATATGCAGATTGTGTTGCAGATTGGCCATAGATTTCACTCGTTGCACGGGAAAGGGATGGACAAGCTGCCGATCTCTCAAAATATATGCAATGTATAGATGAGATTTTACTTTTTTATTTCTTTATATTATTATTTGCAGTATATCTGCCCCATGGGCAAGGGTGCTCCAAAATGGACTGGAACCACTTCAGAGCTCATCAAGTATTCCAGTCAGTGGATGTCTATTCATTGACTCTCACCTTCGCCATACAGTATTTCTGTGTAAGGCTGGAGTCACACTTGTGAGATACTCGCACAAGTCTCGCATCGCATCACCCAGCACGGCCTGACACTTTCCGGACACAAGTATCTTAGCTGCATAGAAATACATGCACCCGACCTGCTGCCTGTCAGGAAAGTGTGCGGCCGTGTTGGGTGATGCGAGGCTTGCGCGAGACTCTCAAAGTGTGACTCCGGCCTAAGGCTACATTCCCACAATGAGCTTTTGATGAGTTTTTTAACTTTGCGTATTATCATTCCATCTAAAATGCAGCATCTTACAGTTTCAGTAAAGTGGATAGGATCTACAGAAATCTTCTGTCCGTTGTGCTTTTTTACTTTGCGTAGACTTCCCTGCGGTGCAGATTTCAGATATGCAACATCTCAATTGCTCCTGCAGATACAGTGAGTTTTCTGTGCAGATTTTCCTCATAGACTTGCAATAGATGCAGAAAAAAGGCAATTAAAAAATATACACACAAGCTTTTAGTACGTTTGTACAGCAGAAACTCATCAAAAACTCATCTAATCTTCACCTAAGAATGTCAATAAAGTTTTGCCAAAGCCAAAAACCAGGAAGTATCAAAAACAAAGAGCTGTATTTAAAACATGATACACCAAGAAGCGATAAAAATAACAGCATCAAAAACCCCATAAAACACATGTAAAACAACACATGGAACTAAATTTACCTAATATGTGTAGAATCTCTGCAACATCAAAAACTCACCAAAAGTTCATTGTGGGAACATGGTCTAAAGATTCAATCAGAAGTTTAATCTGCCCAATTTCTAGAGTAAGGTAATCTTCTCTGATGAGTCTAATTTTCAGCTTTGCCCAACACCTGGTCGTCTAATGGATAGATAGAGACCTCGAGAGGCGTACAAGCCACAGTGTCTTGCACCCACTGTGACATTTGGAGGATCGGTGATGATTTGGGGATGCTTCAGCAAGGTTGGAATTGGGTAGATTAAACTTTGCCAAGGACGTATGAATCAAGCCGCATACAAGGTTATCCTGGAAATACAGTTACTTCCTTCTGCTCAGGCAATGTTCCCCAACTCTGAGGACTGGTTTTTCCAGCAGGACAATGCGCCATGATGTTTAGGTTTTGAAATCCAAAAAAGTAAAGTTTATACAATTAGCTGCTTGTTGAGTGACAGTTGCAGTGGAGCAGATCATATATTCATAGCTATCCCCTCCCTCTGTTATAATTATCATAAATATTATACAAACAAATCACTTTGTCTCTTGCAGGACCTGTGTGAGGTCATACCCATGTGACCTGGTACCCAGGTTTGTTGGCTGAGGCCCCGCCCCTTTTGGTCACATGGGTATGACCTCACACAGGTCCTGCAACAGATAAAGTGAATCGTTTGTATAATACTTATGCTAATTCTAACAGAGGGAGGGGATAACTATGAATATATTATCTGCTCTATTGCAAATGTCACTCAACTTGCTGCTCATTTTATAAACTTTACTTTTTTGTGATTTCAAAACCTGTAGATCCGAGCTGACAACTACAGGTATGTATAGAATCAGCCTGATAGTGCCAGTATAGCCCTGGCTTTAGGTTATATACGAAAATCCTGGTGATTGGTTCCCTTTATATAATTAAATAAATAAAATAAAGCGCAGACATATCAGGGGGGCTGACAGATCCTTTTTAGCCACAACCAAAACAACTGATTATTTTATTTTCTGGGGACGTAAAGATGTCATTGTTTCCTAGTAAAGTGATGAACTGGATATTAATATCATTATATATAAATCAAAATCCCATTTCTAGAAGTAGAAAAACAGAGTTATGTGCATCTGACCAACAGACGTAACCTATCCGGCTATAAATCAGATATAAAAGACAAAGTGTATGAGAAGAAAAAGCAAACAAACTTCCTAATGCCGGGCATAAAGGTTTGCAATGTAAATTCTAATCTCAATAACTGTTTTTATTGCCGTTCACATGTCAAGAATATTTTTACAAGAAATGAACAAGATGGTGAATAATTGTGTTTCTCTTAAGGCAAGGTTACCATGGTGAACGCGAGACGGCAGCTTCATAATTACAGGCATAATAAGAGGGGGGAAAGAAGGTCTTTGGAAAATATCACAATGTTATTTGGAAACATAGGCAGAGCTGAATTAGTGATACGGTGCTGGCTGGATCCTTGGTGGAGGTCTACGTGGTACCGCTATTTTAATGAAATCAAACACTCCTTCCAATGTGCTTTTTGTCAATCCATTTGTTAGAACAAATTAGTATCAAAGCTATCACATTCTGAAGGACGAATAAAGCATGCCCAAAAGCCTGCTGCCTGACAGATGGTTTACTGATAGGATGGATACATAACTGGAAAAAAGAACGACACCGTGGTTTATCGTGAAATATAAAGGTGAATTAACACATCTTGCGGAATTGAGAGACAGCAGAGAGAATGGCCGCGGCACGACGACATGTCTTACTTCTTCGGTAACATTTATATATGTGGATTTGCTCCACGCTGAGGTTCTGAGACGCTTGTTAATATCTTTATGAGAACATTACATTGCATGTGGTTTGAGTAAATGGGTCAGGATTTGCTTGGTAAGCGGAATTACTCAGACAGTGCAACGAAGGCCATCTGCAGTTTGTCGCGACTCTATTTACTTTTGACAAGGAATGGGGAAGATAAGACATTGTCTTGTCAGCTGATGGCACAACTCTAAAGCCCACCATTCACATGAGATGGTTGTTGGGATGGCTCTCCCATACACAGGAGCGCGCTCCGGTGTCCTCTTAGAAAACAAAGTAATTGAAATCAGACATGCTAGATCCTTAAAAGTGTTGTCCACTACTTGACATTGATGGCCTAGCCTTAAGCGGGCTTTACACACTGTGATATCGGTCCCGATATCGCTAGTGTGGGTACCCGCCCCCATCTGTTGCGCGACACGGGCAAATCGCTGCCCGTGCCGCACAACATCGCCCAGACCCGTCACACATACTTACCTGCCCGGCAACGTCGCTGTGACCGGCAAACCGCCTCCTTTCTAAGGGGGCGGTCCGTGCGGCGTCACAGCGATGTCACTGAGCGGCCACCCAATAGCAGCGGAGGGGCGGAGCTGAGCGGGACGTAACATCCCGCCCACCTCCTTCCTTCCGCATAGTGTGCTGCCGCAGGAACGAGGAACAACCTCGTTACTGCTGCAGTAACGATTTTTGAGAATGGACCCCCATGTCACCGATGAGCAATTTTGCACGTTTTTGCAACGATGCAAAATCGCTCATCGGTGTCACACGCAACGGCATCGCTAACGCGGCCAGATGTGCGTCACCAATTCCGTGCCCCCAACGAGTTCGCATTAGCGATGTCGTAGCGTGTAAAGCCCCCTTTAGCATAGGTGATCAATGTGTGATTATCTGGGTCCAACACGCCACACCCCAGCCGATCAGCTGGTCCCGTCAGCAGGCAGCCGGAAATCCTCAGTTCCAGTGCTGTTCCGTCTTCTGATAGTGGCCGCGGCCGGGTACTACACATAAGTCTCCCATTCTAGTCAATAGGAGGCGGATGTGCAGTACCCAGCCGAGGCCGCTATCAGAAAACATACCAGCTCCAAAACGGAGTATTTCCGGCTGCCTGTTGCTGCCACTAGGACCAAGAACAGCTAATCAGCGGGGTTGCAGTATGTCGGACCCCGGCTGATCAGACATTGATGACCTCTCCTAAGGATAAGCCATCAATGTCAAAGTAGTGGACAACCAGTTTAACTCCCCTCCAAAATCATCAGTCCATGGCCCTCATACTCATTAGGGTGTATTCAGGTAACCATATAAGTTAGACCAAGATCAGGCCTCAATCCACAGACTGGCCGGCATGTCTCCCATCCTGAGCTTGATAGATTCATATATTAATATATTTCTATAAAGTTCTCAAACTCGTGTAAGTAGACCCACCGGCCAGTCTGTGCATTGGGTCCGATCTCAATACATATTGTATATCTGTCTGACTGCACCCATAGAGTGTCGGCCAAACCCATTGATATCAGTGGATTGGGCCAACATCAGTCTACTATTTGGGCACCTTTAGAAAAATCGTTAAAGATAAGCTACATCATGAAATGACCAGCACACTCAGTCTGAGAACTTGCTCAACTTGTTGATTTAGCTCTCGCATTGCTGTAACAATGGCAAAGTAAAGGTATAAGGATTTGGAGTGAACTCCTATAAAGGATACTGCGGCAGCTAATACTGTCTTATTATTTTATGGAACAGATTGCTGTTCTCAATTACATCTAAATCCACAAAAAGCCATATTGTCTCAGTGCATCCTGAACTCATTATGGTAAAAGCTGGTAAAAGTACATTGACTACATGGAAATGTCAGTGAACCACTTCAGATACACTTGATTGTCTTCTAAAGATCTAGAACCTGTAGGTTCAATGGACCTTACAGTGAGTTATCTTCCATGTCTCGTCAGGATGGAAAGCACATGTCAGTGGTTACAGAATAATGGTACACAAGAGATAAAAGTTTGTTGTATAAATGTTCTGAAAACAGAGTTTATATCACTTGGATCTATTTGTTTTCCAATCATATGCAGCATTTATTGTTTTGGATTCTCATATTTTGTCATATCGGTTAATGAGCAGAAGGGTACATCAGCGTTAACCGTAAATTCTGTGCAAAGAATCCATAGGAAAATCAGAATGTTGTATTATCACAGATTTGCCCCAAGTTTTACCCTGCACAGGGTGAAATCCACTGTAAAAATCTGCAGCATAAATTGACATGATGTGTATTTACAATCTGCATGTCATGGCAATTATTATGCAGATTCCATGCAGATTTGTTTCTGCTTCATGCGGATGAGACTTCATAAAGTTTCATTCACAATGTTGCCATTGTAATACACTGTGTATTTTAAGCATAGAAAATCCATATCACATCTGCCACATATCCTTCAGCTAGAATATGAGGATCAATAAGTGTTAAAGCGACTCTCCAGGCTCCCTGTAACTAAGGCGCATTCGCCCCAACATACGTGCAGCAGTGTTTTGAAAACCTTCTCTTTCACGCTGGTAATTTAAAAATATATACTCTATAAATATTTTTCTTTGCAGTAATATGTTAGCTCTCCAAGCATCGACCTCCTGGTGAGCCTGTGATAGACAATCACTGGGAGCCAATCAGAAGAGGCAGAGGTTCAGGGGGTGGACAGCAACTTGAACCAATAGCAAGGCAGGAGGCGTGTCTTAGATTAGTCCTGTCATGATCCAGGTCTGTATTGGCCTCTGTGGTTTGATTATTTCACCCAGCTCTAGCCTGGTCATGTCATGGGTTAACTCCTCCATGCCTCACTCTGGTTTCCGGGACACTATATCCTGGTGCTGCACCTCCAGTTCGGTGCCAGTGATAGTTTATGCTCTGCAGCGTGGGTTACTGGCTCTGGTGAGTTACCTGATCTGTCCTGCCTCCCAGCTACCTTGTTCTGACTCGTATTATCCTCCCTTTGTCCGTATTACGTCACCACCGGAGTCCGCTCCAGCGACTTCTGCTCCGATCTCCAGGCGACGCCGTATTCCTGCCGTGGATGGTGCTTGTGATGGGAGAGGAGTCGATGCCAGCGGCACTGGTGGGCACAGGCTCCGATCATCCACTGGGCTGGGTTATCTTGGGATCTGCAGTACCACTGGCTGACTGTGGGTGGCGTGTGTCTTCCAGATGAAATTGCCAGCGTTCAGCTCCAGCCAATGGGAAGACACCACACCCTTCTTAGTTCCCCTCCTGTCTGCTGACCTCTGTCAGAGATAGTTCTGATTTCCTGGCTCCTGGTCTGCCCTATTCTGTTTGGTGATTCCTGTGTGCTGACTTCTGCGTGTTTTCTGACTACCCTTCTGCCTGCTGTTTTTGTACCTCACTGCCCGATCCGGATTTGACCTCTGCTATGTTTTCTGATTACATCCTTGCCTGCCGATTCTGTCCCTGTTCTGCTATTCCTGGTTTGACCCTGCCTGACGACTACTCCCACCGGACTGCAGCCTTCCACAGGTAGTGATCTCCAGGGCCCTGTGTAATTCCAAATACCTGTATAGGGGTTAAAGAAATTTCAAGGTTCTGTGGGTCCTGCTTGGTGAGTGGCTTCCCTCTAGCCTGTCCATTACATCCCATCTGAGTCTGTTGATCCAGGCAGACGTTACAGTCCGTCTGTCCCGATCCCTGACTATCCACTCCTGTCTACTGTGTACCCTTCCCTGTCTGTCTTAACCCAGTCCCGACCAGTTTTTACTCCTCCCTTGTTTGTACTTGGACTTCCTGGCATCTGACCTGTATCCTCGTTCCTAACTTCGGCTCCATCTCTCCCCTCTGTTGCATATGTGACTTTCCAGTTTCTGTCAATCGGCTATCACCTGACCACGATTTGATTATCCGTGTGCTATTGACAAGATCTCCTGCTGCTGACCTGGAATACTGACTACTTTACTGCCCTCTGGTTGTTTGCCTGCTAACTGCACTCTGAAGCTACACTGTTTGTAGCTTCAGCGTCTCCCTTAGTACAGTGTGACAAGTCCAGAGTGCTAGTAGTCTCAGCAGCTAATGTGTAATCATAGATTATAGCTCTGCCCTTGTTGAGCTGAGCTCAAAGCCGGAAAGCAGTAAGATCTGAGGCAAAAAAATATCTGGTAATCATCACCTGTAGATACTGACTTTTCTCTTTGAGCTCATGACTGCACAGACCCTTTAAGTTTATGGCAGTAAAAATCAAAATTTTGAAAACATGGAAATCTTGTCAATGGGAAAAATACTTAGGCCCCGATTCCTTAAGACTTCTGTACACCATTCTTAATGAAGGAGTGCTGGAGGAGCGCAACTTTTTGATTAGTTTGGGGAAAACACTAAACAAAAGACAAGCGCAAATAGGGTCTCATCTGTTAAGAAAGCAGTACTGCTGAATTCACTGAGTGCTCACTTGGCGGGGGTTCTGTACCCAACACCTCCGAATAACTCTCAGAGGTTCGACTGCTAGGTATAACATTTGTCAGTTATAGTAGTTTCTGTCCTGCAGAAGAAATTTTTGAAAAGCGTAGACACAATAAACTGCTTGGATATTTAACCCTTCTTTTCCTGACTTCCATTTTTAATTATTTTGGCACATCTTTCATCTCCCATGCACCACAGACAGTCAGGGACTTGAGTTAGATGTTATAATTTTAACCTACCTTTGTATTGTATATTATGATTAATTTGTTGGAAGTACTTAGCGTCACTCCGTCCCACCAAGCACTGTCAGTTGGCAAAAAGTTGTTGGCTGTGACTGGCTTCAAAATGGCAAAATTCACAACATTTATGCAAACAGAGTTGCACAAAAATTTTGAAATATTTTAAGCATTTTTTATGCCAGTATTTTTTTCAAAATTGCTTGATGAATCGGTGCCTTGATGTCCATGCTTAAAGAGGTTATGCACTTATTTTGCATTAATCAGCAAGGGTCCGACATCTGGCACCCCCGCCAATCTTCTATTGCCGCTGCTGGTGGCGACAGCACGCTACTGGAAAGTCTGAGTTCTAGAGTTGCCCCATCTATCATGCTACCCGCCCCCTTCATTCCGCAAATGATCTTAGACTAACATCCTCCATAATACGAACCTCACACCTCCGTCTCCAAGACTTTTCTCGTGTCGCGCCTGTTTTCTGGAAGGCACTACCCCAAAGAATGCGACTAATATCCAGTCCCCAAGTTTTTAAGCGTACATTAAGAACACATCTCTTCAGACAAGCTTATCATAATAACTTACTAACCGAACTCTCCCCCGTCCCATCTTCTAAATGCTACACGTAACCTTCTCTCTCCTATTTCTGTCCTCACATCCTACATACAACCAATAGCACGTAAGGGCACCCAAAAGGTTACTGTCTAAAGACCAGATCATTCATCTTTATATGTAACCAATAAACTAGCATAACGATGGCCGGCCAGATCTACAAGTGTGCTTCACCTTTTGTGTCCCCCATTTCCCCATAGATTGTAAGCTTTCGAGCAGGGCCCTCATTCCTACTGTAGCTGTTGAATTATGTACTATTTCGTTTTGTTTTTGTCTGTACAACCCCCTACCTGATAATAAAGTGCTGCGTAATATGTTAGCGCTATATAAATACATTTTATTATTATTATTATTATTATTATCTTCTGATAGCGGTTGTGGCTGGGTACTGCACATACGCCTCCTATTGATTTGAATGGGAGACGGATGTGCAGTACCTGGCTGCAGCTGCAATCAGTTGACGGGCAGCTCCAGAACTGAGCATTTCCAGCCATCGCTGGCTCCGAGAACAGCTGATTGGTGGGGATGTGGGGTATCGGACATTGATGACCTATCCTAAGGGGCCCTTTGCACACTACGACATCGCAAACCGATGCTGCAATGCTGTGCGCCATAGTTCCCACCCCCGTCGCAGCTGCGATATCATGGTGATAGCTGGCGTAGCGAACATTATCGCTATGCCAGCTTCACATTTACTTACCTGCCCTGCGACGTTGCTCTGGCCGGCGACCCGCCTCCTTATTAAGGGGGCGGGTCGTGCGCCATCATAGTGACGTCACACGGCAGGCGGCCAATAGAAGCGGAGGGGCGGAGATGAGTGGGACGTAAACATCCCGCCCACCTCCTTCCTTCCGCAGGCCGGGACACAGGTAGGAGATGTTCCTCGCTACTGCGGCTTCACACACAGCGATGTGTGCTGCCGCAGAAACGAAGAACAACATCATAACATCGGTCATTCCCAATTCATGGAAATGACCGATGCTACACCGATGATACGATTACGACGCTTTTGCGCTCGTTAATCGTATCAAAAATGCTTTACACACTACGATGTCGACAGCGACGCCGGATGTGCATCACTTTCAATTTGACCCCACCGACATCGCACCTGCGATGTCGTACTGTGCAAAGTGCCCCTAAGGAAAGGCCAGCAATGTAAAAGTAGTGGACACACTCTTTTAAAATTGTGTTTTAAGCTAGCCATCTAAAAAGCAGTGGCAGATATCTCCCCTGACTTCATTATAAGTATGCATGCTCAGCTTTGCCGAGTGTGGTTTATTAAATGAGAGAATAAAGCCATCATGTCTCCCAACAGAAGAAATTAGACTCGTCTTTCTGTGAGCATTTAGAAAGAAATAGCGTCACGGTTGTCCATGAGTTAGGTCTGGTATTACAGTTAAGTATTACTAAAGTGAATGGGAAAGAGCTGCAATACTAAATCACATTTGTAAAAAGAACAACCACTACTCATTCTGGTTTTGATGTCATTTGGAATGTGGCTTTACTGTACTCAACACCACAATGTTTTCCCATCTCTGTAAATGAAGCAAACATACTTTTAATACACATCTTGGCAGGAAAACTACATTCCTTTCTTAGAAACACCTTAAAAGCTGTCTGATTGTTTTTTTTCCCCCATTTCCTTTTTCTTTTGTCAGTGATTGATCTTTTACCCTAGAATCTGCGCTGTTCCTGCGAGATTAACATTCGTTACATCATGTGACTACGCTTTGAGTGTTAGTAAAGGGACAGGGCGCTGTGCGGAAACGTCACGAGTATGCAAATAAGTCCCAAAAACTTCTCAGAATTGTCACCGTGTTTGTTATGTGGAAGGAATACAAGCAATAATGAGTCTTGTTGCAGCGTGTATGTGCTTGTGGCTACATAAATTATATACACAAGTAGATCTGAAACCTACAATTGGAAAATATCCTGCGTGTCAACTCCTAACAAGTTTTCAAATTGCTTAACTGGGATAACTCTAAGGGGTACTTTGCACGTTGCGACATCGCTACTGCGATCTCGTCGGGGTCAAATCGAAAGTGACACACATCCGGCGCCGGTAACGACGTTGCAATGTGTAAAGCCTAGAAGCACCGATAAACTATCGCAAAAACGTCGAAATTCGGTGACCTGTGTAGTGTCGGTCATTTCCATAATTTCACTGCTGCGACGGTACGATGTTGTTCCTCGTTCCTGCGGCAGCACACATCGCTGTGTGTGAAGCCGCAGGAGCGAGGAACATTTCCTTACCTGCCTCCCGCCTGCAATGAGGAAGGAAGGAGGTAGGCGGGATGTTTACGTCCCGCTCATCTCCGCCCCTCCACTTCTATTGGCCGCCTGCCGTGTGACGTCGCTGCGATGCCGCACGAGCTGCCCCCTTAGGAAAGAGGCGGGTCGCCAGCCAGAGCTACGTCGCAGGGCAGGTAAGTGCGTGTGAAGCTGCCATAGCGATAATGTTCGCTACGGCAGCTATAACAAGATATCGCTTCTGCGACGGGGGCGGGGACTATCGCGCTCGGCATCGCTACAATCGGCTAGCGATGTCACAACGTGCAAAGTACCCCTTAGTAAATTTGATGCATTACGCTCCCAAAAATAAGGTGCCCTGTGTGTTCATTATCGATATATTGTTAGGAAAAAGGGTTAAAAGACCACGCTTTTCGGAGTGTGTATAAATACTTCTTCACCAACAAAAATCATCAAGGTACATTTCATTTTTGTTCCTGAAGAAAGAGTTGCTTATACTTCGAAACGCGTAGATTAAAATTTTCTGATCCTTAAGGATCGCTCCTCTGACTTTGTTGTGGTCTTTTAACCCTTTATCTGAACAATATATCAAAGCTTCACCCCCGTGTCTGCAGCAGCTGGACATATCATTTCAAGCATGTTATAGTAGTTGTGACTCTTACAACTATTCCAAGTGAGTGATTCCCTGTATCCCCTTACTCTGGTTCCACCAGGATAGATGTCAGGATTGCGCATTTTTTGTCTTTCCAGCTTCATGTCTTCTGTGTATTCATTAGAAATACCAATACTAGCCATTATATGACTTCTATCCTGCATTTTTCCCCAGTTGTCCTTCTCCCTGCAGGCGCTGTCTCTAATTTACCATTTGTCTCAGAGAGTGGAGACTACCATGTTTCCTCAAAAATATGACAGTGTCTTATATTATTTGTGGCTCCAAAAGATGCGCTAGGGCATATTTTCAGGTGATATCTTATATTTTATATTGGTGTGAGTGACTGGATCACCTGCTAATGAAAAATGAATATTCCCTCTTTCCTCTGCCCATAATATGTACGTTGCTGTAAGCTCCAGCAGTTTATAATCACATGCTAGCTAGTTAATGGAATGAATATTCACCCCTCTTCCTGCCCATAATTCCGCTCACCCCTTGATTGGAACTTGTGTTAACGATATAATGAATATTCACCCCTTGCCCACCCACCCCTTTGCTGACAACATTGATTGGAACTTGTGTTAATAAAATAATAAATATTCACCCCCTTCTCCGCTCTACCCTCTGCATCAGTGATTCACTCAGACTGTCATCACATGATCGCAGCACAATCTTTGGACCAGCGGTTCTCCTCACCTGAGCGTGACAGCTGTATAGAAATACATGCTGAAACGCTTGGGTCAGAACAGCCGCTGTCCAGTGCGAGAATTCCACTGCGATCCTGTGATGATAGTCTGAGTGAATCACTGCCACTCGGCAGAGAGGGTTCGGCGTGAAAGGGGGTGAATATTCATTCCATTAACTAGCCGGCATGGGATTATAAATGTCTAGGGGGTTTCTGAAATGTACAACAATAAAAGTTACATATCCTGAAAGGGCTACTTCAGGATACTACTAGTATGATGATCTGCAACTAGGGATTATTGATGCAGTAAAGATTATAATTTAAGCATAGTCCAAAAAGGCAGAACAATCTGCTAGGTCTTATTTTCGGAGGAAACACGGTAGCTGCTAAGATGTCTCTTATACACAGCACCTTCTTTCTCTATGTAGCACAGGTTCAGCAATACTATGATCACATCTTTGGGAGGAGTTAAAACACTTACTAGAAAGCACTACTGCCTGCGTGAGTTTCTCAGCCTGTTTTCTCACTCTCCTACATTTTCCTCCTCCTTCTGCTCTATATAGACTTCAATAGGCAACTGAATTCTGACACCTCGATGAGGTGGCAATGTGTCTTGTTTTTACCATGAAGGGTCTTTTTTTTCCTGAGCAGATAATAAATCAATACTAGTAGTGACTATAGAAAAAAACTTCATAAAATATTACAAAAAATATTATTCTTTCTCCACTTATGAGCCATCTCTTCTTCCTCCTTCTGCCTCTTAAACTCATCATACAGAAGGCAGGAAGAAGAAGAAGAGGTGTCTCATGAGTGGAGAAAGAATCATGTTTTTCTGGGTTTCTTTTATAGTCACTAGTATTATTGATTTAGGCAAATAACTTTTTACATCTCCCATATTGTTCTTGAAAATTCTGTGTGATTAATGGAAAAAAGAATATTAGTAAATTATAATGATTTTCACTTTTTTTTGCTCATTTTGGATATATTTTCCTGGAGTTTATGTACACTTAAGGGTGCTTTACACTCTGAGACATCGCTAGCGATTGCTAGCGATGTCGTGCACGATAGCACCCACCCCAGTCGTTCGTGTGACATTTGGTGATCGCTGCCGTAGAGAACATTATCGCTACGGCATTGTCACACGCACATACCTTTTCAGCGACGTCGCTGTGACCACCGAACAATCCCTCCTTCAAGGGGGAGGTACGTTCGGCGTCATAGCGTCACTAAGCAGCCGCCCAATAGCAGAGGAAGGGCGGAGATGAGCGGCCAGAAGATGCCGCCCACCTCCTTCTTTCCTCATTGCCGGTGGACGCAGGTAAGGATATGTTCGTCGTTCCTGCGGTGTCACACACAGCGATATGTGTGGTGCTGCAGGAATGACGGACAACCAGCAGTATGCACCACCAACGATATTATGAAAATGAGCGACGTGTCAACAATCAACGATTTTTGACGCTTTTGCGATCGTTGATCGTCGCTCCTTTTAGTCACACGCTGAGATGTCGCTAACGGCGCCGGATGTGCGTCACTAATGACGTGTGTCCCCAACGATATATCGTTAGCGATGTCGCAACGTGTAAAGCACCCGTTACTCTTATGTTTTTTTACACTGTCCAGTAAATGGGAATATTGTGTAATCTGGCATCTGGTATTTCCTATCAAGCCTGAACACAATAGATATATTTGTATTCTATAATGTCTGATGACTTGTACTATTATAAAATTCACAATGCGCTTACACCTCCCAGCATTTGTTGTTTTAGCCAGTATTGCAGAAACCATGAAAAGAATCCTGCCTTAATTCCCATGGGCTAAAATGATACCTTTTGTTTTACGGCTTAGGAGTATTTCACAATTAAGAATTTAGGTTTGGATGCCAAAAAAATGCGATAAGTTAACAAAGCGACAAAACAATTCTGCTGCTCCCTAGTGACGGTCCAGTCCATACAAGCTGCGCCTCGTCACCATCCTCCTCCTCATTCAATAGAATTCTGGATAAATTAGTATTTTTATCACTTGCAATGTAAAAACAAAGCAGATTTTTTGTTTTTGTTGAGTGACATTTTCATTTATCAGCTTTAATACTAGTTTATTTTTCAATTAAAATATCTTGGCAAATCAGCCACCCAAAAAGAAAATCACAAGTCAATATTTTTCCGCTGTTTGTGGAAAGGCATCACATGTGTCAATGAGATGCAGCGCGGAAAAATCAATATTTGTAGTTCAACATTGGATCAAAGTGTAGTTTGCCAGAGATGTGAACAAAGTGATATTTGCTTTGATTTGCCTGTTGACTGGCTGGTGCTTCTACCCTGCAGATAACTGATATGAGATACTAGAGATTCCCAGTATTTCTCTACTTTAAAAAGTCCAGTGCCAACTACCATGTTTTTCCAAAAATAAGCCCTCCCCCAAAAATAAGCCCTAGCAGGGATTTTCAGCATTTTCGGAGCAAGGCTTAAATATAAGCCCTCCCCCGAAAATAAGCCCCAGTCGCGGATCAATAATGAAGTGTCCGTGCAGCTAAAAAAGATAATGCAGGACACTTCGTTATAGACAGCGGGCACACCGCAATCACTCACCTGATGCTGAGCGGCAGGACCTGCCGTGATCACACCTCCGCACACATCCGATCTCACCCGCACACATCAGATCACATAGCCGCACACATCAGATCTCACACACAAACATCCAATCTCACACACACAAACATTGCATCACACACATACTCACCACATCCAGCGACTCCGATTTCTTCTGGCCAGCAGAATCCTGAGAGCCTGTGCAGTGCAGCGCAAGGGCCAGACACGGGACTTCCTCCCATCATTCCCTGCAGCCAGAAGTATTCGGTATGGCTGGATTGTGTGTCAGCGTGTGTGTGTGTGTGTGTGTGTGTGTGTCAGCGTGTGTGTTTGTGTGTGTGTCTCAGCATGTGTCAGCGTCAGCCAGCAGCAGGGGAAAACGGCGTGCAGCAACCACCGCAGATCACAGGAAGGACTGGGTCTGGTAGGTATGAGTCTCCTGGGAAGGGGGGGCTGCTTTTTTGGGGGGGTAAACTTACCCCAAACATGTTTCTCCAAAAATAAGACCTCCTCCAAAAATAAGCCCTAGTGCTTTTTTGGGGGGTAAAAAAAGTATGACAGTGTTTAATTTTTGAAAAAACATGGTATATTGGCATTCCCACTCAGCCTAGTGATTGACTGCAGCGGTCCCGCTTGGGAAATGTGGCAGCAGTACTGGAGTCATGCCATCAAAGATCGGAGGCAGCGCTGGAGCAGCAGGGGCGGAGGAGGGTTGATTCTATTTTTAGGTAGAGGAAGCCTATAGTGAAACTCTTTTAAAGGGAATCTGCCACCAGATTTTTGCCACTTCATGTGAGAGCAGCATAATGTAGAGACAGAGACCCTGATTCCAGCGATGGGAGCTGCTTTGTAGTGTTTTGATAAAAAAAAGTGTTTTATCCGCAGAAATTATCTTTAGAGGACTAATAATCTACTGTCAGGTAGTCCTCCATAGTTATGAGCTCTGTATAACCCCGCCCACTCCGTTGATTAGCAGTTTTCTGTGTACACTGTACATGGGCAAAAAGCTGCCATTCAGTGGTGTGGGCGGATTATACAGAGAACAGCTAGATGTACAACAGATAATTAGTCATTTTATTTAAATGACAGCAAGTTGCTCAGAAAGTGGCAGATCATTGGAGTTAAGTGTTCGGCCCCTACAGCATGCACAGGCAGAAACCTTGATTCTAATGATTTGTGTGGGCGGGGTTATACAGAATTCAGTATTCAGGGAACTGCTAGATCTGCAATAGATGAAACTGTGATTTCATTAAAATGATAGCAAGTAGCTCAGAAAGTGACACATCACTGGAATCAGGGTTTGCAGAGGCAGATTCCTTGATTCTAATGATTGGTATGGGTGGGATTATACAGAGCTCAGAATTCAGAGAACTGCTAGATTTGCAACAAATAAAACAGTGATTTTATTAAAATTACAACAAGCAGCCCAGAAAGAGGCACATCACTGGAATCAGGATCTCTGCCCTAATATCATGCAGAGTAAATTTCAAAATAGGGTAGAAAAGGGGGAAATCTAGAAGTGTATCATACTTAAAAACCCTTAAAATCACAAAATTTATTGAATAATGCTAAAAACAGTACCCCAACAGTATAGATATATACACAAAGCTAAGTGCACAGGAAAGGTATATACACTGACCCTGATAAATTGCTCCCTCCTGTTACCTACTCAATAAATCGCTCCCTTTTGTTCCCTACCTTATAAATCGCTCCCTCCTATTCCCTACCCGATAAATCGCTCCCTCCTGTTCCCTACCTGACAGTGGATGTTGGCGCCCTAGAATATGATATGGCGCCTCCACTCACCTACATCATGCAGAGGCAGAAACCTTGGTTCCAATGATTAGTCACGTATTGGGCTTCTTGCTCTAGTTTTGACAACATTGATTTATATGCTGCAGCTCAGCTAGTCTTCTCAATTGATAAACTTCTGCCATAAAGTCCTGAATATTCTGGACTATCCCTATCCCCCCACAAGTGACTGGCAGCTTTCTATCTATTCACAGTGTAGACAGCTGTCAATCATGGGGCAGGTGGGCTATACAGAACTCAGCATTGATTGGATAGCGATTTTCTTAAAAATACAGGAAGAGGAACAGGAAGTGACCCGTCACCGGAGTCATTACTGCCTCTTTTTAAAGAGGACAAACCATCAAGATTTTCATATATAAACTAAACCCAGTGCTATACTGGTACTATCATGGATATCATGGATGTATACTTTCTGATATACAGGCAAGTAAAGTTTGTGAAATGCGCTGTTATTTGATTGATGGTAGCTACAGAATATCTAATAGGTGGGTCGGGTTTTGCTAGTTATTCCCACCCCTGTCTGCTGTCTGTCCTTCCTCCCCCTGTCCTTCCTTCCTCCCTCTGACCTTCCTGCCGCCTCCTCCCCCTGTAATAACAGAGACAGGGGAGGAAGGACAGGCAGTCAAACCTTTAATACAAACCACAGGTTCGAAAGCATAAACCTGGTCACAGATACCTTTTAATTATTAAATTTAGCAACTATTTACTGTCATTTATGATATGTCTGAATTTTAATTTATTATCCCAAAACAAATGCTTTTCGTAAACCATATCTAGCTTTGGTTGTACAGTGGAACTTGGTTTGAGAGCTTTTTGCAAGACAAGCAAAGATTTTTAAAAATTGGTAACTTGGTTTAAGAGCAATGTTTTGCAATAAGAACAATTACTCACCGTGCACACTTCCGGTTCTGTCCTTTCACCACACTCTGACCCGCTCTGGAGGTAACTTTCTGTACATATGTACTGTATACAGTATTCCATTGTAAAGTATATACTATATAGCATGTCTATCAATTTGCATTTGTGGATACAGTATTGTACTTTCTTTCTGCTAACCAGTGCAGCACATTGCTTGTACTGTAATCGGTAGTCTGTGCAGTATTCCTACCCCACATGTGGCATAGCTCTGCCCTTATTTTGGGGATAATAGATTTGGGGAGTGTTTTTTGTGTACTGTACTATAATAAAGGTTGTCATATTTATACATAATTTTTTCTCTATAGAGTACTGTATTTTTCGGACTATAAGACGCACCTGACCATAAGACGCACCCTGGTTTTAGAGGAGGAAAATAGGAAAATAAAATTTTAACCAAAAAATATGTTCATGACACACTGTTATGGGGCGAGGATCTGCTGCTGACACTGTTATGGGGGTAATGTCCCCAAATTCTCTACTAAGGTACCCCATTCTGATAAGGATCCTCCTGCCTTGTATATGATCCTGCTCATATACCCCCCATCCATCCTGCTCATGATATGCCCCCATCCATCCTGCTCATGATATGCCCCCATCCATCCTGCTCATGATATGCCCCCATCCATCCTGCTCATGAAATGCCCCCATCCATCCTGCTCATGAAATGCCCCCATCCATCCTGCTCATGATATGCCTCCATCCATCCTGCTCATGATATGCCCCCATCCATCCTGCTGCTCATGAAATGCCCCCATCCATCCTGCTCATGATATGCCCCCATCCATCCTGCTCATGAAATGCCCCCATCCATCCTGCTCATGATATGCCCCCATCCATCCTGCTCATGATATGCCCCCATCCATCCTGCTGCTCATGAAATGCCCCCATCCATCCTGCTCATGATATGCCCCCATCCATCCTGCTCATGAAATGCCCCCATCCATCCTGCTCATGATATGCCCCCATCCACCCTGCTCATGATATGCCCCCATCCACCCTGCTCATGAAATGCCCCCATCCACCCTGCTCATGAAATGCCCCCATCCATCCTGCTCATGAAATGCCCCCATCCTGGTAAAATGGCGTGTATCCTGTGGCACAGGAAAAAAAAAAATAAACGTTTATACTTACCCTTCCTCACTCCCTGAAGCACCGATCTCTGTCTCAGCTGCAGCGCCGCTGTGTGGAGCCGTCACCGGTGTCTGCAGCATCACGTCTTCCTGTCTGTGCCGGCGGTAAGCTGATCGATTCTGGTGGATACTAGCGGCGCGCACCGCGATGACGTCATCGCGGTGCGCGCCGCTAGTGTGCAGATCAGCTGACCGCCGGCACAGACAGGAAGACGCGATGCTGCAGGGGGGCGGCTCCACAGACGGTGACGGGTGAGTACACTGATTCACTGCACCCCGCGCTGATAATGATGCACGGGGGGCAGTGAATACAGCCGCACATGATCACTCCAGGCTGTAGTTGCCAGGGGTGATCACGGCCGGCTGCTAATTATGCACGCCCCCCCCGCCCATCACCCCGCCCACCTGTCAGCGCCGGTTTCGCTGAGAGATGATGGGCGGGAGGATGGGCGTGCATATGTAATGAGCGGGCCCACGTGGTCACGGCAGGCTGTTACAGCCTGCTTGTGCCGCCGATGACCCGCTGCACCGCGGCACACTCATTCCCCGCAGCCTTATAGTCAGACCATAAGACGCACCCCCCACTTTCCCCCAACATTTGGGGGGAAAAAAGTGCGTCTTATGGTCCGAAAAATACGGTACCTCCCTCGCACTAACAATTCTATCTATTGTAAGCTAACGTGCAGTTTAATTTTTATGTTTTTTTCTGTACTGTACAGTATTTTGTATTAGTGTTCTGTAATAATTTTATATGAATACTGTACATTATTTTGTATTACTGTAATAAATTTGTATAAATACAGTAAATATTCTTGGATTGTGGAACGAATTATCTGCGTTTCAATTATTTCCTATGGGAAATTTTGCTTTGATATAAGAGTAACTTGGTTTAAGAGCTCACTCCCGGAACCAATTATGCTCGTAATCCAAGGTTCCACTGTGTTTGCAAATAAAGTTAATATTATATTTCGACCCTGAGCCGCATCACCTTGGGCCCTGACAGTCATTGTGTGATTATTCTTCTCTTTTTTGCATATGAGAATATTTGTATCACCTTTTGCTTAGAGTTGAAACATGATAATTAAAATAAAAAAAATTAAAAAATGGCCACCCCGCCAGATATTATTGGGAAGAACAAAGTCAATATTTCACACGAGAAATATTAGAAGCAACAAGTGTCTGCCGCATGAGAAGACACAATGCCGGCCCTGTTTCCAGAGGGTAACAATGAGGCTGCTATTAGGAAATGTCTCCTTTAATAAGTAACCTTGCAAATTGAAATAAATGCAATATATAAAGCTTAATGTTTCTAACGAGCATGATTCAGTTGTGAACGTGTAATGCCATATTAATTATTTTCAAGTATGTGCCTGTTCATATAGGCATTTTTAATCTCTCGCTGCTTAATAGAGCGGGGATAAAGTAATTCTATGAACATGGATTGTTTGTGTACAGTGGGTGGAAACGAATGCCAGTGCTTAGCAGCTGCAGATGGAGCTGAATTTATTGCTAATAAAGTCAAGAATCTGTGTGGCCTTGTGATACATGTGTAATTAGCCGAGTTCTTTCAAAAAAGTTATCTGAGCTATTCTGTGTAGCTGGCAGCAAATCATTCTGCCTCCCGGTAGATCAGGCCCCAGGAATGTAGATAGTCACTTATTTTTCTTCTGGAAACTATTTATTTAGACAATCGTTTTTTTTTTGTTTTGTTCTTTTTTTTATCCAAATTCCGTATAGTTAAAGGGCCGAGCAAAATAAATTAATGGGAATAAATCAGCTGTTTTTTTTGCTACCTCATCTGAGAGAAAGAGACTCTGAATCCAACAATGTTTTACTAAAGGCTGCTTTACACGCAACGACATCGCTAACGAGATGTCGTTGGGGTTACGGAATTCGTGACGCACTTCCGGCCTCGTTAGCGACGTCGTTGCGTGTGACACGTACGAGCGACCGCTAACGATGCAAAATACTCACCAAATCGTTGATTGTTGACACGTCGTTCATTTCCCAAATATCGTTGCTGATTTTGGACGCAGGTTGTTCGTCGTTCCTGACGTGTGACACCCCAGGAACGACGAACAACACCGTACCTGCGTCCTCCGTCAACGAGGTGGGCGTGTCTTTCCTTCGGCTGCTCTCCGCCCCTCCGCTTCTATTGGACGCCTGCCGTGTAATGTCGCTGTGACGCCGCATGAACCGCCCCCTTAGAAAAGAGGCTGTTTGCCGACCTCAGCGACGTCGTTAGGAAGGTAAATCTGTGTGATGGGTACTAGCAATTTTGTCCGCCATGGTCAGCGATTTGCCCATGACGCACAAACGACAGGGGCGGGTGCGAACGCTAGTGACATCGCTAGTGATGTCGCAGTGTGTAAAGCCCCCTTTAGATTACTGGTTGCAGCCGTTCTGACACAATCAGAGTTTTTCGATTTAGCAATGTAGCAGAGGTGACTGAGCCATCCGGCTCACACCAGGCTCTCTGTAGAGATTGTATATTGACAGGGAGATGTCAATCACAGGAGGTGGTGTGCCGGACTACCGTGCGCATGACATTGTAATTCCAGTAATGAAAAGTCCTGCTGCTTCATAGCAAATAAACAACAGAGACCTTGATTTACAAATGAAAACCAAAATTTACTTTCATCTGAAAACAACACCTTGGACCACTGAGCAACAGTCCAGTTCTTTCTCTCCTTGGCCCAGGTAAGACGCTTCTGGCATTGTCTATTGGTCATGAGTGGCGTGACACAAGGAATGTGACCCTTGTAGCCCATGTCCTGGATACGTCTGTGTGTGGTGGCTCTTGAAGCACTGACTCCAGCAGCAGTCTACCCCAAATTTTTGAATGGCCTTTTCTTAACAATCCTATCAAGGCTGCGGTTATCCCAGTTTCTTGTGCACTTTTTTCTACCACACTTTTTCCTTCCACTCAACTTTCCATTGATATGCTTGGATACAGCACTCTGTGAACAGCCGCTTCTTTATCAATGACCTTTTCTGGCTTACACTCCTTGTGGAGTGTGTCAAGGACTGCCCTCTGTACATCTGTCAAGTCAGCAGACTTCCCAATGATTGTGTAGCCTACTGAACCAGATTAGGGGACCATTTATTTTAAACAATTAGAAAGCCTTTGCAGGTGTTTTGTGATAATTATTCAAATTTTATGAGATAATGACTTTTGGGTTTTCACTGGCTGTAAGCCATAATCATCAACATTAAGAGAAATAAACACTTGGAATAGATCACTCTGTGTGTAATAACTCCATATAATATATAGGAATAGATCCCTCTGTGTGTAATAACTCCATATAATATATAGGAATATATCACTCTGTGTGCAATAACTCCATGTAATATATAGGAATAGATCACTCTGTGTGTAATGACTCTATATAATATATAGCAATAGATCACTCTGTGTGTAATGACTCTATATAATATATAGGAATAGATCCCTCTGTGTGTAATGACTCTATATAATATATAGGAATAGATCCCTCTGTGTGTAATGACTCTATATAATATATAGGAATAGATCACTCTGTGTGTAATGACTCTATATAATATATAGGAATAGATCACTCTGTGTGTAATGACTCTATATAATATATAGGAATAGATCACTGTGTGTAATGACTATATAATATATAGGAATAGATCACTCTGTGTGTAATGACTCTATAATATATAGGAATAGATCACTCTGTGTGCAATAACTCCATATAATATATAGGAATAGATCACTCTGTGTGTAATGACTATATAATATATAATAATAGATCCCTCTGTGTGTAATGACTCTATATAATATATAGGAATAGATCCCTCTGTGTGTAATGACTCTATATAATATATAGGAATAGATCCCTGTATTAATTTTTTGATGATATTCTAATTTTTTGTAATGCACTTGTACCTGACAGTAAAGAGTTTATATCAGTGTATTGGGGGATGTAAAAGTATTCGCTATTTTTTTTAATTTATATTATTCATTAAGATTTTCCAATTTGCCCATAAAACACAGAGGCTGTCCTTGATTTTTGGATAGGTTGCCAGAAATACAAATGTAGGTTGGCAGCCTCGTTAATCATATCCCTCAAATTAGACTGCTTAGACAAAGTGAGCAAAGTTCCTAATTGTATCGTAAGTTTTTATTTTTTTTTTTAATTTAAGGCGCAGCTAATCTCCCTTCGTAGGCACACGTAATAAATCTTAATACACATGTTAATAAACTCATAAAATAGGATTACGTAATCACGTCTTAGAGCATATTTAGCTTTTAACACCCTCCTGGGTAGAAGGAAAACAAGCTTTGTACTTGACAGTCTTTTTCTCCGCAGACCGTGTTTGTTTGCCATGAACGAGAAGTGACATTTTGTGCACAATCCGATTTCACAACGTGTCCTTATAGCACGGAGAGACCACGGCTCTATGATAATGAAGTCGATTGATTTCTCTCCCTCTTTATACATATTTATAGCAATGCCATGATCCTCAGAAGCAGTGCCAAACATTGTGAAATGTGAAGAGCAGTCTAATATATTAAAACATAACTTGTGCGATTCAAAAGCCAGGAAAAGCACATTTCCCCCACTTAGGCGGCTTTTTTTTTTTTTCCTTTCCAAAAAAGGAGTTTTAATGTGAGTTTTATCATTTGTTATTCTTCATGCTTTAACAATAATACCAGTGACGGGTAGGCTGAACATTTCCTGTTGGTGCATAGTCTATAAATGTCTTACTAAAGCGATTGCAGTTAAGACTTGGGCAATAATTCCACATTGAATGCACAGCTCAGAGTTTATTACAAAACAATGATATTTTAAATCCCCCAAGCGATGGTTTCACTTTTTCCCCCCCCTTTTTTCTGCGTCTGAGCATTCTCAGAATCATCTTGTCTAGACTTAATAATGTTTAATGCGTATTGTGAGGTTTAGAGTGACTCATGAATCTGGAGGCCGCCATAAAATTCTATTGGCAAGTCGTATTTAACAGTCTATTATTTGTTTATCTGTTTAATATAATATTTTACCCTGGGGTGAATATAATGTGACAGATTTAAAGGGATCAATGTAGGATTGGGATACAAATTTTTCTAAAAAAAATGATGTTACTTGTCATTTCTGTAGACTGCTATAACGTAATATTTTGTTGGTTACCAGTTATACGGCCAATAGACTCTTCTTGTTCCAAATAAAGTTTGATTAGACGCTTGCTAATGGAGTACACTAGCTAATGTGGGGTTTTAGGCTAGAACTACATGGTAATAAGTGTCACAGGACAGCAAATGTTGAGCAAGAGGCCACGACCAAGAACATTTGTGCGATTTACGGTTATGCATTCAAGAGTTGGTTCACATTAGTTTTCATAGGCACATCGATATTATGTTGAGAAACAAGGTTTCTCTCAAATATCTTGTGTTGCCAATAGTGTCTGTGATCGGCGCAATTGTGCTCTGCTCATTCCCTTCGCGTGACTTCTGAGCTCCGTGACCTATGATGTCCGGTGATGTTGTCGCGGGCGGAGGGGACGCGCTCGCCACGCTCGGGTGCGGGGCTTCTGCTGCTGCTGCTCGGTGGCTCGAGCGGTGGACCGGACCCGGTGACTCGAGCAGCGCTCCTCACCCGTGAGTGAAAGGGGGGTGGTTTGGTTAGGGAGACTGTTCGTGACGCCACCCACGGGTCGTGGTGATAATGGCACCACCGCTGCTGGTAACGGGGATCCCGGGAGAGATGGTAGGGTGCAGCTGGGATGTTGTCCCCTCCGTGGGGAGGGGTTGGTGATCCTGGGGCCCGATGGTGTAACGGGGAGGTCGGACAGCTGGGGTGCAGGGACTGCGCGGTGCGGTGCCGGACGGCACTGGTGTACTCACTCAGACAATCCCTGACAGAGTCTCTGGTAAACCAAAACGGCCGGATGGACGGGTCCCGCAGCCGGCTGCAGTGTTGTTGTTGTGCTCTCCCCGGACGGCTGATGGTGGCTGTCTTTCCCTGCATCTTTGTAAATGTTCTTGACTCCTGTGGTTGCCCTCCGGTAGTCCGCTCCCCGGCGTATAGGTGCCGTAGGAGCCCGTTTTGCCCGCAGGCGCTGGCCCTTGAATCTCTAGCCTGTGGCGGTGGCTGTATATCCTCTCTGGGTGGATGGTTGCCTTCAATCGGGACTTGGTAGTTGGGAAACCCCTGGGGTTCCTGTCACATTTGGATTTGACTATTGACGGCGGCTCCAAGCCTGGTTGGGGTCCGATGGCCCTGCCTGTGTGCTTAGCTTCACTCCGTTCCCCGGTTCGGTACCGGCAGGCCGACGCCCGACCTTGGTCCTTACGGCTCTGCGGAGTTCCACTAACTCCTGCAGACGGCCACCACTGTCTGCCAACCTTGCTGTTAGTGTCTGCAACTCTGCAGTCTCCAAACCAGACACCCAAGTGTTCACTCCTCTCACTTTCACCTCCAAGACTGATCTGTCACTTTTCCTGCCTCCAGGCCTGTGAACTCCTCGGTGGGTTGGGCCAACCACCTGGCTCCGCCCCACCTGGTGTGGACATCAGACTCTGGAGGGAGGCAACAAGGGTTTTGTATTTGGCTGCTGTAACTGCCTAGGGTGGGGGTGTGTATGTTGGTATGTTTGTGACTACCTGGCTAGTCCAGGGCATCACAATGTCACATCAACTTCCTGTTGATCTGACATTACCGTAGCCGGTCCCAGTCTTCCTGAATCACTGGGTAGTGGGAAGCGTTTCACCGCTCAACACAGTCCAGCAATGCTCCTGCTTGTGGCACTCTGCAGTGAAGGAGGGAGCAGGGAGATGCAGGGCTGAGCCGAGAGGTGAAACTCTGCCCACAGCCCAGTCACTCACGGAGACTGGGGCCAGCCACGGTGGTGTCAGGTCAACTGGAAATTGACGTGACATCACCGAATCCCAGAGGTCATGCAGTCCCGGGGGTCACTTCATGGGGATGAGCGGACTGCAATAGTGCTGCTCAGATGCAGAATTGGCTGATCAAGGTATTTAGAAAAAGCCTTCCCTATCAGTTGTACAGGGATGTGGTCACGCGAAGCGAAGGGGATGACCGGAGCACAATAGCGCCGCTCGCAGGCACTATTGACAACACAAGGTATTTGAGAGAAGCCTTGTTTCTCAACACAATATCTATGAGCCTATGAGTACTAACTAGTGAGCCATCCCTTTAAATTTAGAGAATTCATGACTCCTACAACAATCCTAACATGTTGCAATATGACACGTACCCAAGTGCAAACTGAGAACAACATCCACTACATTAGTGGATTAGTGTTAATTTTTACCCTAACCAGAAGATTTGTATTCTGGATATATGTGTGCTGCAGATAACACAGTGGAGGGTGAGACTTGCCTAGTGACATGAAGCACTGAGACGACTTCAGTTGCTACTTATTTTGTAATGAGATAAAGTTCACCTTTGCTGTAAAGTGTTATGTCTGCTGTGCTGTGTTACTAGTCTCAAGGGCGTTATTCCCCTGCCTGGTCGACCCTTTATAACTTGATTTCCATGAGTTGGTATCATCACTAGCTCCTGGAAATCTCCCGCATGCACTCGGCTTGGTCCGGCCATGTCTGTGCGCCTCAGAAGCTGGGTGTACTTGTCCCGGCTTCAGGGGGCGTACTGCGCATGATCCAAAGTCTTCTGCACTCCCGGGCATGCGCAGTTTGCCTCTATAGCCGGGTGTAAGCTTCCCAGCTTCAGAGGCACACTGCGCATGGTGCGAAGTGCAGAAAACTTTGCATCATGCGCAGGGCAGATGAGTCATGCTGGGAAACGAGTAGCAAAGGCAGTGGAAGCCAGGAAGCAGACAGGAGACCGGTAACTGAGGTACTGGAAGCCGCAGGCAGACAGGAGACCGGTAACTGAGGTACTGGAAGCCACAGGCAGACAGGAGACCGGTGACTGAGGTACTGGAAGCTGCAGGCAGACAGAGTTCAGGAGCACAAAGTTTTAATATCAAGACACAGGTGCAGTGTCAGACTGCGGTAGCAGGGGCCTACCAGTAACATTGACTTTGGAGGCCCACTGATCAATTCCATTCTAATATTACATTCAGAAATTTACCTTTCCTCTTACATAGTAATATATTGGCTAGTTTGTGTAATGAATAATGAGATGCTTCCTTTATTTCTACATATTGAAACAAGGGTATTGTGCCCATTACTGATTATGTTGGTTGGGTAAGTTACATACTATTGCAAAACTGGCCCACCGGAGGATTCTCCTGTTCTCCTGTGGGCCAGTCCAAGCCTGCACAAGGGTGTGTCTTGATGAGCCTTAGATAGGACGAGGTAGATGATAATATGGGAGCATGCTGTGCCATCTGCATAGTTTGATGTGGAGTACAATACAGTACAGCGGATCGGGGTGAGGGGGGCAAAGCTTTGCGACAGGTGTGTGTAACTCTTTTTATAAAGTTTAGTTTGGGTCCTTTAATTAGGATGCTCATTGGAGATAAGTTAATAACGTGCTCTCACACAGGTATACATTGTGCAGACCTTCAGTATTTGTAGGATTGTAGTTTGTGACCTCAGACTTGACATATACATAGCAAGATATCATACATTTCCAAGCATATACAGTATAGGGAGTGTTATTAATAATGGAAATACTCAAGAATAATGAAAAAATAACTGATTCATTCTTGTTTACCAACTAGTTTTCCATGACCGTAGTGACACCAGCATTACAAGTGAATTTATATTTTGCTTCTTATAATAGCGATGGAGTGTATGAGGCACGTCTGAGGATGGGAAGTTTAGATGGCACTTAGTTTTAGTACAGTACATGAAGTCACCAGAGTGAGCATTCACTGGGATCTATGAATATATTGACAGCGTGGCGTCTTTGCTGTTCTGTTTGCTTCTTATTAGTTTATTGTCAGTCACCAAAAAATGAAATGGAAATGAAGCTGATTTATGTGTGAACTGATTTTGGCATAATGCCTTTTGGGCTTTTGTATAGTATGTGAAACATTTTTAGTTTGCCCTTAAAGGCAAACATGCCGCAGTCATCATATTTATGTATTATCCATTAGGTATTTCTGTCCTAGTTCTCTTCATTGAAAAGAAAAAACTATCAAGAAATGACAATGGAGAAGAGTTTCTTAGAACTTGTCGAATTTAAGCTTCAAAAATGTGATGTTTCCCAGTTACGAATATGTAGTAGACACAAATATAGTCATGGTTTAAGCAAATTATTAAAATCTGTGCATCACGAATTTAAAGGAAACTAAATACAGCATAAAGGATTAATATCCAGCACTTTCTGTCTTTACGAAGTATAATATTTACCAGTAAATTACATCAATCCTTATTTCATCAATCCTTAACTCCTCCACGCCATGTCCAAATTACATTTTTTTTATTTTTTTCTTCTCCTTCTTCCAAGAGCCATAGTTTTTTGATTTTACCATCAACATAGCAGTACGAGGGCTTGTTTTTTGCAGTACAAGTTGTACTTTTGCATGACACCATTAATTTTACCACTGAACAATTGGAGGTAAATGGCACATGTTATGAAATTGAAAAAAAAAGTGCAAATCCACAATTGTTTTTTGTTGTTTTTTATTTACCATGTTCACTACAAGGTAAAACTGATCTGGCAGTATTCTTCTCCAAGTCAGTACGAGTTTGTACAGTGAAGTGAATAATTATTTGATTCCATGTCACTCAGGATTTTACGGTACATGGATCCATCCATTGGGCCATTGATGTAGTAAAGTAGTCCTGTGCCTTTAGCAGAGAAACAACCCAAAACATAATGTTTCTACCTCCATACTTGACAGTGGGGATGGCGTTCTTTGGGTAATAGGCAGCATTTCTCTTCCTCTAAACATGGCGAGTTGAGTTAAGGCCAAAGACCTCAATTTTTGTCTCATTTGACCACAGCACCTTCTCACAATCACTCTCAGAATCATCCAGATGTTCATTGGCAAACTTCAGACAGGCCTGCACGTGTGCCTTCTTGAGCAGTGGGAGTTTGCGGGTACTGCAGGATTTAAACCATTACAGTGTAATATATTAGAAATGGTTTTCTTTGTGACAGCAGTCCCAGCTACCTTGAGATTATTAACAAGTTTCCCCGTGTAGTTTTAGGCTGATCTCTCCCATTCCTCATGATCCTGGATACCCCACGAGGTGAGATTTTGCATGGTACCCCAGATCGAAGTCGATTAACACTCATTTTGTATTTCTTCCATTTTCTTACTATTGCACCAACATTTGTCTCCTTCTCACCCAGCATCTTTCTTTTGGTTTTGTAGCCCATTCCAGCCTTGTGCAGGTCTATGATCTTGTCCCTGACATCCTTAGAAAGCTCTTTGGTCTTGCCCATGTTGTAGAGGTTAGAGTCTGACTGATTAATTGAGTCTCTTATTCAGATGACAATTTAAAACAGCTGCCTTTAAGGCCTCTGCCACACTCACGTGTCTCTGGAACGTGTGTGCCTTTTTTTCCACGTACCGGAGACACGTGCACACGGGGACCTAGGTAATCATAATGATTAGGACACACGTAAGTATTTCGGAACGGAACGTGTGTCCGTTCCGTACTTACGTGTGTCCATTTTTTCAAAACGGCAGCATGTCAGTTTTTTTCCGGGACCACGGGTGTCACACGGCCCGCACCCGTACCACTCGGATGTAGTGTGGATGCGGGTCAGTGTGACACGCGCCGGAGAAAGTCACGTGACATGTTAAAAATTAAATAAACACATACTCACCTCCACGAGTCCTGCTGTCTCTGCCGCGGCTGTCCCCTGCATCCGTCCCCCAGTGAATTTGAACAGCGCTTCTCCTTCACTGGGGGCCGGAAGTAGCGTCAGCGGGGCATGGCCTGGGGCGGAGACTGACATTCAGCACCGCAGACAGCACCGGAAGAAGTAGGTAAGTCGGGGCTTTCCGTTCTCCGTGTGTTATTACATATAACACACGGAGAACACGTGCGTGCCACAAACACGGCACACACGGATCAAACCACCCCTTTAACACGTACGTGACAAAAATGGTACGTTTTGTCACGTAAGTGTGGCAGAGGCCTAATATAGGTAACAAGTTGATTAAGAGCATCTATCTGGTCTGTAGGAGCCAGAATTCTTAATGGTTGGTAGGGGATCAAATACTTATTAATTTCTGCAAAATGAAAATACATTTTTGTAATTTATACAATGTAATTTTTTGGATTTTATTTTGGATATTCTATCTCTCACTGTTAAAATTAATCTACCCTTAAAATTATAGACTGTTCATGTCTCTGTCAGTGGGCAAACTTACAAAATCATCAAGGGATGAAATAATTATCTTCACTGTAGATACCAAACATGTATAGTTGTTTCTTTATTTCAGTGATGAAAAAAAAATTCAGAAGTTGATAAGAATTAATTTTTTTTTTCTCACCATTTTCCGAGACCCGTAACATTTTTAATTTTTGGAATCTGGGACTATGTGATGGGTTATTTTTGCACCCTGAGCTGAGGTTTTCACTGATACCACTTTGGAATAGATACGATCTTTTCATCGCCTCTTATACCATTTTATTTGAATGGTGCATCGGGCAAAAAAGTAATTCTGGCGATAAGCCGTTTACTAATCAGATTATTTTATTTTGTATTTTGATAGATCGGACATTTGTGAACTCGAGGACACCAAATATGTGTTGGGTTTTTTTTTAATTGTTTAATTTTCAATGGGTCAAAACGGGGGTGATTATAGGCAGAAACTTGTCAGTCACTGTCAGCGGGCGGAAAGAGGCCACCAGGGACTCGGCTGTATGACTAGTCAATAGTGCAGCTCAGTCCCCGGTAGCTATTGAAATTATGATTTCTCTTAAATGCCACAGTGTTTCAGAGTTAAACATACATGGCTGTGATCATACAGCCAGTGGCTGATACATGCTGACCACGGTTTGGGGAGCATGTATCAGCTGACAGGTTCCCTTTAAGAACAGAAAATGCCTGAAAAAGGTCACTCACGTCTTTTAAAGGGAACCAATCAGCAGGATTTTCATATATAATGTAAAGCCAGTGCTATACTGGCACTAGGATGCTGAATGTAAGCATACATTTTGTTCTGAGATTGGATGTTTTATTTCAGAAAAATGTGCAAGTAAAGTTCCAGCAATGCACTGCTATTTGATCGACAGGTGCAACAGGAAATGAATATGTGGGTTGGGTCTTGCTATCTATTTCCGCTATTCTGTTTGTCTGCCTGCAATGGCATTAATGACTGTGATAGAGGAAGGAAGGCTAGGCAGGCAGACGGGGTGAGAATAGATAGCAAGACCTGACACACATATTTCCTTCTTGTTGCCCCTGTCAATCAAATAGCAGTGCATTGCTGGAACTTTACTTGCACATATTTCTGAAAAAAAACATCCAATCACTGAACAGAAGGTATGCTTACATTCTGCATCCTAGCACCAGTATAGCACTGGCTTTACTTTATATATGAAAATTCTGATTGTTGGTTCCCTTTAACTACTTGTTAGTTGAAAGATGTTCAAAAGAATGAACCTATGAACAGGAGCTTCTGGTTATCACTTTTTCAGGTGGTGTTCAGAGCAGAATCCACCTAAAAAAGACCGCCTGAAAAACATGTTTCAAAGACTCTTGGAAATTTCATGGATTTTATTGCTAAGTGAAATCCAGTTTACAGTTCAAGTGAGGAGGGTTTTTTAGCTTTTTTTCTGAAGATTTTTTAAAAAAGAAAGTAAATGTCACTACTTTGAAGAGAGTCCTGAAGGAAACCTCTTCAAACTAAGTATCTCTACAATTAAAATGCTGAAAGGGATTCTTCCGAAAAAATAACTCTTCCAAAACCTTTCAAAACTTCTTCCGGAAAAGAAAAATGCCTCCAAAAACTTCCCACCAAAAAGGAGCTTCTCAAAACGGTTTCTGCTTGAAAGAATATTTGTTTGTGAACGCTTCTAAAAACTCAGTGTGAACATAACTTAATATTTGGCTAATTTCCTAGCCAATGAGTACTCACTCATGTTGGCTGAATCGCTGACTGCACAAAGTTGCCTCTGCTTGCAGGTTGGGACAACGGTTGGGCCAAACTGTCCGTTTTTAGAGGGCCACTGCCACCTCAATTCATATGCAGGAAGCCGAGAGGCAATTGATCAATAAGTTCTGAAAAACAGAGCATAGAATAACCCCTTAAATAAGATGTGTATCATTATATCCATAACATCTTCCAAACTTGTACTTTTTTTTATAAATAGTGGATATAATCCTGTTCTTGGCAACATCTTCAGG
This sequence comes from Anomaloglossus baeobatrachus, assembly GCF_048569485.1. Taxonomy (NCBI): domain Eukaryota; kingdom Metazoa; phylum Chordata; class Amphibia; order Anura; family Aromobatidae; genus Anomaloglossus; species Anomaloglossus baeobatrachus. The sequence goes on along the minus strand of NC_134357.1, from coordinate 86,640,183 downwards.
TTGTGAATCTTTCTTTTGCTGAGTTTCCATTTTAGCATGTGTTACTGTTTTGAGTCATATTGTATATTTCCCACATGCTTTAATTTATAAAACACAACATCATCTTTAAAATGCCAGAATGACTGATCTACTTTATAAAAATCTCATGCGTGACAAAAGCAGCAGTTATAAATAGATTTAATGCAATTACTTACTTGGACCCACATGCCTCATGGGGGCCCATGTGAGTCATATAATGCTTGCCACAGATTGTGTCCTCATCGTAATATATTCCCTAAGTTTATTGTTGACTGCTCTTTACGTGTACAACTACGTCGTGGTTTGCCACTTGAATGAAATGTGAAGTTGGCCATACACACGAGATAACTCTCGATCACACCCGCGTTCTGTAGACCACTCTCTTGCCATACACTTGAGCGATCAGGTTGGCTGAGCATTCATGTGTTTTCAACAGATAGGAAGGAGAAAGCTTTCACTGGACACCTTTGGCAGTGGCTTATCTCCCTATTGACTGTGGCCAAAAATATTTTTTTTGTATGTTAAATACTATCATCACCACATGGACTTCTTTGGCTTATTCATAAGCTAAGTATTGCTTGGAGGATTCAACATCTTATATATACTGTGTATAATCATATGTTAGCTTCCGCTATATGGGATCTAATAGTGTCCAACTAAGTTCATATCTCTTGATTTCTCCCATCTTGCTCATGGTATCCAGGGAAGGGTGGGGGTGGTCATTAGTGGACTTTCTGTAGTCCTTTGTATATGAGGTCTAATCCTTTGAAATGTGGATAATTCTTTCAGGGGCACACTAATTTATTGGTGTCACATTTGTGTGTCTTTTGCACCTTTTATATGTTGTACTAATAAATAATTGGTTTTGGGAATATTTTTGAGTCGCTACAGTGGCTTATCTCCCCCAAAGAGGAAAGTATCATCCTTTAAAGAGGACCAACCACTAGGATTTTCATATATAAACTAAAGCTAGTGCTATACTGGCGCTAATAGGCTGATTCTATACATACCTTTAGCTGTGAGATCGGATGTATACTTTCTGATATACAGGCAAGTAAAGTTTGTGAAATGAACCTTTATTTGATTGATAGCAACTACAGATTATCTAATAGGTGGTTTGGGTGTTGTTAGTTATTCTCACCGCTGTCTGCCTGCCTGGCCTTCTTCCCCCCTGTCTTTCTTCCCTCCTTCCTCCCCCTGTAATAACAGAGACAGTAGGAGGAAGGTCAGGCAGACAGGGGCGGGAATAACTAGCAAAACCTAACCCACGTATTAGATATTGTAGCACCTATCAATCAAATAACAGTGCATTTCACAAACTTTACTTGCCTGTATATCAGAAAGTATACATCCGATCTTACAACTAAAGGTATGTATAGAATCAGCATGATAGTGCCAGTATAGAACTGGCTTTAAAAATCCTGGTGGTTGGTCCTCTTTAAAATTCCAACTGCCCACAGCCATTAAAATTCCAACTGCCCACTTGGAGTTTGCTCAATTGATCTTGACGATTGGCGCGTTATGCCGACTTTCATTTAATGTGTATGGGACCTTAGGTATTTTTCCTGCTTAATCAATTAAACTGGCCCAGTATGTAATTCAATTCCTAAAGACTTAATAGAGGAATAGCAACAGGCAGCTAGGATTCTGTAATGCAATTAGATCTGGCATCATGAAACTAGGGATGGCATCTAGCCTGCTTTTTGAGAGCTTATTGTGGACACTTTTGAGATATAAATAAGGCGTCTCCCCATTCCTGACAGAGCGTGACGGAGCTCGTTCTTGAAATAGAATCGCCTCCTGTAGATATATGTTTATATCCCATAAATATCCCGGATAGGACAACCTTTACTTTAATCATTACTGGCTAAGACAACTGACAGATCCTTTTGTCAGATAAAAGTGTTTTATTCTCTGTTTCAACTTGTTCATCTAATGCACCAGGACTATATCCACATAGTGGCATATTTTGGCCACAATGGTGAAAACAAAGGACCTGAATCGGCAAGTATTCTGGCATAAAAAGTCGCATAATATTGGCGCCACTCAAGGCATCACTAAAATTTTGCAGCTTTTGACATTTTCATGCCTTTTTCACCCAGACCTTACAAAGTGAGTTGGACGAGACGTGTGCTTGTCAACTTTATGATGTGTAGGGATTTTTGTTATGTCACAAATCTAACTCAAACATGGATTGCATTAGGATTTGAGGCAAAGCACACATTGAGGTTCAGTCCACTCTTCCAATGTTTCCAATTCTTGAAGAGGTGTGCGCTTATCCATGAAATAGGAGAATTTGACTTTTGCACATCTCTTCATCATGAGTAGAAATGAGGGAACCTTTGGAAGTTCGGAGGGCACAGTCGAGCCTTAAAAAGTTTGGTTTTTGACCCCGACTTGACCCGAACCTAAATGGAAGTCAGTAATTGGTCAGTTCGTGGCTCCACCCACATTATGCCAGCCATAAGCAGTACACTTCCGGGAAAGAATGGGCGGGATTTGTCAATTTTTTTTTTCATGTGTGCACATTGCATCTCATCACGCTGACTTTACCCCCATTGTGAGCCATTCAAACACTGCACATGGCTCGCACAGGGCTGAGCATCACTCATACCCAAGTACAGCGCTGCCCACTTGAATGATTTGCACTCATAACTCACTTAAACTTCGAACCCGAACTTTTTTTTTTTTTTGGTAGTCGGTTTCTGAACCCGAACTACAAACATCGAATCACAGGTTCACTCATCATGACCGGTGTAAACATTCTGGTCTTGATTAATTGGGCCCAAAATGTGCACAATGCAGTGTACGTATTTTTTTCAGGGTTTTTTTTTACCTTTACTTTGTAGGAAAGCACAATCTGCTACAATTTCTTTACACAGAAAAAAAATAATAAAAAATAGATTCCCCTGCATTCCACCCTGATGAAGGCCATAGAGATACTCTTTTGACCTACATCTGTGAGAGAACCTCATGGCTACATTTACCATAAGAGCCTTGGATGCGTATACGCTGAATATGAGATGGGAACAGAGCCTAAATCTAACAGCAAATGTGTAATCTACAAACAAAATGCTATGTTGATAGACAACATGGACTCACAATCTTATAGTAACAAGAGCAGACTGCTGGGTTAATTACCTGCTAGAAAATGACAAGCGGTTATTTTGATCCTTGTTATTAAGTACAATTGTTCTAGTGGACAAATAATATGAGTATGGATGAGCAGATCCGTGTATGTTTGGGTTCGGCAGAACTATAGTTAAAAGTTCAGTTCAATACCCCAACATGAACCTGGACCCTTAACCTTATAGCGGGCAATAGGAACTCAAGCAAATGGTCGTAGTAAGGGCTAGTCGATAGGGAATAAATACATAATTTTAAAAATACCATAGAGTTACCCCTATTTTTAATACCAGGCAAGGTAAAGCAGACAGCTGTGGGTTGCAACCCTTAGTTGTCTTTTTTAACTTGACTGGTTATCAAAAATAAAGGGGACCCACAGTATTTTTTTAATTAATTTATTTATTAGTTAAGACTAAAAACATCTTTTAGTGACCCATGAAAGGCGCAAAAGGGTGCAAGTATATAATATGTAGAGGGAGGAACTTACTTTGCTTTTGTCAACTTCCGGAGGACAATGTGTGCCAAGCATCGCGTCACCGGTTCTATATAGACCAGATGATGCTATACGGCCAGCCAATCACAGCCATAACAGTACTCCTCATGGCTTTGCTTGCCGTGGAAGTGCTCACAGCCAAAAAGCTTGTTGATTGGTCTTTCAACAAACTATTCATCAACCGAACTCGACTATGGATTTCCGTGAGAGGTCTGTGTTCGAATTCGAGCACCGGACACACTAGATGTTCGATACGGACCCTGAACTTTATAGTTCGAGCTCGATCATGTCTAAATATGACGTATCGAACAAGCTGGAAAATGTGGCTGTTAACTCGATATTTCCTGTATCTTTATGTACTTGACATATGACATTATTTTACACTACAATCCAGTATTTAAATTCCCTGAACCCCTATGGTGTCTTCCAATTAGTGTGTGTCAAAGCGATTTAAAGAACATGTGTCACCTTTTCAGTATTTATGCAGACAAAAGAAAATGTAATTTACACTATTAAAAAAAAATTCTAAAACTGTCTTTCTCTCTCATGACTCCCGAGACTTGGCCTACAGCCCAAGCTCTTTCACTAACCATTCCCCCAAGGCTTTTAAGAGAGATCTTGCTGGAGAAGGATCCGGGCAAAACAAGCTCTGCCTTTGCAGACTGCCCTATGTTAATATCGTCACAGTAGTGCCACCCATTGTTTATTTGTGATGGCTGCTGAAAATAAAGCTGCAATTGAAAAAGAAACATGTATATATATAGATATATATATATATATATATATATATATATATATATATATATATATATATATTCCCTCCGTCAGTAATTCACATACAAAACTCAAAGGAATCCACACTTTTCTTTTTAAACAAAAAACAGAAATTATTTATTTGGAGGATCATATGGCTTATTTTATGTGTAGAGGTATACATAGAATATAATATATTTTCGATTTCTTTTCATGGCATGTATTTAATAAATTCATAGATAGGTGTTCCTGATTTTCAACACTTAAAGGGGTGGTTCTTAGTTTTCATAGGCACATTGATATTATATTGAGAAACAAGGTTTCGCTCAAATACCTTGTATTGCCATTAGTACCTGTGAGCGACGCTATTGTGGCCTGCTCATCCCCTTCGTGTGAACCCCGGGCTACGTGACCTGTGATGTCCAGTGATGTCACATCAACTTACAGTTGACCTGACATCACCGCGGTCAATCTCCCTGAGTGACTGGGCTGTGGGCAGCGTTTCACAGCCCAGCATCTCCCTGCTCCCTCCTCTTTCACTGCAGAGTGCCGCAAGGAGGAGCAACGCTTGGCTGTGATGAGCGGTGAAACGCCGCCCAAAGCTTAGTCATTCACAGAAGCCTGGGGCCGGTCAATTGGAAGTTGACGTGACACCACCGGACATCAGAGGTCTCGGAGCCCAGGGGTCACGCAAAGGGGATGAGAAAACTGCAATAGCGCCACACACGGGCACTATTGGCAACACGAAGTATTTGAGAGAAACCTTGTTTCTCAACATAATATCAATATGCCTATTAAAACTAAGTAGTGAACCACCCTTTTAAGGCTGCTTTCACACCTCCGGTTTCTGCAATGCGTCACAATCCGGCACTTTGCAGGAAAATCGCAACCGTTTTTTTTTGCTGCCGGTTGCGTTTTTCCTGCATAGACTTTAATTAGTGCCGCATTGTGCCGCATGGCCTTGCGTTCCATCCGGTTTTTGCCGCATGCGGCAGATTAAGCCGATGCGGCGGCTGGATGGAACGTTGCCTGGCACATTTTTTCGTGCGGCAAAAAAAACCGCATCGCGCCGCATCCGGCCGATGCGGCGCATTTTTCAATGTATGCCTATGGAGGCTGGATGCGGCGCGATGCGTCAAAAACCGCATCCGGCCACCGCATGCGTTTTTTGCCACTGCGCATGCTCAGTAGCGTGCCGCAAGCGGCAAAAACCGGACAGGCCGCATGGGAAGAACTTATGCAAAGGATGCAGTGTTTTCACCGCATCCGTTGCATAGCTTGCACAGCCGCATTTTTCGTCCGAGTAGCAATGGGATAACTGCTTAGTAAGCAGCAAAGTATCGTCTGCTTCTCCAAGTGTGACCTTTAAGAGAAATGAATCGTTTTATTGTGCGCCGCAGTCTTCTGAGTTATGAATTTAACCTGCACGATAAATAAAGAATTGAAAATGCATCTTGGCTGAAATATCCACCCAATATCATAGAAAACAAACTGTGAAAACGCAGCCCAGAGGCCGATGATTCACTGTACAAACCGAATTTACGTTTTATACTACTACAACCTTTTTATATATCCCTTGTTGCTCGGAGATTAAGCCTTGAATCTCTGTGTGCTAAATACATGATGACTTTAACAAAAGGAACAGGGAAAACAGAAGAGAGACGTTCTTGAGAAATAACGTTTCATGTTTCCCATGTGATACCGTAAAGCTTTTTTCTTTGCCTGTGAAACCGATTAGCAAAGAACATTCATAATCTAAAATGTGTCATTAGGTCATTACTTAGCCCTGCGATCAGACGGTAAAGATGAGCAAACAACATCCGTTCAGTGATCGTATCCATCTTACCTTGGCCCAAACCCTTTCTAATCAGGAAATTCGCGGTGATTCCAAAGTTTTGGTGTTGAGGAGCAAAAGAAAGTGGTCAATGGAGAGGACAGCAGGCTTCATCTGGGAACCTTAGAAACGGCTATTACAGTTTTTTGCAGAAATCACACCTCTCGCGAGGTTTTGACAATGTACATGTACATGAAGGCCTATATTTCTACTTGAAAGTCAACGTTCCACACCATCCTAAAGGTCCAGTCACACTAAGCAACTTACCAGCGATCCCAACAACGATAGGGATCGCTGGTAAGTTGCTAGGAGGTTGCTGGTGAGCTGTCACACTGCGACGCTCCAGCGATCCCACCAGCAACCTGACCTGGCAGGGATCGCTGGAGCGTGGCTACACGAGTTGCTGGTGAGCTCACCAGCAACCAGCTACACGTGCAGAGAGCAGGGAGCAGCGCACACTGAGCGCTGGCTCCTTGCTCTCCTAGTTACAGCACACATCGGGTTAATTAACCCGATGTGTCCTGCAGCTACATGTGTACAGAGCAGGAGACGGCAGCACAGGCAGTGAGAGTGGCTGAGTCTGGTATCAAAGGTAAATATCGGGTAACCAAGGACAGGGCTTCTTGGTTACCCGATGTTTACATTGGTTACCAGCCTCTGCAGAAGCCGGCTCCTGCTGCCTGCACATTTAGTTGTTGCTGTCTCGCTGTCACACACAGCGATCTGTGCTTCACAGCAGGACAGCAACAACTAAAAAATGGCCCAGGACATTCAGCAACAACCAACGACCTCACAGCAGGGGCCAGGTTGTTGCTGGATGTCACACACAGCAACATCGCTAGCAACGTCACAGAAGTTGTTCGTTAGCAGCGATGTTGCTAGCGATGTTGCTTAGTGTGACGGGGCCTTAAAAATATGTGTACAACCAATAATATATACAGTTAGGTCCAGAAATATTTGGACAGTGACACAATTTTCGCGAGTTGGGCTCTGCATGCCACCACATTGGATTTGAAATGAAATCTCTACAACAGAATTCAAGTGCAGATTGTAACGTTTAATTTGAAGGTTTGAACAAAAATATCTGATAGAAATTGTAGGAATTGTACACATTTCTTTACAAACACTCCACATTTTAGGAGGTCAAAAGTAATTGGACAAATAAACCAAACCCAAACAAAATATTTTTATTTTCAATATTTTGTTGTGAATCCTTTGGAGGCAATCAATGCCTTAAGTCTGGAACCCATGGACATCACCAAACGCTGGGTTTCCTCCTTCTTAATGCTTTGCCAAGCCTTTACAGCCGCAGCCTTCAGGTCTTGCTTGTTTGTGGGTCTTTCCGTCTTAAGTCTGGATTTGAGCAAGTGAAATGCATGCTCAATTGGGTTAAGATCTGGTGATTGACTTGGCCATTGCAGAATGTTCCACTTTTTTGCACTCATGAACTCCTGGGTAGCTTTGGCTGTATGCTTGGGGTCATTGTCCATCTGTACTATGAAGTGCCGTCCGATCAACTTTGTGGCATTTGGCTGAATCTGGGCTGAAAGTATATCCCGGTACACTTCAGAATTCATCCGGCTACTCTTGTCTGCTGTTATGTCATCAATAAACACAAGTGACCCAGTGCCATTGAAAGCCATGCATGCCCATGCCATCACGTTGCCTCCACCATGTTTTACAGAGGATGTGGTGTGCCTTGGATCATGTGCCGTTCCCTTTCTTCTCCAAACTTTTTTCTTCCCATCATTCTGGTACAGGTTGATCTTTGTCTCATCTGTCCATAGAATACTTTTCCAGAACTGAGCTGGCTTCATGAGGTGTTTTTCAGCACATTTAACTCTGGCCTGTCTATTTTTGGAATTGATGAATGGTTTGCATCTAGATGTGAACCTTTTGTATTTACTTTCATGGAGTCTTCTCTTTACTGTTGACTTAGAGACAGATACACCTACTTCACTGAGAGTGTTCTGGACTTCAGTTGATGTTGTGAACGGGTTCTTCTTCACCAAAGAAAGTATGCGGCGATCATCCACCACTGTTGTCATCCGTGGACGCCCAGGCCGTTTTGAGTTCACAAGCTCACCAGTCAATTCCTTTTTTCTCAGAATGTACCCGACTGTTGATTTTGCTACTCCAAGCATGTCTGCTATCTCTCTGATGGATTTTTTCTTTTTTTTTAGCCTCAGGATGTTCTGCTTCACCTCAATTGAGAGTTCCTTAGACCGCATGTTGTCTGGTCACAGCAACAGCTTCCAAATGCAAAACCACACACCTGTAATCAACCCCAGACCTTTTAACTACTTCATTGATTACAGGTTAATGAGGGAGACGCCTTCAGAGTTAATTGCAGCCCTTAGAGTCCCTTGTCCAATTACTTTTGGTCCCTTGAAAAAGAGGAGGCTATGCATTACAGAGCTATGATTCCTAAACCCTTTCTCCGATTTGGATGTGAAAACTCTCATATTGCAGCTGGGAGTGTGCACTTTCAGCCCATATTATATATATAATTGTATTTCTGAACATGTTTTTGTAAACAGCTAAAATAACAAAACTTGTGTCACTGTCCAAATATTTCTGGCCCTGACTGTATATAGATATATATATATTATTGGTTGTACACATATTTTTAGGATGGTGTGGAACGTTGACTTTCAAGTAGAAATAGTAGAAATGTAGGCCTTCATGTATCTCTGATTCCTTTGGTCAATAACACGTTTTCGTTTGGTTTAAAAGATTTTTTTTTACGACTTCATCTTTTAGTTGCTGGTGATCCTAACATGTCAGAAAACTCAAATTTCTAACACCGTTAAGGGCCATTTACATTAGCTGACAGGCGGCACTAAACCACCACTGATCAGCTACTTGTCTGGTAATTGGCGGCCATTTAATAACCTGGTTATAAGGGCAGACCGCACTTCAGATGCGCACTGGACATTCTGTAAATATGGCTCAGTGCACAATGTCTGCCATTGTCATCGGCAGCACAGATCCGATGTACACAGGACGATGTGCTGCTGAGAACGATGTTCTTTTGTGCAAAAGAAAAGATTCTTTTCACCAAATAAGCATGCACCATGCTAATTTGTTGGGTGATTGACAGCCTGTTTAGACTGCACAATAATCTTGAAAGGAGCGTTCCTAGGAACCCTTATCTCCTATAATCGAGCGGTGTAAATGCACCTTTACTTTAACAAAAAAGCTCTTGTTTTACAGTCCTTATAAGGTTTAGTTCTGGCTCTGATGATGTCCCATATATTGACCGCACAGACAGGGAGTTGCTGGTTATGTGGAATGTCTTTAGCAAAGTGCCCCATTTATGCATTGGCCAGGAGACATGCGGGAGCTTTAGAGCGGGCACTCAATGTTGGGAAATGTAGTTTCACCTTGAAGCTGAAAATATAGACCCCCCCACAGTATCAACCCAGTAAATACAAGAAAAGTGTGTGGTGGAATACAGAAGGACACGTCATTAAAGAAAGAAGACGACCACAAAAGAGAGAAGGCACCTCAAATTGAGAGATGACAGCCCCAAAAGAATGTAGACAGGCCCCCCAAAAATTGCACCTATGAGATCCCAAACATCTACAGCTGGAAAGTACTAATGGTGAATGGGCTCTCCCACAGAGATCTGCATAACTCTAGATTTATTCACCGTTCCACTTTTTCACACACATCAGGTCCCGGTATCTTTCGGCTCACACACATACACATACACACACACACACACACACACACACACGCACACACACACACACGCACACACACACACACACACACACATTAGGTCTCAGTATCACTCCGCTCTCACTAACGCTGCATGAGTGATACTGCTTCTGGCCAGGAGGCAGAGTGACCGCTGTGGATTGCAGAAGGAGAGACCACTGTGGAACAAAGAGGGAGCAACCGTTGCTCAGGGCGATTTGACAGCGATGCAGACTTGTAGAGGAGCCCATTCACTTGCTAACTCTACATGTCCGGGGTAAGTGCGATTCTCCTGGGGGGTGTTTTCCTTCTTTTGGAGGTAAACTTAGCAGTGTATAAGGGGTAAACATAGCAATACATGGGGAATAGCCATGTTTCCGCAAAAAATAAGATCTACCCCAAAAATAAGCTGTAGCTCATTTTTCACAGCAAAAAAATAATATAAGACCCTGTCTTATTTTCAGGGAAACATAGTATATTGGTCCCGCTCTAGTGGTATCGGCACTCGCTCTCCCAGGACTCTCATGCATCATGCGGGCTCGGTGCCAAATCACCACTGGCGTCACTCTCCCCGCCTTCAGATTTATCAAGTCATGTACAGTGTTCTGGAATGCTGTATATAAGAGCTCACTGGTGGTGGTCGCAGCTAATAGGAAAAAATCCTGGTGACAGGTTCCGTTTAATAAAGTGAAGAACAATGTTAAGTGACTTCTTGGAGAATATTTAGCAGTTCCTGAATATAATGTTACTATTGAACGTGCATCTTATATAGCTTAGAAGCTTTCTGATAATAATTTGCTGCCTTCATTTTGCTGATGATTTGGCTGGGCTACAACTAGTTGCAAAATGCTTAATTAAGCTAAGAGAAGATTCCAGTAATAATTATGTCGTTTACTAGTTGCAAAGCTTATAAAGGACAACTAGAGCATTTTTTTTTTTCAGCGCTGGAGTGGTGCTTTAAATCTAAACAACATTAACAAGGCTCTTATAGAAATGCATTGAAAAGTGACCTTCGTCGCGCTCCATGAAAAACTGGAGAGGCCGGCAGGTCACAACCCATGTTTCCCCTACTGATCTGATTAGCGGACATGTGCAGCTAACAGGCACTGGTGTTCGGAGCACCTGTTAACTAGTTAAATCCCATTGTCTATCTCTGACAGCGGGATTTAACACACGCCAGTGGGGAGCACGTCATTCCCCTCGCCTATTGGCAGTCCTGTGACGCAATCACAGGGTGCCGATGGGTTGTCATAAGAGCCGGGGGTCAGGTGATGATACCTGTCACTGTCATGATGATGTTCCTGTGAACGCCGGTGCTGAAGCACCGCTCTGTACAAAGCAGAAGTGATCAAACTATATCAGCTTCAAGTCCCCTAAGACGACTAGTAAAAACAATAAACAGTTTAAAAAAAGTTTTAAATATATGAAAAAAATATAAAAAAACAAAAGTTCAAATCACCCCCCTTTTACCCTATTTAAATTAACCCCCCCCACATATTTGGTATTGAAGCGCTCAGAAATGCCCGATTTATCAATATATAAAATAAGTTAAACTAATCAGTAAAGGGCGTAACAAGAAAAAAATATCAACACACTAAATTGCATTTTTTTGCTTGTCGCAACATTACAATAAAATGCAATAAGAAGCAATTAATACATTACATCTACACAAATGTGGTATAATTTAAAACGTCAGCTCAGGATGTAAAAAATAAGTCATCATTGAGCTCCAGATCTCGGCAAAAGAGAACGCTACGGATCTCGAAAAATAGCGACAAAAGCAAAATGATTTTTTTTGAAAATTTTTTTAATTTGTTTTCACTACTTAAATAATAAAAAACTATACATGTTTGGTATCTACAAACTCGTACTGACTGGGGATCCAAAATGTCAGTTTAATTGTATAGTGAACATGGTCAATAAAAAACCCCAAAAATAATCTTGGAATTGCACTTTTGTTTTCAATTTCACCGCACTTGGAATTTTATTTCCAGTGCAATATGAATGGTGTCATTCAAAAGTACAACTCGTCCCACAAATAACAAACAGCATATGGCTATATTGATGTAAAAATAAGTTATGGCTCTTGGAAAAAAAAAAAGGGGAGGAAAAAACAAAAAACGGAAAATCACCGGGTGGGGAATGTAAATTTTGACTTGAGTTTAACTCTGAGGTTAACTGGTTATATGATCTGTTTTGTCTCATTTCAGTCTTGTAATGTTCGTAACTCGTAAGGTATATTGAAACATAATTCTATCTGTTTGCATGCTAAATACAATTCACATTGTTAACAAAAAAAATGTTAGCAGCTGGAGATTTGTTCCTTTTCTTTTCTTTTTTTTTTTTTTTTTTTACCATCGCAATGTTAAATCAATTGCAAATGAGTTTCTCTCTACATTAGAGCCATGGAAAAAAATAGCTGCTGATCTCATGAGTTCATTTAAAATTCATGCTTACATACAAAGCCTTGGAATGCTGAATGCCCTTTGGTTAAAAATTGAAATACAAGTTACACAATAAGTACTTTTAAATGCTATAGGTGAATCATAATTTAAAAATCAAAAATCCTAATGAAAACCGTCACATGTATGATCACGTTTTTTCTTTGTGTTTGCTCGGATTCATTACCTATTCATCAGATGAAATCTTCTGTTGTGCTATAGCCGGGGGCAGAATAATGTAATAATAGAAATGTTAGACTATTATAAGGATTTTGTGGAACCTTCTTGAAGAGAAAGTCAAGCGTTTGGAGTAATCATTTTTAGGATTAAGTATCACTTATATTTTTAAGTGAGAAGTATAGATGAATATAATATAACTATTCATTATTTTTTTTGTGTTGATTCTTTAAAAGGAACCTGTCAGGTCCAACATGCACCCAGAACCACGAGCAGTTCTGGGGACATATTGCTAATCCCTGCCTAACTGTCCCAGGCTATTGTGACATACTTTTTCTAAAGCTCTCTTTATGTATTTCTAAAGATCCTTTATGGGATGCTAATGAGCACAGGTATTAGTCGCAATTGCGCTACTTCCCCCGACTAGTCCGCCCTCTTAGCATGTTAGCACACCCACAGGGGCATGCTAACATGCTATTAAGTGCTATTTGCCCAGCATCATCAGCGGTGACGCGCGTACCTGTGTCTGTTGCCATCTGCCGATGCCGGGTTTGGGCTCAGTGTGCATGATCAGAAGTCCCAACACTTCCGGTCATGCGCACTATGAAGGCGGGTGTGCGCGTCCTGCCTTCAGGCCTATTGTGCATAACCAGAAGTGACTTCTGATCGTGCACACTGAGCCTAAACCCGGCATCTGAGGCGGGGACAACGGACACAGGTAGGCACATCACCGCCGATGACGCTGGGCAATGGGCATTGAATAGCCCTCAGGGTCGTGCTAACATGCTAAGAGGGCGGACTAGTCAGGGGAAGTAACTTTTTCTAAAGATCTCTTTATCTATACTACTAGATGCATTGAATAGCATGTTAGTATGCCCCTGTGGGTGTGCTAAGAGAGTGGACTAGTCAGGGGATATAACACCCTTGGGACTAGTCCCTGCGCTCATTAGCATATGATAAAAGATCTTTAGAAATACTGTTTCTAAACATCTCTTTATCTATGCTAGTGTATACAGGGACAGTTAGGTAGGTATTAGCAATGTGCACCCAGAACTGCTCATGGTTCTGGGTGCATATTACACCTGACAGGTTCCCTTTAAAGGCAATCTCAGCACAAAATGACTGTTCAAACGAAGCATAGGCACTTGGTGCATACTTGCTGTTGCCAAACAGTTTAGTGCACCTTCTCAACTATTTATTTTCCATCTATCTATGCACTCCTTTTCTTTGATTGACAGCTCTGGCTTCACAAGAGCGATAAAATAGTAGAGATAGATGAAAAACAAGTAGCTGAGAATTTGCACTGAGCTACTCGGCTGTACCAAGGGTGGACTGAGTGCATGTGCTTCATTTAAACATTCATTTTTTGACCCTCAGCTCAATATCAAGTATGTAAAAGTGTTTGCAGAGTTGACTAGTTGTGGAGAGGACTCAGGAGCTGCGCTCTCTCCAAATGCGTCTGATGCCAGCTATATAATATAGCTAACATAGTGGTCAGATCTGAGCATCGATAGCTGCTGTTAACCATTTAAATGTTAATCACTGGGAGCGACATTTGCATGACATCATTGCAGGTACTCTCGTACATCGGCTTTTATACGCCCCAAAAAAGCATTTGCAGGTCATGGATGAATTACCATGACTTTTTCCAGTCCTCTAAGTGGCTTAAAAAATTTACAAAAAAATTGTTTAAAAAATGTAAAATATTATAAAAATTCAAATGAACCACTTCACGGCCATTGAAAAACAAAAGAATCAAAAGAATAAAGAAATGTATTTGGTATTGTCAAATCCATAAAATTCCAGTCTATCAAAATATAAAATTAATTATCCCATATGGTAAATGCCTAAAAGGGGGAAAAAAAAACACAATAAAAATTTGTCAGAGTTGTATATATCCTAAAATGGTGTCAATAAAATTGTTCAGGCAGCAAAAAACAAGACCTCACATAGCTCCATCAATGGAAAAAAATAAAAACCAATATGGATTTCGGAGTATGGTGACCCCAGCCAAATTTTTTTTTTTTTTTCAAAAGTCAAAATTTTTCTTTTACCGCTTAATTAAAAATAATATATTCTATTCAAATTTGGTATCTGTAATTGAACTCATCTGTAGAATCATACTGCTAGTACATTTTTTTAGCACAATGAACACCCTGAAAATTAACCCCCCATAAAAAAAACATTGCAGGTTTGATTATTTTTCTCCGCAGTTTCACTGTACTTCATATGTTTTCATCATTTTTCACTACATCATATGGTAAAATGAAGAGTGTCTTATTCAAAATTTCCACAATGGATAGAATCATGTTACATGGGCTGAGGATCCTTGGTAATTAATACAAACGCGTTTCGGCAGCTTTCTTAAGGTCAAAAACAATTATCATTTGGTTTCTTGACCATGAGAAAGGTGCCGAAACGCGTTAATACTAATAAAAACCTTATTTGAAGCGCCAATGCTCCTTATCTTGCGCAGCATAGCCCACATAAAGTGATTCTCTCCATTCTGGTAAAAACGCATCCAGACGATATCTCCTCCACCTACGGGGCACAATACACTTAAACAGGTGTTGTGCCTTCACATAATACCACCAGAAGAGCACAACCACCCTCACAGTAGTGTTCTTTTTGTGCTCTTCCATCTCTCAAGAGTTGTTCATTCAAAATTACAACTCGTCTCTCAAAAACAGGCTGCGACACAGTTATATTGAGAAAAAATAATACAAAGGTTGTCTCTTGAAAGGAGGGGAGGAAAAAATGAGATCGTGTTGGCTCCAAACAAGCCCATGCTGCCAAATACCAGGGAAAGAGGTGGGTCATTCAAAATAATGGGCAAAATGGTGCACTGAACCTCATGGTCTCACAAAGGTTGTAATAATGTCCCTAATTAACATATTTGATTAGACTTTAATTTTTTGCAAAAACTGAGCCAGCACCTAGAACACTAAAGGTGTGACTCTTATATGGGCTATGTCCTCTACATAGGTACTGTGCTGTGCAGAGGTTTTAGACAGCTCTGCATGGTAAGAATTCTTCAAACACAGAAGAGTTTGTTTTTTATCAATTAACAAAATTAAAAGAATGAATAGAGAAATTTAAATCAAATTAATATTTGGTGTGAGCGCCCTCTACCTTCAACAGAGCATCAATTCTTTTACGTACAATAACACAAAGAGAAAGATCTTCTAAGATTATACTGAGGTGTGAGTAGCCAATTATACCAAACAGGTGATAATGATCATCATTCTAATATGTAGCAGAAACAGTTGTGTATGAGGCTTTATAATTCTCATGGGACGAGCACAGTATTAGTGAGTCCACTGGACCAATAGTACCGCTCACTTGCCCGGAGGAGCGAACCGGACTGACCGCCAAGTCTTCACTACTGCCACAGGAGGTGACAGTAGGTACACATGCTGGAAAGTGGCCGGCAGAGGGCAGCCCCAGGGGATCTGCGGTTCCTCGCTACTGCCAGCTGGCGCCACAAACACCATACAGACTCTGGTGATAGGAACAGCAGCCGCAGTCGTGGATTCGGCCGGGATGGATGATGCAACAGCAGCGGCCGATGGGGATACTTGCGGCAACTGGTGCAAGTGTGAATACTTGCAGCAGTGGATATCATGGTAGCTGGCTAACGTGGATGATTGCAGCTGCAGCAGACTGGTAATGCACTGAAACACAGTTACGAATCAGCAGCAGAAGACAACACAAATACAGCAGCAGCACAATGTGACCTGAGAACTAGCAACATTAAGAACTTGTTGCCCAGGCACCTCCCTTAAGGGGAAGGTGCCTTAAATACTTGAAACCTCTCAGCTGACTCAGAGGCACTTAAGAAAAGGGCCGCACGTACCAGTAGGCCTGTGAGGTGTACACAGGCTCTGGGAGACAGCAGCATGGTCAGGGGACGGAGAAGCCACCGCAGGACGGCGGGCAGGTGAGAGAACCGACGTCCCGCCGGCGCGAGGGGGGCAGGACAGCGCGGGGACACCGGTATGAGCATTACAGGCTTAGGCTGGACTCACACTAGAGTATGGCATCCGATGCGAAAGCATCGGATGCGATATGGTAATGACCATCAGCTCAGGCTGTGCTGCGAGCGTGAGCCGAGTGTCATGCGACTGTGACCCGATATTGCAATCGGGTCCCAGCTGTGAAGCTGCGGGCGGGCGCTGCGGAGAAGAGGGAGGAGTTAATCCCCCCATCTCCTCCATTGTCAGCCTGTGCGTATATCACACTGCACTGGGATAACATCCGAGTGCAGTCCGATGTTTCTCTCGCACCCATTCACTTGAATGGGTGCGAGGGATACGGCTCTCGCAGAAAATCACAGCATGATGCCGCTTTTCTCGCATCCAGAATCTGGATGAGGAAAAAGCTGACCAACTGCTCTCCCTCATTGAGTAACATTGGTCAGAGTGCAATGCGAGATTTTCTTGCATTGCACTCGTCCGATTTTTACGCTCGTGTGAGCGTACCCTTAAATTGGGTTAGGGACAGACAAACTCTGCTGCAAAGGTGGGGTTCTGGAAGACAGTTTCATGTCACAGATCATGGCAAGACTAAGCACAAGGCAGTTATACATCCGCAGTTGGACAGTAATTGCTTTTCACTGGACACACTGTGTATGTGACTTGGGTGCCTGTACCTTGAGGGACATTTATTTTATCACTACTAATACAGTGCTTATACACGATTACTTGTTGCAAACACTGATTGATGTTCACAGAGGGCGATTATCTTAGGAGAGTTCTGCAGTAACTTTGAGCTCTATTTTTTATTAGGCTGTGCAAGTTTGTAGAGAAAGAAAAATTAAGACATTACATTTCTAAAATAAACCAGGACAATATTTTTTTGACCTAAATTGTGAGCTTTCATAATACCACTGAGTAAAAGTTCTAACATGTTAAGTCTGCAGATTATAAGTTACTGTGGTGATTTGGAAATGGGGCATGCTGTGAAGAGAATGATTACCTTCTAGTGATACGGCAAGGTGTAATTAAATTGCATTTGCTCGACACATGTCCTATCATGCCTGCCGCATATCATCTGTCTGTTTACACCAGAAGTTCTCCTGAAAGAAATGATTTGAATCATTCAGCATTATTTTAATGAATAGACTTGTTTTAAGAGTGACAACTGTGTGTACGGTCTGAAGATCTTCTGGATTTCTTGAATGAAGCGATCCTGCAGCAACACGCATTACACTGATCCTTCATATGACTTTTCAGGCTGGATCACTGCACAACACAATAATGCCACATAATCTTGATTAATGGTTAGACTTTACGTACAAACAATTTGGAGTCTTATGAACTATATACACACTTTTCCATTCTTGTCTTCTGTTCTACATTGACATTGAAGAAGCCCAAATCCGAGTATTTCATAAATCTACTTCGCAGCCTTCGCAGCCTTATGCAGAATTGTTTTTTTTTTTTAAGATTTTCATCCATTATTGTTTGTATAGGTAGTCTGTTAGAAGACGTTAACAGCCATCCAAAACATATGCCAGAACTTACAATTAGTGGGGGGTCTGACAGTTGAGACCCCACTAGGAAGTGTCATTGGGTAAAGAGACTGTGCATGTTCTTCTTCCCCATATTTCTTTCTCTGAGGGTGTTTAGCTGAAGTCGGATGTCTCCAATAGTTCTGCAAAAAATGAATGGAGCAGCAGCCAACTATCCTTATCCCCTATTCCAGGTGTCCCACACCTGTGGCTCGGGAGCCAAATGTGGCTCAAGACCCGTGATGTGTGGTCCGGGCTGTCTTCCAGCTTAAGCACCAAATCTAGAGGACAGCTATGAAGAGCAGGTCTCCAGATGGTAACTTTTGTGAGTAGCCCCACATGGAAGAGCAGTTCTAAATGGGGTAAGGTAGGAACCCCTGGATCTCAGTATTCTGCCTCTGAACAGCTTTGGATTTCATTATACCGGTAACAGAGTGGCAGGAGCAGTATATGGCTCATGAACTCTGCCCTATACAATGTATCCTCAGCTCTAAAAAGCATAAGTATATTATCAGTAGGAAGAGCAAAGTAACACCGATTATACACATTAGATGGCATTCGGCACAACGATGCTTCAGCCAATCGTTCAGGACAGCAGTCATCTCAGCTACCTCTCCCATACACAAGAGCACTTGTTGGCCAACAGCCATCTCAGCTACCTCTCCCATACACAGGAGCGCTCGCTTGCTCAACAGCCATCTTAGTTACCTCTCCCATACACAGGAGCGAATGTTCGGTCAAGTGCTCCTGTTTTCTTCATGAGAAAGCCGATGTATCAGCCAGCGAATTATTTCCAGAGAACAATGCAATCAGCAGTCCGAAATCAGACAATGTCATCTCTTCCAACCATGAGACAAACAGCGCCCTCTTACACATTTGACCATTGGCTCAACCCGTTGATATCGTCAGGTTTGGCTAACATTAGTCTAATGTGTATAGAGGAGCTTAGCCTCTAGTGGTGACTTTTCTTTTCAGGAAACAAACAAATCTATATGAGTCTTAAGGCTTCCATATGTGAGATGGTCAGCCAGTCCCTCCGACAAACAACTAGTGTATAACAATGTGAAATAATATTGTATCCACAATGTATTATGACATTGTCAGGACATACAGTTACTCTTATAGTGTAGGGCCTATAGTGTGCGGCACTTTTTAAGAAGGTATCTTTATTGAAGTTGATTTACCATAACATTTACCTGGTTACATACTCATTGGTAGTTTAGTGATTTATGATATTAATGGACATAGTCGGCTGATTAGCTCAATTCCTGTTGGGCTCGAGTTCATGCAGTTTGTGAAAGCAGAACTGTAGTGCAAAGCAAAGGGAATTGAAAGGTCAGCCAGCCTGATCCCTTGTTAAAACTGAATTTGGATTTCAGTAATCACTCTATTAAATAATGCAATTAGGAATTTTTGTTGTATAGGAGGTGGTGGCATATTTGCAAGATAGAGATTGAGCTTGGTAATAAGTGACTTTGACCATTGAGATTCATTACATGACCTTTTTAGCATTTACTCCTTCATAACAGAATGCAGGTTTTTAGTTCAGGACAGGCATAACATAGGACAATGGGAGACCCATTGTATTCCGGGAAAAAAAGGAAGAGGAAGTTTTAGCACCTATAGTGTTGTCAGATTGATTAACTCAACACCAACTCAAAAAAGTGGATGGCGAGTTACAGTGGTTTTCTAGCCACTTGTTGCAATTAATAGTCTTTAAAGGGGTGTTTCACTAGTTAGTTTTCATAGGCACTTCGATATTATGTTGAGATACAAGGCTTCTCTCAAATCCATTGTGTTGGCAATAGTGCCTGTGAGCGACACAATTGTGCTCCGCTCATCCCTTTCTCGTGACCCATGGGCTCCGTGACCTCTGATGTCCAGTGATGTCACGTCAATTTCCAGTTGACCTGACATCATCGAGGCCATCCTCAGTCTTTCTGAGTCACTGGGCTGTGGGCGGCCTTTCAGCGCTCATCACAGCCCAGCATTACTCCTGCTTGCGGTGCTCTGCAGTGAAGTAGAGATCTTGCGTAGTGATGAGCGGTGAAACTCCACCCACAGCCCAGTCACTCATGAAGACTGGGGCCGGCCACGCTGATGTCAGGTCAACTGGAAGTTGACCTGACATCACCTAACATCAGAGGTCAGGGAGCCCGGGGGGATCACGCAGAGGGGATGAGCGGAGCACAATAGCGCTGTTCACAGACACTATTGGCAACACAAGGTATTTGAGAGAAACGTTTCTCAACATAATATCGATCTGCCTATGAACACTAACTAGTGAACCCCCTTTAAGGATATTAATATACAATAGTAACAGGCACAATTTTTTTTTCATATCTCATCAGGACTACCCTATAATTATTGCTCATTGTCCACACAACAAATCCATCCTATAACCTTCCTGTGGTCTGGAATATTTTGTATCTTTAAAATTTAATTTCCTTAAACGGAACCTGTCACCACTTTTTTGGCCTATAAGTTGCGGCCACCACAACTGGGCTCTTATATACAGCATTCAAATATGCTGCATATAAGAGCCCAGACCGGGGATATAACATAAAAAAACACTTTATAATACTTAACTAACAGTCATGCTGTGGGCCTAATGGGAGTCTCCGTTGTCCGGTGCCGGCACCTCCTCTTTTGGCCATCTTCATCCTCTTTCTGAAGCCTGGGTGCATGACACGTCCTACGTCATCCACACTCGCCGGTCCTGCACAGGCGCACTACAATACTTTGATCTGCCCTGCTCAGGACAGATCAAAGTGCGCCTGCTCAGGACCTGAATGCCGGCGAGTGTGTATGACGTTGGACTCGTCATGCACAGCGGGTAGAGAAGAAGGAGAACAAAGATGGCCAAAAGAGCTGGCGCTGGACTACAGAGACGCCCATTAGGCCCACCAAGCGACTGTTAGGTAAGTATTATAAAGTGTTTTTCATGTTATACCCCCGGCCTGGGATCTTATATACACCATGTTAGAATGCTGTATATAAGAGCCCGGTGGTGGTGGCCGCCGCTTATACGCCAAAAAAGTGGTGACAGGTTCCCTTTAATTAACTGATTACATTGAAGGTTTTGATAAAATGTCTTTTCTGCAGAATGTGTTTTTCAGGGTTTTTTACAGCGACATGCTCTTTTTCATACAATATTTCCAATGTGACCCATGAATGCTGGGACATTCCTATTAACAGTCTCCAATCACTTATCTTTTAACGCTGTCACTAAATAATGTAATGTCATTTGCTTTCATAACAATGTAATAACATCACTTCTCTATTGTGCATTTATTACATTGTAAAGAATATTCCGGATACCCAGTAGACTAAAACGTGAGAAATCTGTGAAGCTTCACAATGCCGGGCATGTTATTTCTCTATTCCCTGAGCATCCTACATAGATCAAAAATATCAAAGCATTTTGTTCCTGAGAAGAAATTCACAATGTCAATTCATAAGACAAGTGAATATATGCTGCATCAGTGAGATATGAAAGCGGGCGCATCTACTGGACCGTGGTCATAAATGCACAAACTAATAAAACTATGCTGGAATTAAAGCATCAGGTATCGCACACCAGTGTAAGTATATAGCCTCCATGTGTCTCCAATCTCATGGAAGACACATCGAGATTTGTGTTTCCCTTTGAACAGGAAGGTTCCATGTAGAACAAATATTATTTTTGATGTTACTGAACTGTTGGTACCCAACAATGTCTAGAATTAGCACCTTAAGGCTACTTTACACGCAGCGACTTCGCTAGTGATGTCGCTGGTGAAAGCACCCGCCCCCGTCGGTTGTGCATCACGGGCAAATCGCTGCCCGTGGCGCACAACATCGCTAGGACCCGTCACACGTACTTACCTGCTTAGCGACGTCGCTGTGGCCGGCGAACCACCTCCTTTCTAAGGGGGCGGTAGGGGCAGCGTCACAGTGATATCACACGGCAGCCGTCCAGTTGAATTGGAAGGGGCGGAGAACAGCCGAAATAAAGTGACGCCCACCTCGTTGCTGGAGGACACAGGTAAGGTGTTGTTCCTCGTTCCTGGGGTGTCACACGTAGCGATGTGGGCACCACTGAGCTCTAATATACAACATTCCAGAATACTATATATAAGAGCCCAGGCCACTGTATAGAACGTAAAAATACTTTTATAATACTCTGATGGGTGTCATTGCTGTCCGGTCCAGCGCCTCCTCTCTGCTGCGATCTCCGTCCTCCTTCTATGCAGCCCAGGTCGGCATTGCCCAGCATCCGATTCAACATTGCTCATAGGTTGCCATAATGCTGCGCCTGTGAAGACCAGGCTGTGACTGGGCTTCATAGGAGACTGCAATTTTATCTATATACCGCAATACTGTAGTACATAGAACAAATGATCAAATCATCCCAGGTTCAACTTCCCTAAGGAAACAAAAAAAGGTTTTAAAAATCTAAAAGAAAAATTTTAAAACCCAAATTTTTGAATAACAACCTTTTATTAAGTACAAATATTTCAAAAATGAAAAACAAAAAACATTTGGTATTTCTGCATCTTTAAAAATCTAATTTATCGAAATACACATGTTGGAAACCATACAGTAAACGCCATACAGGAAAAAAAATCGGAATGCCACAATTGCTTATTTCAATCACTGCTTCTCTGTAACAAAATGTATTAAAAAACGATCACAATGTTGTAGTATTCACCTCAAAATGGCATGAGTCACAATATCAGCTTGGTCCTGCAAAATAAAGGCCTAAGGCTGCTTTCACACATCCGGCTTGAGCTCTGCGGCTCAATCCGGCTGTGCAAGCTATGCAAGTTTTTCCTTTGCGGCCAGTCCGGTTTTTGCCGCTTGCGGCATGCTACTGAGCATGCGCAGTGGCAAAAACCGCATGCGGCGGCCGGATGCGGTTATTGCCGCATCGCGCCGCATCCGGCCGCCATAGGCATGCATTGAAAAATGCGCCACATCGGCCGAATGCGGCACGATGCGGTTTTTTTTGCCGCACGAAAAAACGTGCCAGGCAACGTTCCATCCGGCCGCCGCATCGGCTAAATCTGCCGCATGCGGCAAAAACCGGACCGAACGGGAGCCCATGCGGCACTAATTAAAGTCTATGCAGAAAAAACGCAACCGGCAGCAAAAAAAAACGGTTGCGATTTTCCTGCAAAGTGCCGGATTGTGCCGCATTGCAGAAACCGGAGGTGTGAAAGCAGCCTTACACAGCTAAATTGATGGAAAAATAAAAGTTATGTATCTCAAAATGCTGACACAAACCAATTTTTTTTTTTTAACAAATTACTGCACATTTTTTAGCACTAATAATAATAATAATAATAATAAAAACTGTATAATTTTGGCATTCTTCTAATCATACTTAACTGAAGAATTATATTTCCAGGTCAATTTTACCACACTTATTTGATGCTAGAGAAGCACAACCCCAAAAAAGAATGGCAGAATTATTTTTTTTCCACAATTTTATTATATTTTTAATATTTTGTTAGTTTTCCCTCAGGTTATATGGTGAAATGAATAGTATTATTCCTACCGTTAACTCATCCCACAAAAAAACAATCTTTATATGTCTATGTAGAAGTAAAATAAAAAAAGCTATGGAGGCCAAAAGCAGACATTAGACCAAGAAGCAGATTGCAGATGTACTGGAGGCCACAGGCAGCCAGGAAAACAGAAAGCAGGTAGTAGAAGCACTGGAAGCTGCAGACAGTCAGGAGACCAGGAAGGAGGTAGCTGAAGTACTGGAGGCCTCTGGCAGACAGGAGACTGGGAAGCATGTTGCAGACGTACTGGAGCACGCAGGCAGACAATAGACTGAGAAGCAGATACCAGAAACGCTGGAGGCCACAGGCAGACAGGACACAGGAAAATGTAGTCCTAATACCAAGATACAAGTGTGTGTTTTTGTGAATCTCATATAGACCCAAGCAGACAATCAGATGGGAGCACACTGGGCCTCCTGCAAACCCCAAGGTGGAGCACGACAAAGTCCAACGGATGGACAGAGATGAGGGGAGGAAAGCCTGGATCTGGGACAGGTGTGTAACAGCCTTAAAGGGGTTGTCCACTAGGCAGACACCCCTTTTAATTCTGCTTTTTTCACCCAGTTAAAATTAAAGATCCTGTACTCACCTTCTGTTGGGGCACTGTCGGTAATCGCAGTTCAATGCTCACGTGACATTGTGATGTCACGAAAGCCTCGTGTCCAGTCGCCGCCAGCTTCTCTCACCCTGCCTTTGGATCAAATGAGTTAATCAACATGAAATGACGCTGCAGCTGCAACTCACTTCCTTTTGAATACTCATTTGGTCCAAAGGTGGGGATAGAGAACCAGGCAATGATTGGACTCGGGGATCGCATGACATCAAAACGTCACTTGAGCCTCGAAACACGGTTACCGACAGCGCTGAAACGGCACCAGAATGGGAGGTGAGTACAGGGTCTTTTATTTTAACTGGGGGAAAGAAGTAGAATCAGAAGGGGTTGTCCTAGTAGTGGACAACCCCTTTAGCTAGATTTTCTGTCATCACAGGTCAAAAATTGTCTGCTGCTCTAGTTCTGTACCTAGCAACATTGACTAAGGAAATATGCTGCACCGTGACGCTCAGCACCAGGGGCACATCCTTTGGTTGACCAACTACTTTGCCCCTGGGTTGAAAAACTGGTTTCTTTGTAGAACTGCGTACTCTCATACAGTCATCATTTTTAATCATTAATTGATAATAATTAGACTGATTTCAGCTTTATAATAATGGGTGTCTCAGTACGTGGACCCATAAGTTTGACTCCAGTGACATGATGTATGTCATTGGAATCGAATGACATGTCCAATGACTGATATGTGTGTTTTCTCTCTAATTATTATCATCATCATCATTTTTCAATAACATGCGCAACTGATATGACTAAAAAATATCTCTGTGTGATTATTACGCGCCCATCTGCAGTTGCTTTTGAATAAATTGAGTTAATAATTCAAGTTGTTTCCGTATAGTCTTGTAAAGAGACAGTTCTGAACATCTGCAGGAGAACTTACCAGACATTAAATACCTCAGATCTTAACTTGTTAATGTGTTTAAGAAATCTTCAATCGGAATGTGAGTAAAGTAAACATCTTGCCATAACAGGACCGGTGTAACCTTTTTTTTTCCTGTACACTTCTGCATACTGAAAGCCCTGAAGGGATTATTTAATGTAATAGAAAATAGTGATTGTTGTAGCACATTCATCTGGCCAGTTATAGCGCTGGAGCAAGGCCAGGAAAATATCGCTTTATTACACACACTGACATTCAGATTTATTTGTTTTTTCCTCTGTTTCGTTGATTTCACCGTAGAACTCTACTCTTTTTTTTTCATGTTGGGGAGCGGTCTATACCAGCTGACTTACAGTTCTAACCATTTCTCAAAATAACCACAGAGGCACAATAATATTGTGTCATTTACGTCACTGCATGTTTTTATTTGATGTACCGTAGCGCGTTTAGTTAAGATCCTCCTTAGAAGATTCTGTACTGGGTCTTTCTCTTTCTTAGGTCTGTGGTTCCCATACCATCACCTCGGGTAAACTCAGAGCGAAACCTCTTCATCTGGAGTAGATGTATCTGTCTTCCCTCCATTTGTATTTCTGCTTCGTTATTTTAGAGCAGTTACAGAAAACTTTTTTCAAGAGTGGTGGTTTTCTTTTATTAAAAAGTTTTTTTGTTTTTTTTATTTTATATTTTTTTGCTGCTCAGATCACATAGACAAAATAGTTTTATTTTCATTTCCTGATGCTCAATCAAAACCAGTCAAAAGAGAAAATTAAATTTTGTTGTAAAATCTCATCCTCGGCATGACATACTTTACTACTTGTAATGTTACTATAACAACACCCCAAATATGTTCTTTTTTTTCCTAAATAAAAAGATATTTTTCACCCTATTTAGGGAGATAATATAATTCCGCGCAGTGCTCTCTGGAACCAGAGCGATAGTGTATCCGAGATAAAAAGTTGTATTGATGCTGGTAAAAATTAATAATCACAATGCGTTTCGGCCATACATGGCCATCATCAGGTAAAAATAAAGAAAAGTACATACATTTCTATGCACATACTTTATATATATATATATATATATATATATATAGATAGATATATATATATATATCTATATATATATATATATATATATATATATATAAAATGAATGTATTTTTATTTATTTTTACCTGATGGAGGCCATGAGTGGCTGAAATGCATTCTAATTATTATTAATTTTTATCAGCGTAGTACTTTGGAATGCATTACGAATACTCCGAACACGAGTAGTTAGTATTTGCCAATTACTACTCTCTACTCAAGTGGCTGAAGAATATTTACCTAACATATTTTTCGGATTATAAGACGCACTTTTCCTCACAAAAACTAGGGAGGAAAATGAAGGGTGTGTCTTATAAGTCGAATGTAGCTTATGGGGAGGGGGGTGGAGAATGGTCACAGGAGGTAGGGGCAATGCTGCGGGTACTGTGCTGGTACTCGATGTGGGCACTGAGGCAGGAGCCATTCTGAAAATGTCAGCGGTGCTGGCTTCAAATAATGGCGCCCACAGTCGGCGCATGCACAGATGGAATTCTTGGCTCAAGATCTCATCTGCACACGGCCCATTGATCTCCCAGCAGCAGACTTAAGGAAAATAATGCCCGGAGATGGCAAGTGGGCAGATGAGATCTCGGCTTGTCATTGAGACGAGAGCTCAATCTGCGCACGTGCCGACTCCGGGCGCCATTTCTTTGAAACCGCACTGCTGACAGTTTATGGGTGTTGCCTGCAGTGAGCATCTGGGACACCCACCGCACCACCCGTAGCATCGCCCTACTTCATTGCCGCCCCTGCCTCCTGTGACCCCGCTCCACCACTGCTGCCATCCCCAGACACCACCGGATTATAAGACGGACCTCTTTTTTTTTATTAAACTTTTTTTTCTATAAATTTTGGAAGCATCTTATAAAACAAAAATAATGGTATATCCATTTTTATGAAATCATCCATCTTTATGCCCTGTGTTCACTTGCTGCGGTTGGCAGAGCTACACTTTCTATGGAGCCTGTGACTGTCTGGGAACATTTTAGTGCTGGGATCTGCCATAATTTTGCAGGTGGGAAGAAGAAAACCAGGATGTAAATTGAGATGCAAATGAAATACTTTCATCATCTTAAACAAGTGATTAATTTCATGGCCAAATATGTTCCCTGGGAAGAGCTTTGTGCTGTTTGTAAAAGTCATTTCCTTCTTTTGTTATGATTAAATGTCTGTTTGCAGAAACTGTTTCTTAAGAATTACAGTAGCCAATCTCTAAATAAAAAAGATTATGTGTGTGAAGCAATATAGAGGGGGGGGCTGCATACATTTATATTGGTGTGTATTGTGGTTGGAGAACACACAGTGGAAAATGTAGTGACATTAACATCTTTAAGATAAGCATCAAAGAAAGCATCAGCGAGCTAGATAAGTGAAGTTTTGTCTTCCTTTTAGAAAAAGTTCTTGCAATGAACCTGAAAGTATAACTGAAAATTTTATTTATTTTTTCTTTACTTTTTGCAAATAAATGAAAGTTACTAATTTTTTAATTTTATAATTTGATTTGTTTTTGGTACCATATCTGGCTTTTTATCAAATCCAATCTTATTGTATCGCCTATTGCAACTCTTTCTACCTCTGTCTATTATTTGATTCATTTTGCTTTGCTCATATAATGGCAACGGTAATTAACCCGATGTGTACTGTGGCTATGTGTGCAGGGAACAGGGAGCCGGCACTGGCAGTGTGAGAGCGGCGGACGCTCGTAACGAAGGTAAATATCGGGTAACCAAGGGAAGGGCTTCTTGGTTACCCGATGTTTACCGTGGTTACCAGCGTCCGCATAAGCCGGCTCCCTGCTGCCTACACATGTATTTTTACTAGCAATCCTACCTTCATTAAATATTTAAAACATCAATTTTTATTAGATAAGTTTTAAAAATACAAAATAATCCCACACCGTGAGTAAATACACACAACCAACATAAACAAAAAATTCAGACACAATGAGGCCACAGTTGGGGACCTCCTTATATGCGGAGTTATTGTGGAATTCTCGGTACTATCTATCTAGATTAGGGCAAAAAAATCTAAATACACCCTACATCAGTCTGTCCGCTACCTGTCAATGGAGATATAACTTACGTTACACGCACCCTAAAGTTAAAAAGGTGCCCCCATTCCACGGCGGCTAGCCCTTGGAAGCTGCCCCTAAACTCCCTCACTAGTACAGATATAGGCAGTTTAGATATTTAAATAATTATTCAAGATGGTCACTTATCTTAAACATTCTCACGGCAGCTTTTCCACATAAATATAGTCCGCAATGAGTCCAAAAGAAAACTCGACGCGTTTCCCCCCATTAGTATGTATTGGGGTTCATCAGGAGTTTAAAGGCACAATCGCCGTTCTAATGTTCAGCTGCACATGTGGCAGCAAGTGTCCCTCAAAGACGGTGCTTGTGGCAGACTGTCTGCCACAAGCACCGTCTTTGAGGGACACTTGCTGCCACATGTGCAGCTGAACATTAGAATGGCGATTGTGCCTTTAAACTAAATTAAATAATTTAAATAATTAAATTTATGTGGAAAAGCTGCCGTGAGAATGTTTAAGATAAGTGATCATCTTGAATAATTATTTAAATATCTAAACTTCCTATATCTGAACTAGTGAGGGAGTTTAGGGGCAGCTTCCAAGGGCTAGCCGCCGTGGAATGGGGGCACCTATTTAACTTTAGGGTGCGTGTAACGAAAGTTATATCTCCATTGACAGGTAGCGGACAGACTGATGTAGGGTGTATTTAGATCCTTTTTTCCCTAATCTGTATAGACAGTACTGAGATTTCCACAATAACCCCGCATATGAAGAGGTCCCCAATTGTGGCCTCATGAGTTTTTTGGACTCATTTGCGGAATATATTTATGTGGAAAAGCTGCCGTGAGAATGTTTAAGATAAGTGACCATTTTGAATAATTATTTAAATATCTAAACTGCCTATATCTGTACTAGTGAGGGAGTTTAGGGGCAGCTTCCAAGGGCTAGCCGCCGTGGAATCGGGGCACCTTTTTAACTTTAGGGTGCGTGTAACGTAAGTTATATCTCCATTGACAGGTAGCGGACAGACTGATGTAGGGTGTATTTAGATTTTTTTGCCCTAATCTACATAGATAGTACCGAGAATTCCACAATAACTCTGCATATAAGGAGGTCCCCAACTGTGGCCTCATTGTGTCTGAATTTTTTGTTTATGTTGGTTGTGTGTATTTACTCACGGTGTGGGATTATTTTGTATTTTTAAAACTTATCTAATAAAAATTGATGTTTTAAATATTTAATGAAGGTAGGATTGCTAGTAAAAATTTGATATACTGCCTCTAAAAACAATTCTTTCTAGTTTGCCTACACATGTAGCAGAGTATTCTGGGATGTTGCAGGCATGGGGTTCTGCAAAGTTGGGGGTATTAATCCGTGGGGGATTAATACCTCATCTCTGGGTCGGTGTTTTGCGGCCAGGGATATTGGGGTGAGAAGTTGTTCCTGGACTGGGCCTACCCATGGTTATATATTTACTGTATTGGTTACTGTGTTACCTATTGTTATTTGTTGGGGTCGCCCGTTGGACGGCACCCCCTTGTGTTTAGAATGTAAATAATAGGTAATAAATGCTGCTGTGGCCAATTTGAACCAAGTCGCATACAGTTCGTCTATTATTTACAGATGGTATTGGTGGTATTGGTATTGTACACACATACAGCATGACTGGAGAATCCTTCCGCAATGGTCATGAGGCTGACCACACACGTTATAGCTTGTTTGGCTGACAGCTGTTGTTTCTAACTTTCCTGACTCTTCTTTGTTTGTAATGGGGAGAGAGGAGAAAGCTCCTTGACGACGAGTCCAAAGGCCCCAATACATATTTGATGGTCAACCAGTCCTACCGATATTGGCTGGTTTGCTTTAATCTAATGTGTATGGGGACCTTTACACTAGAAACTCTAGAAATGCATCAAATTTATCACAGTGTAGTATCACTGTGTAGTCTACAGTCACATTAAAGGGGGTGGCCATTATTTTTTTATGATTGGCCTATGGATAGGATAGGCCACCATTATCTCATTGGTGGAGAATAGGCTACCAGTATCTCATTGATGGAGATCCCACACCCGGAACCCCTGTTGACCAGCTATTACCGGCATTGGCTCCGGAAGAGAGTTCTTGAATGTTGCCGAAACACAGCAGCTCTATCAAAACTATAGTGATCATGGCTGGGTAATATAGATCCATCCCCTAATTCATTTGAATAGTGCATGGGTCTGTAGTTCCCAGCCACAATAGAAATAATAGAGCTACTTTTGGCAGCATCCATGAATTATTAACCGGCACCAGCCAGTAACAGCTGATCGGCAGGGGTGCCGTCTTTCACACCCCCACCAGATATTGATGACCTATCTTAAGGGTGATCCATTAATAAAAAAGTAATGACCAACTTTTTTTACCTGTTAGTTTTCTCTCTTTATGCCACAATTTTGACAAACTATTGCATGTCTTATGCAATATCTTCTATCATGCTGAACCATGCCCTTTCCCTCAGTGTATCTGAGACATTTGCCCTTTTTTGCATTGGGTACGAGGAAAACAAAATCGACAAATTGGTCTAGTCATGAGCGTACCATTAGAGAACACCATTAGAGAACAATAAGTTACTAGTACTATTTAAAGGAGTAGACTGCTTTATTTTAGGCCATTTCGATTACTGCATGCCAACCTAATACGTAAAGTGTATTAGGCTAGTAATATAGGTGTTTTATAAATATTGATAACAGATGAAAATTCCCTTTTCTGTATGCTGTGTGGTTTAGGTTGGGTGCACATGCCACCGTACTTTTTTCTATTATTTTCTGTGGCAAGTTGTGGTAAAATAACAGTATTTTTATAGAGTTTTTCTAAAATAATATGAAAAATGTTCTGGCTTTCTTGCAATTTCTGATAATGAAAGCAAAAAATGCACAGAGACTGCAACGTGTGAAACCAGCTTTAGCAAACTAATTTTAGAGTCGTTATTAGGGAAATCTGATTATTTGGGAGGTCCACCATTCAGGATTCATCTCTGCCAGAGCAACTACAAAGAACGTCACTCACCCTGGAGGACTCGATCCTCATTGAATTCATTACTTGAAGAGCACATTGATTTTAATGGGCTCTATGTAAGGGTATATTCACACAGTACTAATTTACAGCATTTTTTCCTTACATGAAAAATGCAGAATGTTGGCAGGAAAAGTAGTGCAATCATTATGCACATGGACAATCAGTGCCAGGTTTGTGGCTGTGTACAAATGGAACAATATGTCCATGATTTCACTGCAACCACAGATCTGCCAAAGATTTATCTCTGTGTGTGACGGGGGCTTAATGTTATCAAATTCTGTGTAGTACTTGTGGGTTCAAAATGCTCACTATACCCTTGGATAAAATCCTTGAGGGGTCAAGTTTGCAAAAGGGGTCACTTGTGGGGGATTTCTGCTGTTTTGGTACCTTAGGGGCTCTGGAAATGTGACATGGTGCCCGCTATTTATTTCAGCCAAATTTGTGTTCCAAAATTCAAATGGTGCTTCCTCCATTTTGAGCTATCCTGTTTGTCCACACAGAGGTTTCTGACCACATGTGGGGTATCAGCGCGCTCAAGGGAAATTGAATAACAAATTTTGGGGTCTATTTTGTTGTGTTTTTTCTTGGAAAAGGTAATAAATTGGGGCTAAAGCAACATTTTTAGGTAAAATGTATTTTTTTTAATCCACTTTGCATTAATTCCTGAGAAGTACCTGAAGGGTTAATAATAAACTTGTTGGATGTGGTTTTGAGCAGTTTGAGGGGTGCAGTTTTTCGAATGGTGTCACTTTTGGGTATTTTCTGTCAAATATGATGTGGGCCATAAAAAATGGTTTTGTAAATTTTGTTGGAAAAATGAAAAATTGCTGATGAACTTTGAATCCTTCTAACAAAAAGATTATGTTTCAAAAACGTGGGCTGATGTAAAGTAGACATAAAGTGACACTGGTCAGAATTGTAACATTTAGTCTGGTCAGAAGGTGAAATAGGTTGGGTGGTGAAAGAGTTAAGGTCAAAATTGGCTCCTTCATTAAAGGGAATCTGTCACCAAGTTTTTGCCACCTAATCTGCGAGCAGCATAATGTAGGTGCAGAGATCCTGATGGTTGCTTAGTGTACTTTTGATAAAATCACAGTTTAATCAGCAGTAGATTATCATTAGAGGACTACTTGTCGTGTTGCAGGTAGTCCAGCATATTCATGATCTCTGTGTAACTGCTAGATCTGTAGCAGAGAAAACATTGATTTTATCAAACTGACAACAAACAGCTCAGTAAGTGATTTCTGGAATCAGGGTGTCTGTCTCTACATTATGCTGCTCTCAGATGTGGTAGTAAAAACCTGGTTACAGATTCCTTTTAAGGGGTTAAAGGAAACAAAAATCCCCACAGCTAAAAAAAACAAACAAATAACGCAAAGAAAAATTGCACCATGTGAATGAGATTTTGGAAATCTATTTGATCTTGCTGCTGTAAAACACCGGGGGCGGTGGGGGGGGTGCGTTCAAAATGCAGCGTGTGAACAAGCCCCAATGCTTTTGTTCATCTGTGGTATCGTGCTGTAGAGGAATTAGGCCCAGTGCCCACATCGCGTAGTTTTGACGCATATTTTCTGAAATCTGCAGCAAAATCTGCATGTCCATTGTGAAGCCAGCAAAGTCTATGAGAATTCAGAAGTGCTGTTCCCACGTTGAGTATTTTTCCCTTGCGTATTTGGTGCAGATTTGGTGCAGACAAAAAGAAATCTGCACCAAATACGTAAGGGAAAAATACTCAACGTGAGCACAGCACTTCTGAATTCTCATAGACTTTGCTGGCTTCACTATGGACATGCAGGTTTTGGTGCAGATTTCTGAAAATCCTGCATCAAAATCCGCAGCGTGAGCACAGACACGTGCTCTCCGGATCTCATCACTCAGCAGTGTTACGACCTATGATCTACAGATTGTCTCTTTAGGGAGGAAGGAGACAAATTCGAGTGATCTGCTATGATCCGCTAATTATCAGAGGACTCTTTTAACAAAAGTGGGCAACCCAAAAAATGGAAAACTGTTTTAAGAAATGGGTTTGACCTTTGCATTTGTAGTTCATATTGCCATTCACAGACGTAACTAATGGAGTAATCATACATGTCCACAAGCTTCCCTACATGTTCAAATTGTATTTTGCTTGTCTGCAAAATGTTAAAATCTTATTGTCACCAGCTGTTTAAAACCTTTCTCCCCCCTCCGGTTGCTATGATCACCAAGAAAGTAAAAAGCTTAAAGAATGGAATGTCTAATGCAATAAACTAAGTGAAGGCAACATAAATCACATCAAGAGAACTTTGTATTGACACCATATTGCTTAAATACACTTTAAACAAGGTGTTTAGTTTCCTAACTCAAGCAAATTAATTCTTGTTCCTACAAATACCTGGACGTTTCTTTTGAACAGAATGAAGACATATTGTTGCGTCCAGCGATTCTAATGCATCTCAAGGATCTTTAGTGCTGAAATCATTAAATGTTTGTTTCGATTGGCATCCAAATGCATTCACACTAATACGATTAAGAGAACCAAAGGGCAAAATATTTGGCAGATTTTGAAGTTGAGGTAATTAGGTACAGGAAGGAACATGCATCATTTTTCCATTTAGCTTCAAAGAATCTTTGTGCTCATAAACTATTTGAGGTTCTTATGGGTAAGCAAAGTTTTTGTGCCTTTTTTCCCCAAATAACAATTTTGTATTAATTACTTATTAATCAGTTAACCCGAAATATGTCCTAAAATGCACAATCTGGTGTCTGTTGGCTGCTGTGGTGTATGTTGTGCTTTCTATGTTTAATTTATATTTTTATTTTCTTTATTTTTATGAATTATACAGGGGTTTTTTTGCTTTCTGGTAGGACATCGCCCTATTACGTGCAAAGAAACAAATATCCAGCTCACCCCAAGATGTCCGCACTCCTTAGGCTATGTGCCCACGGGGAGAATGTCCTGCGGATATATCCGCAGGACATTCCGCAGGATCTCCTAGAAAACCGCAGCACAACTTTGTCTGTTTCCATGCTGCGGTTTTATTGCGAAATGTCCTGCGGATATGGTGCGGGCATTCTGCATTGAGGATACAGTACCATGGCTTCAGCACTGCATCCTCAATGCAGAACAAGTGCTGCAGTGATCGGGAGTTCATACTCACCTCCATCACGCAGCACCTCGCTTTCCGGCGGCCGGGTCACTGTCAGCGTCTGCAGGAGAAGGTGGGCGGGCCTGAACTAGCTCTGGCTGTCACATGACCAGAGCTTGTGCAGGACCCGCCCACCTCTTCCTTCCTGTACTTGGATCCACCGCGCTGCTGTACACCGGACAGAGAAAGTGACTCGGGTGTCTGCTATCAAGGCAGGTAAGTATATGGGACCCTGCGGAGAAATCCGCAGGAATAATTGACATGCTGCTGATTTTTCCGAAGGGAAATCAGCATTATTTCCACTGCGGAAAAATCCGCAGCATGGGCATAGCAGTTCCCAAATGCCTTAGAAATGGCTGGGGAGTAGCTGTGCTGCAGATTTTTGAAAAATCCGCAGAATTTCCGCGAAAAATCCGCGGCAAATTCCGCGCATTTTCCGCAGCATGGGCACATAGCCTAAAGGTGTTGAAGCACAAGATCCCACTGCTGTTCAGCGTTTGAGACACAGGCATACAAAGGAACGATCCAGCTTCTCGTTTCCATAAAAACACAGCTTTAATGAAATTTTTTTTAAAATACATAGAATATTTTTCTTGTACTAAAGATAAACCACAAAAAGTATACCATCTCTGAGTCAGGAAAAATCCAAAAGTTCTTTAAACCGCACATCAGACGCGTTTCGAGCACATGGCTCTCACCAAGGTCTAAGAGCCATGTGCTCGAAACGCATCTGGTGTGCGGTTTAAAGAACCTTTGGATTTTTCCTGACTGAGAGATGTTATACTTGTGTAGCTTATCTTTATTACAAGAAAATATTCTTTGTATTTTAAAAAAGTTTTTCATTACAGCTGTGTTTTTATGGAAACGTGAAGCTGGATCATTCCTTTGTTCACCATCACCCTATTAAGCGTTGTTTTGGAAATACATATTCAGAAATTAGATTCAGTTCAAAGGCGGCAACTAGACTACTATAAGGAATGGAGGCCGCCCCTATGATGGCAGGTTGGAAAAGTTAGTGATGTTTAGCTTAGAAAAAAAGACGTCTCAGAGGAGATCTCATTTATATGTATAAATACATGTGTGGTCAATATAAAGGACTGGCACATGACTTATTTCTTCCGAAGACAATACTAAGGACCAGGGGGCACTCACTGCGAGTGGAGGAAAGGAGATTCCGGCAGCTAAATAGGAAAGGGTTCTTTACAGTTAGAGCAGTCAGACTGTGGAATGCCCTACCACAAGAGGTAGTAATGGCAGACACTATAATGGCTTTTAAAAAAGGGCTGGATGATTTCCTCACTACACAAAACATTGTCGGTTATAAATGATTTAGTGACAAAATATATAATTAGTGGAGGAAGGTTGAACTAGATGGACCTAGGTCTTTTTTCAACCTATGTAACTATGATTGGATTTCACTTTACAGGGATTTGTTAAAGTATTAGGAACGTTATATTTCGATTTATCGTATTTTTTGTGTATCTTTTATGAATCTGTAGTTGTGGATGAAATGGCATTTTGAAGCTATAAATTCCTTTCCTTGTATTTATGAGTGGTATTTTTTGTTTCCATTTCTTGCACATCTTATTATTGGTGGATACTGCACAGGGTTCATTAGCATTCCTAATGGATCCCAAGTGTTCACTTGTTTCTAATTGTAGCTCATTAATTGTGTGTATATTAAAGTTCAAGATTATAATTCATTTCTTTAGAGTGTGCATATTTGTGTTATAAATACATAGTTTAGCACATCTTACAGCACTACAAGACTTGTTACTTGAATATACTTTTTAGTAAAATTGTTATTTTAATGGCAGAATAGAATAATAGTCACTTCATGCTCCATCTAAGGCCCTCTTCACACGTCCGGGATAAAACCGCATGTTTTTCATGGTCCGTGTTGAAGGTGCGTTTGGCCCTCCATGTGCTGTGATTTTGGCGCACATTTGTTCTCCTTGTGCTATCTGTGATAGCACACAGAGATCAGGAACTTTTCACTCACCTGTGTCTGGCTGTGTCCGCTGCTTTGTCTGGTGCTGCTGCTTCCGGGTCCATTGTGCAATAAAAATTCATGAGCATAATGAGTGGGCCCGGAAGCAAATGACAGCAACGCCAAAGACAACAGCGCTGAAGACAGGTGAGTATAAAAAAATCATTTTATTTCAGAGACACATGTTTTCTCCAGTACGTGTCATACTGATGTCAAACACATCCCATCAGTATGTGGTCCGTGTGACATCAGTGCTGCCAGAGAAAAACTGACTTGTCTCCGTGCGGAACACACGGACACACATCCGTGAAAAAACATTGATCTTAACGGGTCTGCATATGTCCATTCCTCCGGTATGTAAGAAAACGGACGCCATACATAACGGAATCACGGACGTGTGAAGGGGGACTAAGCAGCAACACAAAGGCCCTGATTCATCAACGCAATTGCAACAGAATTCTAGCTTAAATTGCTTTGAAACGTCTCCAAAATTTGGCGCAACTCAGAGTTGCGCAACATTTTTGCGACGGCTCACATACACAAATTAGTTGAAGAACAGCCATTTTCTGCACTTCCAATCATGCGTAGTGCACCTATGAAGCTGGGACACCGCCGAATAGAATCACATGCATGCGTGAGATATGCGGGGAGCTGGCGATGATACCGCCTCCTGCAAATCATACTATCATGCCAACAGGAACATAATCACATGAGCAGAGGGATGACTAGTCTGGGGAAACACCACCTAAAAGAGTCAAAAGCTTAATTAGCATAAAAAAACTAAGCTGATAAATACTTTTTATTAAATATGGATTTAACACTAGAA
Organism: Anomaloglossus baeobatrachus; assembly: GCF_048569485.1. NCBI lineage: Eukaryota > Metazoa > Chordata > Amphibia > Anura > Aromobatidae > Anomaloglossus > Anomaloglossus baeobatrachus. The sequence goes on along the minus strand of NC_134357.1, from coordinate 86,602,965 downwards.
CTATTGGACTCGTGACACCTATATAGAAATACATGGTGCAAAGTAGTCAAAATGACTACCTCAGTAGTTCTAGTGTTAAGTGACTAATATTATAAAGGGCTGTATAGAAATACATATATACAAATGCTGCTGGGTTGGAGGTTATAGGGGACCTGACAGGTTCCCTTTAAACATGTTTTTTACCCCACTTGTACTGTTAGGCTGTGTGCACACTTTGCGATTTTGCAGCATTTTTTTATGCATTTTTGAGTGCAGATTTGCCATAAAACCTGAAGAGAATCTTGAGGCCAGCAAGGTCAATGATAATCCAGAAGTGTAGTGCACACATTGAGTATTTTCACCTTGCGGATTTGGTACAGCAAAAAGCTTGTTTTGCCTCTGCGTTTTTCTAGTCAAGAGATGCAGAAATGCTGCAGTAATGCTGCAGAAATTCTAATACGTGTGCATATACTCTTATAGTATACTACACAAAATTCAAACAAAAGAATACAGCAGCACTCTGTAAGCAAAACTCAAACAAAAGAATACAGCAGCGCTCTGTAAGCAAAACTCAAAAGAATGCAGCAGCACTCTGTAAGCAAAACACAAACAAAAGAATACAGCAGCACTCTGTAAGCAAAACTCAAAAGAATGCAGCAGCACTCTGTAAGCAAAACACAAACAAAAGAATACAGCAGCACTCTGTAAGCAAAACACAAACAAAAGAATACAACAGTGCTCTGTAAGCAAAACTCAAAAGAATACAGCAGCGCTTTGTAAGCGAAACATAAACAAAAGAATACAGCAGCACTCTGTAAGTGAAACACAAACTAAAGAATACAGCAGCACTCTGTAAGTGAAACACAAACTAAAAGATACAGCAGTGAAACACAAACTAAAAGATACAGCAGCACTCTGTAAGTGAAACAAAAACTAAAGAATACAGCAGAACTCTGTAAGTGAAACACAAACAAAAGAATACAACAGCATTCTGTAAGCAAAACTCAAACAAAACAATATAGCAGCACTCTGTAAGCGAAACACAAACTGAAGAAAACAGCAGCACTCTGTAAGCGCTAATATATATGCAAAAATAGAATATATGAAATTTAAATTGCATAAACAATATATAGAATATACTTAGAAAAATGATTGTACTTAGCTCATAAATTAACCAATTCATTTGAGCCCATTAACCGTGCCATGGTGACCTCTCTTTCATGGGACTCTATACTAATTGCGTGCCTCGCCTGGAAAGGCATGAAATTAGGATAGGGTCTCATCAAAGAAAGTCACTTTGCTACGGTTGATAGGCTCACATGAATTGGCCAATTTATGCACTAGGTACCTTCATATATTCATATATTCCATATAGAATTAATGCAGTTTAAATGTCATATATTCTATGTTTACATATATATATATATATATATATATATATATATATATATATATATATATAGAGAGAGTGCTACTGTTTTCTTTTGTTTGTGTAGTTATAGCAACTGGTACCTGTTCACACTTCCTATGTTCTATTTGGAGATGCAGGTTTTGGGTTTTTTGCCTTATAGTGTATGATACTGATATCCTTATTTTATTGTCTGTTGAAATGTTAAGTTCTTTTTTTTTAATTAAGAAAACAAAGTGTAACAGTTAAGTAGAAACATGCAGAGAACTGCCTAATAAATATGGTATCCTTCTTCATATTTGCTCTTGGTTCGAGCAAGAAGATCAACTTTGAAAAAACAAACGAGCATCATTTTGCAATATGCTGTTGGGAGTTGTTTACCATATATAATTCATTAGTAAACCTGCCTGAAGAAGAAGCCTCTGTGCTTTGAAAGCTTGCAAATAGAAATGTTTCTGGTTAGCCTATAAAGATATCAATTATAGAATACTGTTGTCAATCTTGGGCATAAACGTATTTATATCTAAATTTCGAAATGTCACCTTGAGGCTTTGATGTGAGTTATTACAAAGAGCCAGCACCAATGTGCACTAAGGCATCAAATATTCCAAACTGCATTATAAAAAATTTTTTTTGAGATTTTTGGCAAAAAATTGCAATTTCTTGAGCTGCTTCGCCACGTCACGGCAAATCTCATTTGAAGCAGTCCTACACTAAAATATTTTTATAAAATGTGCCATGCGGCCTCACATATAAATAGCAGAACTGCTCTCAGCAGCACTCACCTGGTCTATTGCAGTCCCGTACCCATGACTGAGTCATGGCTGTGGGCGGGACAGGTCCAAGCAAATGCTGCATGAAGTATATATATAGCCTGTGGACAAAGCCTGATGACCCAATGTGAACAGTCACCAAACGCCAAAATCTATACAGATGGAATACATCCCAAATTGGGGTGCATAGCAAGGTGGAGGTCAACCACCGACCAATTCAACAAAGAAACAACAAAGAGCCAGCACCAATGTGCACTAAGGCATCAAATATTCCAAACTGCATTATAAAAAATTTTTTTTTGAGATTTTTGGCAAAAAATTGCAATTTCTTGAGCTGCTTCGCCACGTCACGGCAAATCTCATTTGAAGCAGTCCTACACTAAAATATTTTTATAAAATGTGCCATGCGGCCTCACATATAAATAGCAGAACTGCTCTCAGCAGCACTCACCTGGTCTATTGCAGTCCCGTACCCATGACTGAGTCATGGCTGTGGGCGGGACAGGTCCAAGCAAATGCTGCATGAAGTATATATATAGCCTGTGGACAAAGCCTGATGACCCAATGTGAACAGTCACCAAACGCCAAAATCTATACAGATGGAATACATCCCAAATTGGGGTGCATAGCAAGGTGGAGGTCAACCACCGACCAATTCAACAAAGAAACAACAAAGAGCCAGCACCAATGTGCACTAAGGCATCAAATATTCCAAACTGCATTATAAAAAATTTTTTTTGAGATTTTTGGCAAAAAATTGCAATTTCTTGAGCTGCTTCGCCACGTCACGGCAAATCTCATTTGAAGCAGTCCTACACTAAAATATTTTTATAAAATGTGCCATGCGGCCTCACATATAAATAGCAGAACTGCTCTCAGCAGCACTCACCTGGTCTATTGCAGTCCCGTACCCATGACTGAGTCATGGCTGTGGGCGGGACAGGTCCAAGCAAATGCTGCATGAAGTATATATATAGCCTGTGGACAAAGCCTGATGACCCAATGTGAACAGTCACCAAACGCCAAAATCTATACAGATGGAATACATCCCAAATTGGGGTGCATAGCAAGGTGGAGGTCAACCACCGACCAATTCAACAAAGAAACAACAAAGAGCCAGCACCAATGTGCACTAAGGCATCAAATATTCCAAACTGCATTATAAAAAATTTTTTTTGAGATTTTTGGCAAAAAATTGCAATTTCTTGAGCTGCTTCGCCACGTCACGGCAAATCTCATTTGAAGCAGTCCTACACTAAAATATTTTTATAAAATGTGCCATGCGGCCTCACATATAAATAGCAGAACTGCTCTCAGCAGCACTCACCTGGTCTATAAAAAAAAAAAAAAAAAAAAAAAAAAAAAAAAAAAAAAAAAAAAATTTTTTGGAGATTTTTGGCAAAAAATTGCAATTTCTTGAGCTGCTTCGCCACGTCACGGCAAATCTCATTTGAAGCAGTCCTACACTAAAATATTTTTATAAAATGTGCCATGCGGCCTCACATATAAATAGCAGAACTGCTCTCAGCAGCACTCACCTGGTCTATAAAAAAAAAAAAAAAAAAAAAAAAACAAAAAAAGTCTTTTCCCTGAGGAAGGAGGCAGATGAGCCTCTGAAACGCGTAGGAATGATCTAAATAAAGAGAATAATTTGATTTATACATGCTCGTGGTTTTTAGCGCGGCATTAAACCCGTTTTCTCCAGTCCTTCATATCTAAAAATTAGCTCTGGTTGCAAGCAAGTGGCTTGTTCTCATCTGTAGTATTGTTCCTAAAGCTTACTGAACTCCTGCCTGAGTCACCTATAGATAAGTAGTTCATGCTTTTTCCCCCTGTGTCCCCCTTGTGTCTTCCATAGTTGTTTAGTGGGGTTAATGAAGAGCTCATCCCACCAATTCCCTATTTAGGGTTCAGCACAAGGGATACCTAGGGTCAGGTTTCCGGCTACTGAATGTCTTTTTAAATTAGCGATCGCAGTGATTATCTACTGTAGGAACAACACATTAGCTAGCCAGAGACATAGGAACAGTGAGTCTGAATAGAGAATCCCATGTGGCTAAAATAATGGCTTATGTGACATAAGACACATCACTGCGCTCTGCGTTTTTAATTGTGTTTGTCCCATTATCTTAATAAGTTGATTAAAAGTTATATATTAATAGATTAGTCTTTAGTTTGGGGATCTAATTGCCTTAGGCAAATTGTAAATTTAGGTTTCCGGCTCGACACATAGGTGCAGACACATTACAAGAAGGAAAAAGAGGGGGGAATTCAGCTCACCCATTCCAAGTCCATTAATAGTGGTCAATGCACAGGCAAACAACAGGCCGGCTCTTGAGTAGTGGTTCCAACAGAATTCAAGAAAAGGGTTGTTCAGCAACATCCGATTTGACTTTTTAATCCACGTCAGACTTCTTAATTTTATAAGAATTAACTTTTATTGTGCATATTTAAAATCATGCTTAAAAACACATGTCTGGTCTTACGCGTTTCAAGCTCCTAAGAGCTCTTACTCATAGCAAATGAGTAAGAGCTCTTAGGAGCTTGAAACGCGTAAGACCAGACGTGTTTTTAAGCATGATTTTAAATATTCACAATAAAAGTTAATTCTTATGAAATGAAGAAGTCAAGTCAAATCGCATAGGTGCAGAACCTATCTAGGGTAGTGGGGGACCCCAGGGACAAGCTATAGGATTGATCAGGGATCACTACTTTCCTCTTCCCTAAACACAGGGATCCCCTTCCCATTTGCCGATCGCTTGGTACTTCCACGTACCTAGCGTTAGGCGGGCTTTACATGTTGCGACATCGCTACTGATATATCGTTGGGGTCACGTGGTTAGTGACAAACATCCAGCGCCGGTAGCGACATCGCAATGTTTAAATCCTAGGTGCGACGATGAACGAGCGCAAAAGCGTTAAAAAATCACGGATCTGTGTCACGTCGTTCATTTCCGTAATGTCATTACTGCTGCAGGTACGATGTTGTTTGTCGTTCCTGCAGCATCACACATTTACGTCAGGAGCGGGTGCTATCGCGCTCGACATCGCTAGCAATTGCTAAAGATGTCGCAACGTGTAAAGCCCGCCTAACAATGCGTCATTAGATCTTATAGACATATTTAATAATGTATTAAGTTTTTATTGTGAAATCTGGTGGCACAACTCTTAAGAATAGACTATGCTGAATCACTTGAAAAAATTGCTTTTGTCCCCTGTGGAAATATGTATTTTACCCAACAGTTCAAGAGTAACCTTTTCTAAGATATAAATGGTTGTATCCAAGGGTTGGTGAGAATTTTCTCTTTCGAAAACCACAGATGTTTTTAAGACATTAAACTTAGATTTATTTTTCTGGTTACTTCTGCAAGATATACTAAATGACTTTGGCGTCCTTTCCCCACTAATTACAACTTTTGGTTTAGAGGTTTTTTTTGTACATTTAGTTTTAAACTGTGTATAAACTGGACACCTGTTTTTCCCTGCAGATGTAAGTTCAGGAGCCTTTAGGCAATTGTAAGAGTCTGTCTGGAAAAATAATACCTTCCATACAACAGACTGGATCTGAATGTAAATGTAAATAATTCATGGTTGTGTGTGTGCGTATGTAAACCCGGTGTGTGTGTGATAGAAGGGCGGTGGAAGGTTCTTTAGAAATGGTTTGTGCTTAAATATTTGCATGCAGGAAAATTGCTCTCGAAAACACTCATTTAAGGTGTACCCGTTGCTTAAATACATAATGGAGACAGTCACTTGGCCGGCTGAACTAATAATATTCATAAGAAAGGAGCCCAAGATTGAAAACATATGGTTGGATTATAAGGTTACAGTGAAACATATTAATCATTGTCTTCATGACTCTTAACAATTAACACGGCGGCTGGATATTTAAAGCGCTAATAGTCGAGCTACTCAGAAGAGAGAAATGGCTAAAATAGAAATTCCATAATTCTATTGTACAAATGTATCTTACAATTTTTTACCGGTAGTTGTAGAACTTAGGGCTCAATCACACATCCGATTTTTGCATACAAGTGCCATTCGTTATTTTCACGAATAGAACTTGTGCCTGTAATAGTCCATGGAGCCATTCACATGTGCTTGATTTTTCGCAGACGGTGCAATCTGCAGTGTATTGAGGAGACATTTCCTATTTTGATCCGAGTCTATGGGTCTCTGATGATATCCGAGAGCAGTACAATTTTCACCAACTGTCATAATGGAGAAGTTGGAGAAACTTTTTATTTATTTCTCTATGTACGAGAAACACAGATCCTGCCCTGATCAAACTCTGATCAACTTCGAATATCAAAATAAATATCTATATATATATATATCTATATATATATATATATATATACCGTATATATATATATATATATATATATATATATATATATATATATACCGTATATATATTTTATTATTATTATTATTTTTTTATTTTTTATTTTTTTTTTTTATTTTTTTTTTTTGGCGGGGAGGTGTGGAGAATGTGGGCGTATTTGTATTTCTTAACCCCTTAATGACTAAGTTAATTTTGACCTTAAAGAGGTGGTTCACTAATTAGTTGTCATAGGCACATCAATATTATGCTGAGAAACAAGGTTTCTCTCAAATACCTTGTGTTGTGAAGTATGAAAAGTATGAAAAGAGGAGGGCACCATAAAATACCCAGGGATCACCCCCCGGAACTTAAGGGAAAAGTTAATAAAGAAAAAAAAGGGGGGAAAGAAAGTGCTAATAACGGGATCATCAAACAACCAATCATGTATCAAAAAGTTATATAAATTTTATTGGTATAGACACATACAAATACAAATTACAAGGTGGTTTGAAACCATAGAAAAAAATGTTTTTCTATGGTTTCAAACTACCTTGTAATGTGTATTTGTATGTGTCTATACCAATAAAATTTATATAACTTTTTGATACATGATTGGTTGTTTGATGATCCCCTGTTATTGGCACTTTCTTTCCCCCCTTTGTTTTTCTTTACTAAATACCTTGTGTTGCCAATAGCGCCTCTGTGAGCAATGCTATTGCGGTCCGCTCATCCCTTTCACGTGACCCCCCCCGGGTTCCGTGACCTCTGATGTTTGGTGATGTCACATCAACTTCCAGTTGATCTGACATCACCGCGGCCGGCCCCAGTCTTCCTGAGTGACTGGGCTGTGGATGGAGTTTCACCACTCATCACAGCCCAGCATCACAGCCCGGCATCGCTCCTGCTTACAACCCCCCAACAAATGACCTCTATTTGGAAACTAGACCCTTCAAGGAATTCATCTCTTGGTGTATTGAGCATTTCTACCCTATAGGTGATCCCAAAACGTTATAACATTTAGGCCAGAGTCACACTTGCGAGAGACTCGTGCGAGTTTCGCTTCGCATCACCCAGGATAGCCGCATACTCTGCTGACAGGAGCTGGTCGGCTGCATGTATTTCTATGCAGCTGAGACGCTCCTGTCTGGGTGATGCGATGCAAGTCTCGTGACTGGCCTTGGATTGTGAAAACAAAAAAAATATATTTTTTTCCACTAAAATACTGTTTTAGCACCAAATTTATAGCTTATTTTATAATTCTACATTGTGCCGTTCCTCTGTTATTCTTACTAGAAACTTCTGAAAAAATTTACTTCTGGGCGCTTAGAGCTGGAGGTGTGTCCGAGCCCGCCTTTATACTGTCCAATCAGTGTTGAGTATTAGGGACACACCCTTTTGCTATGAAGAATAGTGAAACTCAGCCGGCAATTTATTGATAAATCTGTAAGAGTAATAACAATATATACAGATGTTAAAGTGATATTCCCGAGTTCTTATAGGTAATTTATCTGCGAAAACAGACATTTCAGGAGAACTAACAGATCCTCTGTAAATGCATACATGAAATCTCTGCAGAAGTGAAGTTGTGCCTAGATCTGTGTTATTTCACAATGCATAAGATACAAACTGCTAACTGATTATCACTGTTTCTTTAGTTCACCATGAAAAATGGAAGAGAACAGCTCATTTATTCTAAAATTATGTTAGTTATGTGAAAAATGTCTGTGCCCTGAACCACAAATGAGCGAGGACAAGACTATTGTACCAATTAGTTTACTTGAAGAAATCTTAAAAATGACTAATAACTTCAAGTCAATTTATATAAAGCTGACAGTGTCCCGGGGCATGAGAGGGATTCATTTCATTCAGTTTGGATTTGGTGGTCAGTTTAACAAATCCTAAACAGCCCGGTTTCTGCAGAATTTATCCAGTATGGGATTAGAATAAATATTTTTAGAGATTCTATTAATGGTCTGTTTTTTTTAACATCTGCATTGTTCAATCCCATTGTTTTGCTCCACTGATGAAGTAGATGAATCAGAACAATCCGTCAAATGATGGACCCAATTGGCGCCCGGTGGACCCTACTGATTTATAATGGGGTCTGTCAGTGCTGTCACTTTTGACAGAATTTGTGGCCTTATGCCGACGTCACACAGTACGATATATCGTGCGATATGTCGGCAGGGTCACAGAATTCGTGACGCACATACGGGATCGTTAGAGATGTCGTACCGTGTGACACCTCCGAACGACTGTGAACGAGCAAAAATACTCACCTTATCGTTGCTCGTTGACACGTCATTCATTTTCAAAATGTTGGTCCTCCTTCTGTGCTCTGGTTGTTCATCGTTCCCGAGGCAGCACATATCGCTCCATGTGACACCCCGGGAATGACAAACTGCAGCTTACCTGCATCCCGCCGGCAATGCAGAAGGAAGGAGGTGGGCGGAATGTTATGTCCCGCTCATCTCCGCCCCTCCGCTGCTATTGGCCGGCGGCTGTGTGACGTCGCTGTGACGCCGAACGTCCCTTCCCCTTCAGGAAGAGGATGTTCGCCGCCCACAGCGACGTCGTCCGGGAGGTATGTGTGACAGGGGGTTACCGACTTTGTGCGCCATGGGCAACTAATTGCCCGTGACGCACAAACGACGGAGGCGGGTACGATCGCTGGTGCGATTGCACGATAGATCGTACCGTGTGACGCCAGCCTTAGCTTCTAAAGCCCATAGCACAGAAGTGAAAAAGACCTTAAATTATGTATTGTGGCTTGTATATAGTAAAAATAAGCAATTAAAAGGCTTTCCCGACACCTATACTGCTGTTTATAAATATTTATCTTAGGGTCCTAACCCCTTTTTCTTTATTACGAATTTCCCTACTGTGCCCCATATCCTGCTCTTCAATATATGTTCTTTTTTAACTTTACTTCCTGTGATGTTTCGGTTGAGGGGAGTCCTACACGGGACATCACAAGAGGCTGGTGCTGTAGTCATTCTTTTTAGATTTTATAACCCCCCCCCGAAACAGGATGTCACTTACCACAGCTTCTGTTGCCGCCACCATCAGATGACATTCTGTTTCAGTAGTGGCAGAAGAGAAGTGACTGCAGCTTCTGTCCCTATAGCTAGCATCTTCAGTCACTGCTGCCACCATCCCGGCTTCTGACACCACCTCCTCTTTCCCAGAAATGAAATGTCATCAGGGGATGGTGGTAGAAGCAGGGTAAGTGCAGCATTACATAGGTTACAGGGAACTGTCAGGTGCAATATGCACCCAGAACCATGAGCAGTTCTGGGTGTATATTACTAATCCCTACCTAACCGTTTCTGTATACACTAGCATAGATAAAGGGATCTTTAGAAAAGAATTTCTAAAGATCTTATATCGTATGCTAATGAGCGAGGGGACTAGTCCCAAGAGCGTTAGTTCCCCTGGCTGGTCGACTCCATTAGCATGTTAGTACAACCCTTTGGGTGTGCTAACATGCTAATGAATGTGCAGCATCAGAGATAATCTCACTCACCTCTCCGCCGCCATCGCTGCCCAACACTGGATTTCAGCTCAGTGCGCATGACCCCGGAGTTTGGGTCATGCGCACTATGAAGCCTGGTGTATGAGTCCTGGCTTCAAACTGAAGTAGTGCGCATGACCCAAACTCCGGGGTCATGTACACTGAGCAGAAATCCAGTGTCGGGCAGCGATGACAGCAGAGAGGTGAGTGAGATCATCCTGTGACGCTGCGTATTCATAGCATGTTAGCACGCCCACAGAAGTGTACTAACATGCTAATGGAGCCGACTAGCCTGGGGAACTAACGCCCAGGGGACTAGTCCCCTCGCTCATTAGCATACGAGAAAGATCTTTAGAAATACTTTTCTAAAGATCTCTTTATCTATGCTAGTGTATACAGGGACAGTTAGGCAGGGATAAGCAATATGCACCCAGAACTGCTCGTGGTTCTGGGTGCATATTGCACCTGACAGGTTCCCTTTAAAAAAGCCTGCTTTCAGCGATTTATCAATTACTGAGCTGCTTAGTATAATTTTGATAGAATCCCTGTTTGTCTGATGTAGATATAGCCGACCTAAAACTACTGAGCTCTGTAGACTCCACCCACAAACCTGGCAGCTCCCTATGTACACTGTAAAATATGTCAGTGGTGGGGGTGAGATTACACAGGTTAACTCATGAGATGTAGCATAATAACCATGGTACTTCTGGTTTGTGGGGTGCACAAATAGGATCTAAACCCATAAATGCAGTAGAAATTAATTCAGCACCCCAAAATGATGGAAAAGAATGATGTAAATGAATTTACCTTGGCAATCCCAAAAATTAGACGTTTCGGTCTTCACGCACTCTTTGGTTCGTAGCAGTGGAAACTGTTGACATTTTCCTGCCCTGAATCTTAAGGGTGCTTTACACGCTGCGACATCTCTAACAATATATCGTCGAGGTCACGGTGTTTGTGATGCACATCTGACGTCATTAGCGACATCACAGCTAGGAGCGACAATCAAGATCGCAAAAACGGCAAAAAACGTTGATCGTTGACACGTCGCTCCTAATCATAATGTCGGTGTTTCATTCCGCAGGTTGTTCGTCGTTCCTGTGGCACAACACATCGCTGTGTGTGACACCGCAGGAATGACGAACATCATCCTACCTGCGTCCACTGGAAAGGAGGAAGGAATGAGGTGGGTGGGATGTTCCGGCTGCTCATCTCCGCCCCTCCTCTTCTAATGGGCGGCCATTTAGTGACGCCGCTGTGACGCCGAACGCACCTCCCCTTTGAAGGAGGGATTGTTCGGCGGCCACAGCGACGTTCTGAACAGGTATGTGCGTGTGACGGTGCCGTAGCGATATTGTTTGCTACGGCAGAGATCACCACATGTCGCACAAACGACGGGGGCGGGTGCTATCGATCTCGTGTAAAGCACCCTTTACTCTGTATTCCTGGGCAATCTGTTAACTGATAAAGGTCTGATTATAAGACCAAACCGTCTCATTTTCTGGTTTGCCACTGTAAATAAAATGTCAACATTTTTTCCATCATTTGGGAGTGCCGAATTTATTTCTACTGCTCGTGAGATATAGCATCTTACATCTGGTTGGTTATTGATATCATGCAATTTTCTGTGTTGCCAACTTTTGAGAACAGTTTGTTTTCTTACTTAAATTTATGTATATGTGGCTTAAACGTTTGCTGTGTTTGTCTTCTATAGCCTCTGTATCACACAGTCTATTTCTGACTACAGATTGTGTTACCTGAGAATCCGTCAGTGAACTCATTCTGACGGGAGAGTTTAGAACGCTTTCATGTCCTTTTTTAACTTTTCTCAGCTGATTTATGACCTCAGCTTTTTTTTACCTGAATTTGCAGGTAAACAAAAGCCTGTAAAAGCCAAAAAGTGCAATGTTTAATGAAATCCAATTGAAAAAAATGTTGGACTTTTTTTTAGCCCAAAGTATATGATTTTAAGGAAAAAAAATGTCCATAGAAATGACCCCTTTGACTTTAAAAATCAAGGACACTATCCATCGCTTTAACCAGCTGTCACGAGTGTGTCACGTGTGTCAGACAGTCATGTGGTTTCTGGCCATAGAAGGTCACAGCATCTGGCTGCGCAGAATGCTCCAAACATGCCATTGTTCCTGCGGTCAGTATTTATTGCAATAGGTAGCTTTCCTGGATTCCTCTCTCCCCATTTTGGACCCAGCAGGAGCTCACCTTCCACCCAGCTGCTGATCATCAGCATTCTCTTGGTACTTAACACTAGAAGTCCCAGAGAGGGGTCATTTAACATTTCTACCTTTGGAACCCATAGACGGGTCGAATGACCTGAAGGATTTTAGCTAACATCCTATAATCACCGTCTTTTGTTCTGTAATTAAGGTCATTACTGTCGCACCACAGGAGGTTGTTGTTTTCCATTGAGTTTAGCCATTTAGTTTCTAGTTAGTCCTATTCAGTTTGGACTAAGGGTCATTTGACCCTATTTCGGGACTTCAGTGGGGAGCTCGAAATTTCTGGGACTTCTAGTGTAAAATACCTCTTCCCTCCTTGGACTGGTGCTGGTGATATTTTTCAGTTCATTCAAGCCATAGTTGCAGCAGGTGGCTTGTACTCCTCTGTGGTGCCGTTAGTGAAAACTTTGCTGAACTTCTACCTGTGTCATCTGGAAATAAGTAGTTCATGCGTTTTCCCCCTGTGGGTCATTTTTGTTATGTCTATAGTGTTTACTGGGGTTTACGAAGAGCTCATCCCATCTGTTCCCTATTTATGGCCCAGCACTTGGGATATCAAGGGTCAGGTATCCGTCTCAGCGCATAGGTGTGAAACCTATCTAGGGTGGTGAGGAACCCCAGGGACCAGAAGTAGGATTGGTCAGGGGTCACCTTTTGCCATTCTTGGTACTTCCCCGCTTGACAGCAGCAGTGTTGGTCATCTTGGTAAAATTATCTTATCAAAAATATCAAATAGTTGATCAAACGATTTTTTCTGAATTCACTTTACTTTTGCAAATTAAAGAGGCCACAAGTAAAATAAGTAGAAACTTGTGTAAAAGCCACAGTCGGGCCAATGATTGAATTAATTCAGGACAGTCTAAATATACCGCTGAACACGGCTCTGTTCTGTACATTTACGGCATGTTTTATTTCATATTTCTGGATTGTTACTAGGAATCCTGGAAAAGAGAACATTCTGTTTTCAAGAATGAGCAATGTTTTTCAACCTCTTCAAAGATTAAATGGCAGTGCCAAGATGCAAAGTGAAATAAAAGACATTACTTCATTTCTTTCTCTTACCAGCTCGAACGGCAAAACTACATCAAAAATCTCAATTGACTTTGAACTGGAAACAAAATTTTATTTACACTTTTGTATTTGCTTCTTTTTTAGAACACTGGGCGCCTTCCCTGTCTGTTCTTTATAGAGCTTCACATACAAAGAAAAAGAATAAAATGAACTTTTTGTAAATGGCTATTATATGGCAAGACGATCGACTTTCCCTAACAATATGGAACAAGCATGCTGTAGTCTCTAAAATTAAATGTCCCCCTGCTCTCACCTGTTTGAGTTGAGATTTTACTGTCCACTGTCTTCTATTTAATGGAGTCCTAACTATGTAAATCGCTCTTCTCTGTTCTTCTTGTGCTATAGTAAATGGACAATCCCTTTAAAAAGTAGACAAACAGTGATGCTACTCAAACTTCTTTAATTGAGCATTTTGTGTCCTTATTAGGGATGATCGAATACTTCGATTATTCGGCTTTGCAAATATTTTCCGAGTACCTTGCCGCTATTCGACTATTCAATGCGCAATGTAATTCTATGGGAAGCATAGAATAGTTCCGAATAGTTGTTATTCGAGTTTCCCATAGACTTACGTTGCGCATCGAATATTCACGAATAATCGAATAGCGGCGAGGTATTCGGAAAATATTCACAAAGCCGAATAATTGAAGTTTTCGATCATCCCTAGTCCTTATATTTAAAATGTAGTATGTGTGTTTCTATATTTATGTGCAATATCTATTTACTGCATTTAGGCATCGCTTTGCCATTTGTGCTCTTTATACCGTGTTTCCCCGAAAATAAGACAGGGTCTTATATTATTTTTTTGCTCCGAAAGATGCGCTAGGGCTTATTTTCAGGGGATGTCTTATATTTTCCCATGAACAACAATCCACATTTATTCTTGAACTTAAAAATAAACTTTTATTCAAATATAGTCATATTGCATTCTGGAAGATTAACATATGGTAAGTCTCCAAACCCTGTGTGTAACACGTGTGTGTATCTATCTATCTATCTATCATTTATCTTTCTATCTACACATACACACACCAGCCTCTCTCTTCAGCTGTAGACTCCTGCAATTAAGAGACCTTTGGTCACATGACATGGTAATGTTACAAAGGTCCTTAAGCAGAACTATCCTTGGGTTATAAACGCTGGGGCCACTAGGAGGATGGGGGCCCTGTGAAATTGCCCAGTTTGCTCTCGCTTCCCCCTAATGCAGCCCTGCATACCAGCCTATCTCATGTTAGTTCTTTTAGACTCCTGCAATTAAGAGACCTTTGATAACTTCACAGACTTGTGACATGATGTAATCAAAGGTCCTTATACATTCTAAGGGGTACTTTGCACGCTGCGACATCGCTAGCCGATTGTAGCGATGCCGAGCATGATAGTCCCCGCCCCTGTCGCAGCTGCGATCTTATCGCTACAGCAGCTTCACACGCACTTACCTGCCCTGTGACGTTGCTCTGGCTGGCGACCCGCCTCCTTCCTAAGGGGGCGGGTCATGCGGCGTCACAGCGACGTCACACGGCAGGCGGCCAATAGAAGCAGAGGGGCGGAGATGAGCGGGACGTAAACATCCCGCCCACCTCCTTCCTTCCTCATTGCAGGCGGGACGCAGGTAAGGAGATGTTCCTCGCTCCTCCGGCTTCATACACAGCGATGTGTGCTGCCGCAGGAATGAGGAACAACATCGTACCTGTCGCTGCAGCGAAATTATGGAAATGACCGACACTACACAGATCACCGATTTTCGGCGCTTTTGCGATCGTTTATCGGTGCTTCTAGGCTTTACACGTTGCGACGTCGTTACTGGCGCCGGATGTGCGTCACTTTCAATTTGACCCCGACGATATCACACTAGCGATGTCGCAACGTGCAAAGTACCACTTAACCTCGGAGTACAACTAAGAGAGTGTAATCGCTGAGAAATTGTGCAGTTTGACTCCTCCTAACGCCGGCCATAAATAGGAATTATTGTTGGAATAGGGCTTATATTTCAAGTATTCTCCAAAAAGCCTGTAAAATCATGCTAGGGCTTATTTCCAGGGTAGGTCTTATTTATACCTATATTGTGTCTCATAGGAATAATATCTTGGCTACTTAGATAGCTATCCCATATCTCACTAACCGTAATCTGACCATACACCTTAGATTAAAGTCAGAGATATATTTGACCAATCCTGCTGATAATTTAATGTCTATGGCACTTCTTAAAGGAATAGTCCACTTTTAGGACAAGCCATTCTCATTCCACATGTTTGCCCGTGATAAAATAAAAAGCTTATACTCACCTTGGTGTCACCATAATCGTACTGATGAGGAGAATCATATTGCAGGTTGATTTTTACCATAAAATGTATATCGTAAAAATAATTCCTAAAAAAAAACAAAGAATTCTAGGGGTTTTTTTTCACAATTTCTCTATTTGTCGAATTTTTCCCCATTTTACTGTATGATCTGTGGTAAAATGATAAAATGAATGGTGTTACTGAAAAATACATCTCACCCCACAATAAGCAAGTGCTCACTTACCTACGGTATGTGGACAGAAAAATAAAATAGTTATGGCTTTGAGAAGAAGGGGAGGACAAAACAAAAATGTGAAAACAGAAAATTGGTCTCGCCATCAAGGGGTTAAGGCTATGGTTAGAGATGGGCAAATAGTAACTATTAGTGTTCAGATAATGCTTACCAAATACCGAGTATTATTCCGGTATTTGTCACGGCAAGAAAAATGCTCTTATTTCCCTATTGATTTGCATTAGGTTTGTTATTCGTGACGAATACCGGAAGAATACTTTGGGATTCGCTGCGAAATTCTGAGCACGACTAGTTACTATTTGCCCATTGCTAATTATGATGTCTTTTAGATGCCGGTGTTTTTCCTGAAGCATCTTTTTTCAGAGTCTCTTGTGCCGTTTGTGGCGGTGGCAGATCTTTTTCACATTGTGTATACTAGTGGGTGGCTTCCGTACGGAAACCGTCTGAAAAATGGTCAGGTCACCTCTTTTAACCATAGATTTTGAAGTTTGAAACAGTTAAAAGAATCTTGAAAAGATTGCACATAATAAGTCATATTGTCATTGCTATTCTTATGTTCATTCTTTTCAAACAAACACTGCCACCGGCTCGCACCGTGCCGAGCACCGAGTGTACCGTACCCGAGCACAGAGATGCTCGAGCGAGTGGTTGGAATATGTAAAGCACCCGAACTACAAACTCAAACACTAATTTATTTTTTTTTTTAAAGTCCATGTTCAATACGATCATCGAATTTTACTATTTGGGTCACATCTCTAATCATGATGTTATATGCTAGTACCCTGAAGCCCCCATGCACATTAGACTAATAATATTGCCAGGTTTGGCCGATACTGTAATGTGTATTGGAACAGCGGAGAGATGTTGACCAGGTTTGTCCGATTTCGGCTGCCAACCACTGTTCTGCTAGAGACAAGACACCAGAAGAGAAATTTGACGGCTTTCTCAGAGAGCACACAGGCGCGAACGAGCACTCTTGTGTATGAGAGAATAGACCAGAATGGCTATCACTGGCTGACATCTATATAATGTGTATGGGGGTTCTAGCAGGAGGCATTGGGAGATACTGTCTGTCTGAGCCTTTCATTTTCCATCCTTTAACTTGCCATTGAGTTGTGTAGCAGTGGAATTCCCACACTCCTTAATTTAATAAGCATCAGCCAAGTGTTCACTCTTATGTCACCTATGTATTGTACTATCTAATCTTTGGCCAGGCATAGAGAACCCTGTCCAACTCTTTAACATGGCTTATAATAAGCTATTATTAAAAAAATAGACATGGCAGTCAGCCGACGACCAAGCAAACACTCATTCATCAGATTGCATGTGTTATCCACCAGTGTAAACTGGATTTGCTGCTGACAATATGTAAACTGTATAAGGACAAAATGATTATATTATCATGGTCCCATGTAAAAGGGCCTTAAAGGGAACCTGACAGCTGATTTGTGATGATTGATGCACAGGTAGCATGTAACAGACACTTTACAGCGGAGACCGAGCCATACAGGAGACTGGTCGAACTGGCAGCTTCTCCCAGAATTATCCCCTTGATTGACAGGTCCATCTATATATACATACGCAGGTAGACACCCATGACTGAAGTGGAGCAGGCGGAGAGAAGCCGCAGAGGACTCGCTTGTCCGATTAGTCTTTCTTGCGTCTTGGTCCTTGGCATGTATCAGCCATCAGGTTTACTTTAACTGAGCGACCATGAGACCATAAAACCTAAAGAACCTAGTATATTTATTTTTCAATCAAAGATGTAAAGGTTATAGCATTCATCCTAATGTCTAGATTGAAATTTTAAGTAAAAAAAAAAATAAAAAAAAAAAAAAATATATATATATATATATCTCTGGGAAATAAAGGTAAATCGTGAAACTTGGAATTTAATAAAAATCTATAACATTGGCCACCTGTGAATGAATGTGAGAAATCGAAGGCAAGACATGGGATTCTTTCACCCTGACACATAGGCTATGAGCAGTTGATCTCTGGAATTTCGCTTTGTGTGTGATCTAATCTTCGTGAAAGACATTATAACCAATAAGGAATGTCTTGTTTAACAAGAAGGACACAAGTCTACAGTGTCATGACCAGGTGGCCGGCCAGGGTCATTGATGAGAATTGTGTGATAATGTCATCCCTTGTATTTAGCAAGTGTTGGAAAGATGTTGTAACTTCATAGCGGACAGTTGATAAGGATGTGAATCACAGTGGATTAGAATAGGTGATTTGTGACTACTTCAGACTTGTTTTTTATTTTGGGTGGCGATTACAAAATGGCATTACTACGGCACTGGGAGAGGTTGGCTTCCATTCTTTGTACATGAAGGTGTGAAAATGACAAAATCAATATTTTTGTGCAACTTTGAGTTGCTCCAAAACTAACATCGCTGGAATAATGCAGGAAGTTTCAGTTATTTTTATTTTATTCTGGCGAATATAGTTTTTAAGAAGGGGTTATCCGGGTATTAGATAATTCCTTTAGGTAAAACTAAATCTGTTTCTGGTGGTAAAGTCTTTTAAAGAGACGTGTAATCTCAAATAATGTAATATTGCCAAAACCTTAACAAAAAAATGTACATATCGAAGTGTAAACAGCACTTTTTATGATTTATTTTAGGCGCGTTGATATTTTTGTATGAACAGTATTGTATGTACTAAATGTAATTGTTCTATGTGACTTTCATTTTAAATGATTTATGCTCTTTCATTACAGGAGAAGATGAAAACGAGGGAAACGTGATGGTGCTGAGTTATCCCCAATATTGTCGATATCGTTCCATTTTGAAACGTATCCAGGCCAAACCTTCCTCGGTTTTGGCGGATCAGTTCGTTCAGGCACTAGGTGGAATTCCCATCATCAACAAGAACACAAAGATCCTTTACTGTCGGGACACTTTTGACCACCCCACCCTTATAGATAATGACAGTATATGTGATGAATTTGGTAAGTTTCCTTACGACAAGTTACTTTTGGTAGTCTGTATTTGTAGATGTTCCATGCGGTGGTATCTGTTAGTGGTCAGCAATAATACTGAAAGCAATAGTAATGTTGAGGCGGAAAAAGTTCTATAAAGTTTTATATAGACTAAAGAACTTTATTCATGTACTTGACTTTCACTTTGTTCAAAATATGTGAATGATTTGTACTTCTTCAGAATCAAATGTAATCATGGTGTTTATTGGCAATGCTTATAGAGGAGGCTTGCATGGCTATCTATAATGGTGGTCTTGTTGTTGGCCATATAATGGTGGTCTTGTTGTGGGCCATATAATGGTGGTCTTGTTGTGGGCCATATAATGGTAGTCCTAATGTGGGCCATTTAACACTGGAAGTCCCAGACATTTCGAGCTCCCCTGAAGTCCCGAAAGAGGGTCAAATGACTGATGATAAACTGAATAGAACTAACTAGAAACTAAATAGCTAAACTCAATGGAAAACAACAACCTCCTGTGGTACGACAGTAATGGCCTTAATTACAAAACAAAAGACGGTGATTATAGGATGTTAGCTAAAATCCTTCAGGTCATTCGACCTGTCTCTGGGTTTCAAAGGTAGAAATGTTAAATGACCCCTCTCTGGGACTTCTAGTGATAATAGTGGTCTTGTTGTGGGCCATATATTAGTGGTCTTGTTGTGGGCCATATAATGATGGTCTTGTTGTGGGCCATAGTTTTAGACCTTACAACTGTATTGGGTTAGAAATTGTTTTATGGGAAAAATTCTGTATAACCATATGCCCTGTGAATAATCTAAAGTAATGGCTCTATGACATGTGGTTTTCATCATGTAAAGTTAGCTTCCAGTAGAAAAATGTAATTCCTGGGGCTCCTTAGGGCATCTATCCGACTCTTTTGCTGTCTTTACAAATTGTAAAAATGTTAAGCCACCATCTT
Source organism: Anomaloglossus baeobatrachus (assembly GCF_048569485.1). Taxonomy (NCBI): domain Eukaryota; kingdom Metazoa; phylum Chordata; class Amphibia; order Anura; family Aromobatidae; genus Anomaloglossus; species Anomaloglossus baeobatrachus. The sequence goes on along the minus strand of NC_134357.1, from coordinate 86,583,218 downwards.
AACTATCGTGCAAGAAAGGCCATTATTTGCTAATTGCTGAGGAGCCCCAATTCTGGCACCCTCCTCCACCCGTTCCCAAATACAAAAGTGTGGGTATACGTCTCTATGTAATCAACTATCTCAGTCCTATAGACTTTGAATAGAGCAGAACTTGACTGTTTTTGTGATTGGTGGGCTCTTCAGTGATCAGCAACTTGTAGACTGTCTTGTGGATAGGTGATATGCAGTGATGGGCAAGCACTAAAATGCTCAAATGCTCGTTCCTCGAATCGAGCTGGTCAGATGCTTGGACGAGATCGACACAAGTAACAAGCATTAGCGTGTCAATAATTGGCCTGTTCGGGTCTCCGCCATAAACAGAGCCTTTCTGGTGGGAGGGAGGGTTTTTTTGGGTCACACTATATCCGAAAATATTGTTGGATTCCCCAGGAGAGCCATCCAGAGACTGCGACTGGCTCTCTCTGAGGTGCCCGCACATATCATACAGTGAAGCAAGCCTTTGCGTTGTGGTTATTGTAATATTCAGCTGAGCACCGTGAGTACCCAGGCACCCTAATGCTTGATTGAGTAATGAGCAGTGCCGAGCACACTCGCCCATCACTAGTGAAAAGTCATAATTGTGGGACAATCCCTTTTCAGACGCTCTGCTATGTAACTCTTGGTTTGCAAAAAAAGATTTGTTTTTCAGGTACCAAATCCCCTAAAATTGTTTTATGGTCAGATTTGTTTTGTTTGTTTTTTTTAATGGTAATAGCTTCTCAACTATGGAGTTCACTGTTTATCGGCTTGTTTTCCAGCAGATTTCTTAGGAACTTGATTCGGACTCTCTACAACAAGTGTTTTGCAGTAGAGAAGGTTGAAAGATGATTGACAAGGTGGCCAACAAATCTCATCCAAAATATATTGATAGGCAGTATAGTAGGGTGGAGTCTTCTAGACCCCCCTATATTTACCATAGGAGTGGAAAACTGTTCAAGTGTGACAATAAAATGGTAGTCACTGGCTTAGGGAGGTTTTCAACTTCCATCTTTATTTTACTAAATATATTGTGGTCTTGATTTTGGGGCATTTGCTAAGATAAGTGTTTACTTTCTTTCTTCAAGCTCATTTATGCCATCTTACGCCTAGTCTATACAAAATACAGATTACGGAGAGGCCAGGTCTGTCCACAAGCCTCCTCCAATTGAAAAACAGCTTACTGCTTTTGGATTGGACAGATCCGGTCACATGTCTGTCTTTTATCGGCCATTTTGAAAACTGTCACATCTGGGAGGCGGACAGCAGTAACAAGCTTCTTAGAATCTATAATACAGTATTTACATATTAGTGCCACAAAATTATGTCCCCAACGCATTTGTTAAAAATGAAGGTAAAGTAGAAAACCTCTTTAATATGTCTCAAACCTATGTTAAAGCCTATGGTGCTGTAAATAGCTTCCTGTGTATATAGGCATGTCATTTTGTTGAGTAATTTTTGGCCCCTGTAGAATTATTTTATTACAAAGGGTATTTTTCTGCTGGAGGATACACAGGACTACGCCTGTACGGGTGTAAGACGTCTTGATCATCTGTAGTTGAGGAAGGATTTAAATATCTTTATCCGCACCTGCCTCCACAAGAACTTTATTAGCTGTGTAAACAATCCATAAGAATTACATTTTCTTTCTTGTTTTCTCGATGTCTCCTACAGTAACAGCGTTACATATAATCCATCTTTTTCCAATAAATGTGAACACAGGCTCAGTGGTAGAATACAATCTGAACATATTGATTCCCCTGAGCATCAGCTAGTACAACATGCCCTCGCATAGCTGCAACACAATTATATCCAGCATGCTAATTCTCAAAATAATTGTTGTCGGAGTCATGTATGAATGCCAGATGATATTATTACTACTATTTATAGACGCTTTGTTTACAGCTATATTACCTGTGATTAAAATATGATGAGATTTTGGGTTTTATAAATCTCCTAGGTATCCTAAATGTGAATTATCACACCGTATTGTATACTACTGCTATTTAGGACAGTCTGTGTAACTCGCTTACTAATTATTATTCTCGGTCGCTTCTTTATAATGCTTAGCTAATTATTTTAATATGATGAAATTCTGTTTTTAAGCAAAATTGTAATTAAATATTTTTGATTGTTGTTGCAATCATCATATTTATTCAGCACTGTGCTGTAAATATATACCAACTTATGTATACGGAGTATTGTGATGGGAAATTCTATTGTTTGTTTTTTGTTTGTGCTTTTGCTTTTTAAATGGGAGACATATATTGAGCCTTACAGCTTTAGTTATTAGGACATGCACATTTTATTTATATGGGGGTCCATTCCCAATTATCGTTGCTGCTGCAGGTACGATGTTGTTCGTCGTTCCTGCGGCAGCACACATCGCTATGTGTGACACCGCAGGAACGAGGAACATCACCGTACCTGCGGCCGCCGGCAATGAGGAAGGTAGGAGGTGGGCGGGATGTTACGTCCCGCTCATCTCCGTCCCTCCGCATCTATTGGGCGGCCGCTTAGTGATGTCGCTGTGACGCCGAATGAACCGCCTCCTTAGAAAGGAGGCGGTTCGCCAGACACAGCGATGTCGCTAGGCAGGTAAGTAGTGTGACGGGTCCGGGCGATGTTGTGCGCCACGGGCAGCGATTTGCCCGTGACGCACAACCGATGGGGGCAGGTATGCACGCTAGCGATATCGATAACGATATCGCAGCGTGTAAAGCGGCCTTTAGCAAAATGTCATCCGGCTGACAATTTTGGGAGTTGGCTGAAATCCAGCAATCTGTGCATTTTTCTGAAAATCAAAGTACCGTATATTAGTAAGTGCAATTGTTTTACAGTAATTTTTATTTTTGAATTTTGTCCCGTTACTCATACATCTTTGCATGTTGTTACTCCATTCCCTGGCACTTACCATAATTGATAGCATTTACTGGTAGAGAAATTTCACTCCACTGGCCGGTACAAAGATATTGCTGTTAATGGCAAAAATATTGTTTATAATGTTGTGCAATTTCTGTCTGAAGCTATGAAATGCAAATATAAATGTCTTCCTTTTTATTTACTGGTATATTAGTTAGAATGACTGTTTCTGCATACTTTAGGCATGAATAATCCCCTTCACAAAATGACTGTTTCAAAAACCACATTTGCTTCTCATTCTGTTTCTCAACACCCACTCACAATAATTGTCTTTTGTAGCTGTTTTTTGTCCTTATGTTTAAGAATATTTCACATCGAAAGCTTGTAGATGGGATCACTCAGAATATAAACACACATTCTAATATATTATTGCTTTACATCTGGTTTACATTACATGACAATAGACTGTTCTATATAATTTCAACAAATTGAAAAAAAAAATGGCAATCGGCACTATTGAGCCTGGGCCAGTACCAAATTTACATTTTAGGAGCCTGTAGACACTCATTGTCTGCTATTTCATCCTGGCCATACTCATGACATACACTAATCTGGCAAACAGCTATGACTTCCCATTCTACTTGTCGGACACAGACAGGAGAAACCCCTGGTCAAGAACGATATATGGGCCCTTTACAGTCCAAGAGCTCATCATAATGCACAGGGGCTGGAAATGGGCCCTCCAATGTCTTGGGCCCCAATTGCACCAATAATGTGTCCGCTTCTGCCCAATTCCCCATATACATACAATTTTGGCTAAGCTTGCATGTGTGTTCTGAAAAAAAAAGCAGAATAAGCCGCTATCAGACTCCTTTGTCGGAGGTTCATTTTTCTTGAGAACAAGATGAATTTTATCTCCCCAATCATTCTTTCTTGACTTTGGGTAGAGGAAAGCCGGGAAGGCCAGAAACACCTAAAAAGGTTGCGTTTGCACAGTCCATAGTCAGTGTACAGACCACAATTTCCAAAAAAAGCCACTGAATTCCTTACCTGAACTCAACAACCTCATTGGCTGTTGAATTCGGACTGGAGATCCACAGCCAATGTGAAAATCACAGTCTGTTACTCTGATGTATGATGCTGGCAAATTTAAGACTCCAGTAGACCACACCTAAAGTCATGTAGGGCTAATAACTTGCAGCTTTCCCCTTGTTTCTCTTTGGATGTCTTCCTATTGCTTCCACAATATTGTAATGACCAATGTATAAGTGCCCAAACTTGAACATAAATCTTTATTTTTTAAAATCTTTATTTTTATATAGCGCTAACATATTCCGCAGCGCTTTACATACATCAGGAAAACTGTCCCCATTGGGGCTCACAATCTAATATCCCTCTCTGTATGTCTTTGGAGTGTGGGAGGAAACCGGAGAACCCGGAGGAAACTCATGCAAACACAGGGAGAACATACAAACTCCTTGCAGATGTTGTCCTTGGGGGGTTTCAAACACAGGACCCCAGTGCTACAAGACTGCAGTGCTAACCACTGAGCCACCATGCCGCCCAACATATCTATAATATAGTGTCTATGTATATATTACCTTTATTGGGCCCACTAAATCTTTGGTAAATGTGGCCAAGGTTGAATCTTGAATGAATGGGACAGATGTAGTGTCAGTCCTAGGGCTCATGAAGACCTCAGTCAGTCTGATCTCAGGCCACAATAGTTGGACTGGCAGCAGATCTCCAACCCAAGAAATATATGAAGCTTTTAAGCTCCGGTCAGGAGAGCCCGTGGCTACTCTGAGCATTGTGGTTCTAGATCCTGTTGATATGCGCGAAGGTCTACCTGGGCCCTAGTGCATTCGGTGACAGAGCTTCTTTCCTTGTCATTGTTATTATAACCTCAGATTAGTAGGTGATAAGGGTTTTATATTATCGCTCTATACATCACCCAACCTCTTGTTTGTACATTTTTTTCTTTCAGAACTAAGGTTTGTTATTAAGAACCTGTGATTCCGGAGTGTATACTTACCTAGTTTCCCAGTCACCCCTATAAAATATCATGGCTCTTTGTTTTAACAAAAAAAAACAGGTTGTATAAGTATCCAGGCAGTCACTTTCATATGTATAAAGTGATGACAGATTAACCTTAGCTGCAAAAGAATGGAACAAACAATGCCTGTATTATTAAAAGACTGATATTTATCCAAAGGATTTGTAAAGAGATCAGAAGAATTTAAGCATTTTGTAAATGCTTTGCAAAGAGCAAAGACAATAATGAGGAAGCCGTTGGAATTTAACTCTGCGAGGTCAGAAACTGTGTAACTTCATACACAAACAAAAATAATACAAAACAACTAAAGAAAAATTCTGTATAATCTTATATAATAGGAAGAGATGAAAAAATATTTTGAAATTTAAATTCTCCAAACTTTGCCAAATTTTTACCAAAATTTTTATTCTTGATTAATCGATTTGCTGGAAATGACAAGTATTACAAAAACTGCAGTTGCCTGGAAAAGATGTGTCTTAAGGGTACTTTACATGCTGCGATATCGGTCCCGATATCGCTAGCAAGCATACCGCCCCCGTCGTACCGCCCCCGTCGGTTATGCATCACGGGCAAATTGCTGCCCGTGGCGCACAATACTGCTAACACCCGTCACACGGACTTACCTTCCCTGGAACGTCGCTCTGGCCGGCGATCCGCCTCCTTTCTAAGGGGGCGGTTCGTGCGGCGTCACAGCGACGTTACACGGCAGCCGTCCAATAGCAGAGATGGGGCGGAGATTAGCGGCCAGAACATGCCGCCCACCTCCTTCTTTCCTCATTGCCGGTGGACGTAGGTAAGGAGATGTTCGTCATTCCTGCAGTGTCACACATAGCGATGTGTGCTGCCGCAGGAACGACGAACAACATCGTACCTGCAGCAGCAACGATATTTGGAAAAGTAACGACGTGTCAACGATTTTTCACGTTTTTGCGCTCGTTGATCGTCGCTCCTTGGTGTCAGACGCTGCAATGTCGCTAACGGCGCCGGATGTGCGTCACTAACGACGTGACCCCGACGATATATCGTTAGCGATGTCGCAGCGTATAAAGCACCCTTTACATTTCTGTGACCATATTGAAAACCTTTTAGGCTCTTTGCCACAAACACAAGCTTAGTGATGTCACGGTGACCTCATCATATATGTAAATGGATGGTAACTGTTCTTTACTGCCGTGATGTCACACAGCATCGGTACATGTTTTTCAGTGTTTTATGGCTTCTCTATATGACTTAGTTGTGAGCTCTGAAGTCCTCTCACTATTCAGATTCACAAATTAGCTGCTACATTTCCTGCTTCTGTTTTTATACAGGCTACGATAGTCCCTCTATCTGAGTAATACCAAGTTACAACAGCATCAAGGCATTACAGGGAAGTCAGCCAGGACACACGAAAGGTCATGTCATCCTTCCCTGGTTGATGCAATCTTCTGTAATGTGTAAAATAGTACCAACCATTTCAAAACATTAAGGTCGGTACTTTTCTGCATCAAATCTGCACCTTTTGGCAGAAAAACGCACCAAAAAAACGCACGTGGTTTTGGTTTGGTGCATTTTTTTCCATGCAATTTTTTGTCAAGTCAGCAGCTCTAAGAGCTAAAAAAAATTGCAGGAAAAAAACCCCAACAATTTACATACTGCAGACTTTTCTGCACCAAAATCTGCACCAAATCTCTAAAGAAAAAGTAATGTGCGTGCAGTTCAGAAATCTCATAGAGTTTGCTGGCTTCAGGACAGTCATGCAGATTTTGGTGCACATTTTGCAAAAAAAAAAAACATGAAAAAATGTATTGTGTGCACAGGCCCTTAGGCAAATTGAATTTTAAATTCTTCCATATGATTAGTTCAGACAGTTCGTAAAAATTCCAAAACAAATTTGATTAGCATTGAATCAATCTGCTTATCTCTGATAATAATTTAAATTGCCATCTAAAGCCTGAAAAAATCCATATATTAATAAAAAATTGATGTTTGGAAATGATGTTGTACGCAAAATATTTGTAATTCAGACACTAAAGGCTGCTTTACACCAGACAATCTATCGTGCGATAGATCGTCGGGGTCACGGTTTTTGTGACGCACATCCGGCATCGCTGGCGATGCCGGCCTGTGTGACACCTCCTAGCGACGCAGTATCGCTCACAAATCGTGAGTCGGGTACTGCTCGCTAGGTTCCATAATATCGTTTGATTTAGTTGACCATCGTTTCCGTGGTAGCACACGCCGCTCCGTGTGACACCACGGGAACGATGAGCAGCTCACCTGCCTCCCGCGGCCGCCGCCGGCTCTATGTGGAAGGAAGGAGGTGGGCGGGATGTTTACGTCCCGCTCATCTCCGCCCCTCCGCTTCTATTGGCCGGCGGCCGTGTGACGTCGCTGTGACGCCGAACGTCCCTCCCACTCCAGGAAGTGGACGTTCGCCGCCCACAGCAAGGTCGCACGAGAGGTAAGTATGTGTGACGGGGGTTACTAACTTTGTGCGACACGGGCAGCGATTTGCCCGTGACGCAAAAAGGCCGGGGGCGGGTACGATCGATTGTGAAATCGCACAATCGGTCGTACCGTGTAAAGCAGCCTTTAGATTTCCAAAGAACCCTAGAAAAGGAACTGCATTTAAAACAAACTTTGCATAAATCAATAGAAGAGGTGATTATTAGAAAATTTAAAAAAAATCCTCAAAATTCTGACGTAATCCAATGGTGTAATATCCTATGAGTTCTATGGAGTTCCGGTCAGCGGCAGGCACGGAATTTCTCGCCACTGTGAGAAATTCCATACCTGTCACTGACCAAAGGTGACCTATGGAACCTCGTTCTGAGAACGAGGCTCTATAAGATTTGATGGATGTTATGAGACATTACACCATTAGATTACGTCAGAACTTTGAGTATTTTCTTAAATTATTAAATTGGTGAATGAGGGAGTGTACGGGAGTCTTTATTCAAGTAAATATTTTTTTGTGTGTGTTTTTTAATTGTACACTTACTGAGTTATTAATGGGGGTGTCTGATTTTTGGCTATCCATTACTAAGCCCTGGGTTTGATGCCAGCTGTCAATTCACAGCTGACGTCAACCCCAAATGCTTTACCTTGGCTGGTTATCAAAAAATCATTTATTTTAATTTATTTATTTTGTTCCAGACAGCGTCCATCTATCTTCCCCATGCTGAAAGCTTGTTGATAGGTTACACTACAATGTTTCCAAAAGGTTTATTCAGCATTCAAACAGCATCCAAAAGCGAAGACAAAGTTTGAGTTTGAGTCCCGGACACTAAAGCGGGCTTTACATGCTGCAACATCGCTAGCAATTGCTAGCAATGTCGAGTGCGATAACACCCACCCCCGTCGTACGGCTGATATGTGGTGATCGCTGCCATAGCGAACATTATCGCTACGGCAGCATCACACACACTTACCTGCCCTGCGACGTCGCTCTGGCCGGCGAACCGCCTCCTTTCTAAGGGGGCGGGTCGTGCAGCGTCACAGCGACGTCACACGGCAGGCATCCAATAGAAGCGGAGGGGCGGAGATGTAAACATCCCGCCCACCTCCTTCATTACGCATTGCCAGTGGAGGCAGGTAAGGAGATGTTCGTCGCTCCTGCGGTGTCACACACAGCGATGTGTGCTGCCGCAGGAACGACGAACAACATCGCTAAAAAGCAAAAAAACAATTTTTTATTTCAGGTCGACCTCTCCGCGGCAAATGATTTTGCCCTCTTTTGCGATCGTTTCAGATCGCTCTTAAGTTTTACACACTGCGATCTCATTAATGACGCCGGATGTGCGTCACAAACACCGTGACCCTGACGATAATTCATTAACGATATCGTAGCGTGTAAATCCCGCTTAAGTGTCCATTACAAATCCCAAACCTTTCCGTTCGGATTCGCTCATCCCCAGTTATTCCCTGATGCTTGTTCAACCAGTGACTTAATTTACTAAATAGAGTGTTTTTATTTGTTACACCAGCAATAACCGCTATAATATTACACCCTATGGGAATCATGGGAATATTCATAGGTGACCGGAATTGCACTTTAACCGTAAAACAGGGAAAGGTTCAATTATCAAATAATCTATGTGACAGATATGTGTATAACCCTTTTGAGATTGCCCTACTTGAGTAGATATTCTGTAAGATGACTCTCAGTGATGGCTTATACGCTGACCTTGTGATTGTCCTCTCTCCATGCGCCTCAGGCATTGCAACTAGACGTAGTTCTCTGCAGTTTTGTGAAATGTAATATACTGTACTTCTGCCTTTGTTCACTTTGTAGACCATCAATTTCTGGGAAACGATTGTTAATATGAAATTGTGAAATAATATTACACAGTGGCGCAACTGTCAAGCCTTAGATCAGGCTTTTGTATTGTCCAACTCGGCTCAGTTCTGCAGTGGTTTAGTTTTTCATTGTTGAACATTTGGAGCTGTTAAAAGCCTTGTGCTTACCCTGCGTGTATGTATATGGCCAGATCACTTATGCCGATGAAAGTCCTTATCTAGGTAATGTAAGTTAGTGTGTTTGTTCAAATGTTCCAGACAAATACATCACTGGCTGGGAAAGCAGAGGTATCATTTGTTAAAGCGCTTGATATTTTGCACTGAATCATTTGCTTTGTAGAACTAAATGTTCCTTTTCTGCTGGAATTGTTTTGCTTTATATTTATAAACATTATATTTAATCATTTAGGAGGTAGGTGTGAGATGCAGAATAGATGAAATAATTAATAGAAATGTTTAAAACATGAATGATGTTAAAGAAATCTTCCTCATTGGAACCGAAACGTGCCGGCACATTTATTATGGATAGTCGCCCTACTTGTCGCCCTCTGTTTTACCTCCTCCCATCCTCCGGCATCTAATATGACCGCTGCAGAGGTAAGTCTGAACCACACCTTCACAGCACAGGAAAAAATGATCGCTGTGCTTCAGACTTACTGCTGCGCTCCTCATACCATTGCAACTTGCATCCAGAAGGAGCGAAGCAAAAGAGATATCGGGAGGAAAATAGAGGGCACCTTGACAAATACATAGTCACTTTTTAATGCCAGGGTGACGGAACACTTTAAAGGGAACCTATCACCAGATTTGTCGACTATGACCTGCGACCAGCACCAGTGGATTCTTATATAGAGCATTCCAGAATACTGTATATAAGAGCCCGGGCCGCGCTGTAGAATGTAAAAATCACTTTTAGAATACTCGCCTACAGGGCTGGTTCGGTCCGATGGGCGTTGCTGCTCCCCGGTCTGGCACCTTCTCTCTCCGGTCCGGCACCCCCTCTCTGCTGCGATTGCTGTCCTTGCGCAAGCGGGCTTTGATCTGCTCTGCTCAGGGTAGATCAAAGTACTGTAATGCGCAGATGCAAAGAAAGGTGAAATGCCACCCACGCATGCGCACTACAATACCTTGATCTGCTCTGAGCAGGGCAGATTAATGCGCGCCTGTGCAGTATCACAATGTTGGCTTGTGTGGATGACATAGGACACGTCATCCATACTGAGCTAAGAAGAAGGAGGACAGCAGTTGCACCAGATCAGAGAGAGGAGACGCCGGAAGAGAGAGCAGCAACACCCATCGGACTAGACCGCTCCCATAGGTGAGTATTATAAAAGTGATTTTAACGTTCTACAGCGCAGCCTGGGCTCTTATATACAGTATTCTGGTGACTGAAGGTTGCAATGCACATAAGATTGTTGGTAGCTGAAACTTTTCAATTTGCTGACCAGCTAATGTGTATGGGGATATTTTAATCTCCACTCCCCTCCTCCACAAAAAGATACCTTTGAGGACAAGAACAATCAGGCAGGATGAAGTTCAACATGCATGATCCTTTCATTCTCCCCAGAGATAAGTCACTGCCAGAAATTGTTTAGAAGCCACTTTCTCCACTTTTCCTACACTCAACTGAACCAAGCATCCATGTGTATATACAATCATTGTCACTACAAAATGGATATAAGGAAATTATTGTACAGGCAGTCCAGAAAAATTAAAACGTTTCCACCTTTATATTTGGGTATTCATCACGCACAATAGATTTTTGTACAGGTTATCCCTTTAAGATGGTGATACTGTGAAAAGTCACTGTGAGATTAATAGAAGAATCAGACTGCTGTGATGCATAAATATGATGGTGCCGTATTGTAAAGTGTCTTACATATCCTGTTCAAGAATCTATTGTGTCTGATGAAGACCCAAACATAGGGGTCGAAACGTTATCATTTTTTTGGACTGTACAATAAATTCCTTACATCCATTTTGGAGTGCCAAGTGCTTCTTTTATTTATTGATGGGTTTGAACCCTACTTGAGCACCCATTTTTCATGTGTGCCATGAACCTCACTCTTCTACATGCAATCATTGTCATGTTGGCCATGATAGCGATTGCCACTTTCTATACCAAAGTAAACCGAGCAACAGTCCTATTATTTTGGGGAATTGTGATCATACTGATATCATATTCAAGAATATAATTTCAGATTAGCATTTTGGAAGTCACAAAGCAAAGCTGTAATTTGTGGTACTACACTCCCCGCTGAATATTGTTGCTAGAAGTGTAGAATTGTTGTTGCTGGCGCTCTTGTTTTATGTTTTCTGTGTCGCTTTCAGGTGCACATCAGCCGTCAGTTTTCCACTGTAAAGAGTTTTTGACAACATAATACATATCTGCTGACCATCATTTGAGGCTTCTTATCATTAGGTATCAAAAGCGGCAAAAGACAAACCGCACGCAAGAGATGGTAGTTTTTATGTTGAAATTGTGTCTCTTCATCAAACTCGATCATGGAAAGGAAATTTCACTTCCCCACAGCAAAACGGTTTTCCTCTCTGCGTAGAAACACTTCCTTCTGCAACATTTAGTTTTTGTTGTACTTTTTAGGATGATAATAAGTCATAATATCGATTCTAATCAAGGCTTTTGGTTACATTATGCTTTTTTTCTGTGTTGTTTTAGCATTTGTCGTTACTATTGTTCACATATTTCCACCAAATATCACATTCGGTCTGTTTATAGAAATACATGAGCTTGAGGCTTCCACTTTATTGGTTTTAATAGAATCTCGCATAGAATTTTCCAAATCTAATTATGCGGACCATGGCAACATTTCTGTAAGCACAGTGTACAGGATAATAACACCGTTTATGGGGGTCCCAATTCTCTATATGTGGTCTACATTACATCACACAACTCTGATGAACTTTTCTGGGAATACTTTATTTTATTAGAGATTTGGATAAAAATATTATTATGGAATTGCCAATCATGCAGGCACGTAGTCTAATCTGTAATGTGTCTGAATTATGACATTCACACGCTTATTATTTCAAAAGACAACATTAAATAGTCGTCATTTCAGCAAACTTTGGATTTATCAATGTACTGTTGAGAAACCTATAAAACTTTGTAATATATATATATATACCGTAAATAGATAGAGAGAGAGAGCGTATGAGCCATTTCTTGTCCCCACTGTAGTGTAAAGCGGGCTTTACACACAGCGACATCGCTAGCGATGTCGCTGGTGAAAGCACCCACCCCCGTCGGTTGTGCGTCACGGGCAAATCACTGCTTGTGGCGCACAACATCGCTTACACCCATCACACATACTTACCTGCCTAGCGACGTCACTGTAGCCGGCGAACCACCTCCTTTCTAAGGGGGAGGTTTGTTCGGCGTCACAGTGGCGTCACTAAGTGGCCGCCCAATAGAAGCGGACGGGCAGAGATGAGCGGGCCGAACATCCTGCCCACCTCCTTCCTTCCTCATTGCGGGCGGCCGCAGGTACGGTGATGTTCCTCGTTCCTGCGGTGTCACACATAGCGATGTGTGCTTCCGCAGGAACGACGAAAAACATCGTACCTGCTGCAGCAACGCTAATCAAGATTACAACGACTGGACAACGATCAACAATAAGGTGAGTATTTTTGAACGTTAGCGGGTCGCTCGTACGTGTCACACGCAACGACGTTGCTAACGAGGCCAATTGTGCGTCACGAATTCCGTGACCCAAACAACATCTCGTTAGCGATGTCGTTGCGTGTAAAGCCCGCTTTTTTCACTCTGAAAAATATATAAAAGCTGTTTTGGTCGATTACAGCAAACTGCCAGCACAAAGAGGTGTTTGATTACAGCTGACTACTGAGGTCAATGGGAGGGTCAGAGGGAGAGAGCAAGTGATGGACTGTCCAGTAGAGATGAGCAGACCTGAACTTTAAAGTTCGGTGTTTGTACCGAACACAGACATTACAAAATATCAGTGTTGGAAATTGGAGCTTTATTTATGCAAACCACTCTATTGAGCATCTCAGTGCTCGTGGACGCTCGGTGCTCAACCCACTGTGGGCCTCTTGCTGTGTTTGATCGGCTCACACTGGGGGTAACAACAGAGTTATTGGATGTAGTGTGCAAAAAAAGAAAGAAAAAATTCCGCCCTTCCTTCCCCGGAAGTGTTCTGTTTATGGCTGGCTGGAGAGCCGAACTGACCAATCAGTGACTTCCAATGAGGTTCGGGTCCAGAACAAAAGGTAATCTAAAGTCTGGATGAACCCACCGAACCCGAACTTCTACAGGTCCCCTCATCTCTACTGTGCGTCTTTTTAGTGATCCAGCTCCCTTGACTCCGCTCACCAAAAAGAGCAGAATCTTTTGGCTCCTTAATGGATCCCTATTAAATACATATTCACCCCATGTGAACACATATTTAAGGTGATGTTAATGCTGCCGAATCCCTTCACGACCATGACAAAAACCCAGCAGCCCTCTTATCAATTTAATTGGCCTGTTGCAAGTGGGCGGGATTTCTTCCACCAAATTTTACGCAGAGTGAAAGCCATTAAGAGATTTTAGGAACTCTCACTTGGGTGCCGGCTCCCATCTTGCACAGCAGGGCGCTGTCTCTTTGTCTCAGATAGGACGCGACTGACCCATCACTAGAGGGAGCTAAGAAAGAGAGACATGGATACAAACAGACCATGTTGCTGCAGCTTCCTAGTAAGTGTTTATCACACTGCTGCAATGGATTCACAGTTACACTGCTCAGTACTATTATTTGCATGTCCCCCATAGCTTTGTTTCTTCTTAACATGTGCTATGTAGAGGCAGACTAGAAAAAAACCTCTCTTGTTTGTGAGTGCAGTGTATGGGAGACATCATAGCCGCTAGTCTACACCTGTTAGGGTGAACTCTTAATCAGAGATTACTAGTTGCCTATTGCCTGGCCTAATTGGTGTGGATCACGTGCATGCGTAGAAATCACACCATACACAGTCGGATGTGAAATCTCTTCTTAACTACAGTAAAGATGGCAAAGAACAGAGCAGGGAAGAGCATGTGGTCTCTGATATAGATTAGGGGCGTCCACAAGTTCGGATATCCTATTTAGTGGGGCAGTTCATGGGCTAGACAATGGAGAGATCCGTGTTGCTGTTGATGGACGGGTCTGACTTCAGTGGAGGAATCCTTGGTGTCATCTAATCTGTGGGTTGGTCCTCTAGCTTGGCCAGTGGGTCTTTTTCTTATATGGTGGTCTTCTTACATTTGGACATTCCTTGTATTCCAGGCAAGGTGTGCAAAACAGTAAATGGCAGCCATCCTTAAGTCTGTGTCATGTGTATGTTCTGAAACCTAAATTATGTAAGGCAAATCGACATATTTCCCACAATCCCTTGTTAAGAGGTTAATTAAGTATTTCATCTTATGGCTCTCTTCAACACACCCAGGAGTGCAGAGACAATTAAAAAGTGACATGCAAAAGCAAAAACTGGTGAAAAATGCAACATACAAGACATATTATATCGGGAAATAGTGTTCACACACCCGACAAGTCACCTGAAATGACAGATATGCATTAATTCACTGGGAGTCAGATGGCAAAACTTTGCAGTCCTCATTCCAACCCGCAGTGGGTTCTGGACTCATAAGTAGAGTTGAGCGGACTGGCAATAATCCGGGTCCGGCGGATTAGCGGCGGGTTGAGAAAGAAGTCCGGATGCGATCCGGAATCCGGCCCCATATATGTCAATGGGGAGCGGAATCCGGGGAGAGAGAGAGAGATAGAGATCAATCGTGCACCCGGAATTCCGCGTCCAGGTCGGACTCGGATCTGCCGCTCAAACCGCGTGGATCCGGATTTTGCCGATACGGATCCGCTCAACACTACTCATAAGACGTTTGGTATGGGCTTTCATGGTGTCTGAATTTCCAATGTTGCTTTATATTTTGAACCTAAAATATTTGACTACTGAATAAATAATCTACTGCTCCAAGCCAGTCTGTTACCGCTCCATAGTAAGGTGCATGTAGTCGCACTGGTGAAGGCCGGTATGTGGCACGTGTTTTTCAAGCACTCATTTATCAATCATTTTAATTTACTAATGACTCATGTCATTGAATATTTAAGAATGTATTAATTTGGAAGAAAGTATGTTACATGGCCAAGTAGCACAGATTATGTCCCGCATATATATGTCGGTAAAATTTCTTCAGGCTTTGAACTGCTAATGATATCTGTCAAACTATTTTTTTTTTTTCAACACATTCCAAGCTGAATCCAATAGAAAACAATATGGGTTACGACCCTTTGTAAAATAGATTGTCTCTTTTTTTTTCCTTTTATTGTTTTTCGCTGGGATTTCCATATTTATGGACTGGAATTTTTGACCATGTGAAAGACGTTGCCAAAATGCCAGAGTTATGATTATAGATGAAAATTGACATTAGTTTATATTATTGGTCTTGTTCCCTACAACGACATGGCAGCTTTTTAAATACCAATGCTTGGATGATGATCATTAAAACCCTAAAATTTGGACTGGACGCCTCCCGTGTGTACTCGTATTGCAGACTGAGTAAAACTCACTATTGAAAACCACATTCATTCTTCGATGAACTTACATGGAGCGGTCAGATTAAATACTGTACCAGACAACGATCGAGCATTTGGCCGGCAGCTGTTCCAGTAAGGCCAGCCTAATGTCTAAGTGATCAGATCGAGATGTTCCTGAATAATTCATTTATTCTTTACACTTTATATTGATGTCATTGTCTACGGTTTGTGATTTTGATTCATTCCAGATTTTGAGTTGTGTAAGCAAAGCAACTTTTTTTTTCATTTGGTGGTTCTGCTAAACATATAAAATTGTATTATGCGAGTAAACTGTTCTTTTGATAGTCAGCATAATTTTTTTTTAAAGGGGAATTCCTTACATTTTGAAGAACAGATTTTGACATGGCTCTTTTAGGTTGAGGGCAGTGCGGTGGCTCTGCGTTTAGCACTATTGCTTTTCAATGCTGGAATCCTGGGTTCAGATCCCACCAAGGATATTGACTTTACGCTCTTCTTTTGTTTTCATGGGTCTCCTCCAGTTTCCTTCCACACTCCAAAGACATAGTGATAAGCAAACTGGAGGTTCAGTGTTCGTACCAAACACAGACTTAAAAAAACAAACAGATTTTGGGTTCGGATTTCTGGTGCTTTACGTATGTAAACCACTTGGGTGAGCATCGCTGTGTTCGGGGACGCTCAGTGCTCAGCTCGATGCAAGCTGCTTGCAGTGTTTGAAAGCCTCACACAGGGGGTAACAGCATGATCGGATGTAGTGTGTACCCAAAAATAAATAAGTATGAAAAACCTTGCCCACCCGCCCCGAAATGGGATCTGGTTAAGGCTGGCTGCATGTAGGCGGAGACCTGAACTGCCTAACTAGTGACTTCCATTGGGGTTCAGGTCAAGTCGGGGTCCCAAACTGAACTTTATCTAAAGTCTGGCTGCACCCGCCGAACTTCTATGGGTCCGCTCATCTCTAATGATGATGTATGTAAAGCGCTAAGGAATTAATGGTGCCAAATGACCAAGTGGCTTGAAATTATGCCATTTGCCAAGATTCAAGGTTCCCTACCGCTGTGTAAAAATATAGAGCTTCCAATGGAATGTTCTCTTATCGTAGGATGCTAAATTGCCTGGTAATCTGGGCTCCAACCTATGTATGACTGGAGGTTTGGCACAATAAATCCAAGCCTAACTGCTAAATACGGTAATTCACGTTAATCATATATACACTGCTACCAGACAGGACAATCTTTCTGATTGATGATGACCCTAAAAAAAATTAACAGAAAAGAAAAAAAGTAGTTGGTACATTTGGTTATGTAAATAATGTTGGTCTCTAATTAACACGTATGACTTTTGTACCTTCAACTATGATGTATGCATTGACTATGGAATGACTCTAGAGGTAAATAGTTTTTTTCTTAAATGTAATTACTTAAGCCAAATTGAGTCTGACAAAAAAATATACTAAAACTCGATAAGCAGAAAATATATATATATATATATATATATATATTATATATATTGTTTATTATTACTTTTACATGATTTGTGATTGTTGTCCCATAGTTTTTCAAGTTGACATATGGGTGAAATGAAAGCTTTTAATGTAATTGGTAGTTTGGGAATACATTTATTGTCATACAATTCCCACTAAAACTGGGGTCCAATTGGGCTCCCACTCCGAGTGCTAAGATGCCTGGATCAGATCACCTATTACAAGCGTCAACAATTAATTTAGATATTTGTTGGGAACGTTTCACAGAAAAAGTGAGACAAAGATCAATTAGCTTATAGCATTGGAAAGGCTTTAACGAACGATCATTTAAAGGGAATCTGTCAGCAGGTTTTTGCTACATCCTCAGAGCAGCATGATGTAGGCAAAGAGATCCTGAATCCAACAATGTATCACTTAAATTGCTGTCTGCAGCTGTTCTGACACAATCAGAATTTTTAGATTTAGCCATGTAGCAAAGCTGAGAGAGCTGTCCTGCCCACACCAGGCGCTCTATAGAGATTGTACAGAGGTGTCAATAATAGCAGGATGTGTGTCGAACTGCCCTACGCGACTTTGTAGTCCAAGCAATGATAAGGGTCCTGCTGCTTAAACAAACATAGCAAATAAACAACAGATGGAACCTTGACAAGACAGGCATCCCTGAATTTTATATGTTAACTAGTGTTGAGCGGACCCAAACTTTTTTTTTTCTCTCTCTCTCTCTCTCTTTCTCTTTTTCTCTCTCTCTCTCGTCCCGGATTCCGCTCCCCAGTGACTTATATAGGATATAGGGCCGTATTCCGGATCGGATCCGGACTTCTTTATCAGCCCACCGCGGATCCGCCGGACCCGGATTATTACCAGTCCGCTCAACTCTAATGTTAACCCTTGCATCATGCTGTCTTCAGATTACATAGTAAAAGCCTGCAGACAGATTCCCTTTAAATGGAGGACCAGTGGATAAAATTATTTTTAAAAGGGCTCAGCCTGGGAATCCCTAAGTCATATATTATTTTTACAATTGTCTGTAGGAGTCTTTTTAGTGCCGGGCTGTTGGCTTTGGCTATAACAATATGGATGTTTTAGTATTTTGATTACAATAATGTGAGAACTTTATATGAACCATTGACTCCTCATCATTAGTTTTTTGAGGTCAGTCTCCTTTCTTCACTATTTCTT
This sequence comes from Anomaloglossus baeobatrachus, assembly GCF_048569485.1. Lineage (NCBI taxonomy): Eukaryota > Metazoa > Chordata > Amphibia > Anura > Aromobatidae > Anomaloglossus > Anomaloglossus baeobatrachus. The sequence goes on along the minus strand of NC_134357.1, from coordinate 86,564,776 downwards.
TAAAAACAAACACTACATAGCAGTTATGGTTTCTGTAAAACTTAAGCCATGAAACTATTTTAAAGGAGCTTTAAAGGAGTTGTCCACTTTTAGCATCATTTCTTTTTACTTAAATGCATGTATTCGGGGAAAAAAAATAAATTGTGCTATTAGGTTTTGTTAAAAATGTTACAAAATTTTGTTTGCAAGCAAATTTATCTCCGATGTGGTCTGTGGTCATAAAACAGCAGTGTGAAGCTGAGAAAAAGACAGATAAGAGTTATGTCCAACCATCATAGTGGTCTGACTGACAAATTATCAGTTAACTCCTTCTGCAGTAAGCAATACACAGTTAAAGGGAATCTGTCAGCAGTTTTTTGCTACTTTGTCTGACAACTGCATTTTGTAGACAAAGAGATTCTGAAACGAAGCATGTTTAACTTAGATCACTGTGTGCAGCTGTTATGACTTTATCTAAGCATTGAGTTTAGCAGAGCTGGAAGCTTCTTGTGCCCACACCAGGCTCTCAATAGAGATTATGCATTGACTTTGAGGTGTCAATCACAGCAGAGGGCATGCCGGACTGTCCTGCAGGAGCTGAGGAGTCACAGCAATGTTAATCACAGAGCATTTACCCCTTTAGTTTAGATAAAAAATAGCTTCGTACAGATAAGAGAAGCACAGTTGTATTTTCTTTTTTAACTCTTGCAGCATGCTGTCCTCAACTTACATTGCAAAATCCTGATGACAGATTCTCTCTAAATACAGAAGCTATAGAAGGCAAATGGTGCAAAAAATGTTTTTATAAAACCCAATTTCAAAAATGATTCTTAGCCCCAATGAAGTGCATTCTAGTAAAAAAAAAATGTCACTAAAGGAGAACAAACCCTTTAATAATTTGTGTTTTGTAAAAGTACTGCTAAGGACAGAAGAGGGCGCTATCATGTTTACACTGTAATGTGTTCAAAGGATCTGTGGATCTTTCCAATTTTCTTCTTTGTTGTTAAGGGATTCAGTTGCCCTGATATTATTGGTTTTCTTATTGCTATCTTTATTTTAGTTCCACAGACACAAGAGCAAAGTACCAGAAAAAAACAGACATTTCAGACTGAATGTTAAATATTGATGTGTGTGGATGACTCTTGTTGTAGAAAGCAATGATGTCCCTTGGGAACTAAAGGCAAGTCTTTACTTCCAGACAGAGTTAGATGTAACACAACGCGTTTCAGCTTATCTTTAATTCACTACCTCTAGTTCCTGATCTTTGTAATTACACTGATGCCCCTAGTACATAATGTATCCCTAACCTCCGATCTAAACGCTAGACAATCTACGAGTTAAAGCAAAATACTGTTAAAGGAGCCAAGGTTTGCAGTACGTTAAGTAGCTGGTACTGAAAATAGCCTCTTAAAATCAAAGAAACTAATGGCAAAAAGATCAATAGAAAGGGTAAAGACTCTCTGCAATAAACAGTATATATCGCCTAGCCACACAATGGATGAACTCGCAGCAAAAATGAGAACAGGAGTTCCCAGTGTAGCGTTAGCAAGCAGGTGCGACTAATTCTCTTTACGTTGCCTATTGGAGTGACAGTCTCTAACAATTTAGTCATACAGGGAACTTTGGACCCCTCTGATCTCAGGGTTGGTAGCAAGACCCCCAACAATTATCCATTTATCTCTTACCAGTGGATACCTGATAAATGTTGCTTATGGGAAAACAGGGTCATGGAAAAAAAAGTCTTATGTTCAAGTTTGTTTAATATATATATATATATATATATATATATATATATATATATATATATACCGTATATTTGTACAAATATTAGAAGGCTCTAAATTTCATTTTTTTATATAATCTGTTTAGGTGTAATATCAGTAGGACTCTCTAAATTATAGCGTATAATATGGATGTGGCATATTATTATTAGTAGTAGTATTAATAATAATATTTATAGAGCACCATTAATGCCATGGTGCTGTACATGAGAAGGGGTTATATACAAAATACATATACATGTTACAATAGACAGACTGGTACAGAGGGAAGTTGACTCTGCCCTTACATGAATAATGGGAGGAAACAGTACGTGGGGTCGTGGTGAGGTGGTAGCTCCGGCAGTGGTGAGGCGGTAGCTCCAGCAGTAGTGACGTGATGGGGGTCATTGGAGACTAGGCATTTCTGAACAGCCTAGTTTTCAAGTTCCATATTTGGAAGAGGATTCGTCTACTCAAAATATCACGTGGCTTCATGTCTCAATTTAAGCTGGCAGTAGCGTTTCAGTGATGCAAAAGGTCTGTGACTATTTAATATGGAATGAAAATAAATGGATGAGAAAGTCCTGTTATTTGAATATTCAGAGCAAGTGGTAAATGTGTTAAACATTGTCATTTCTGAATAGTTCTATAGATGATATGTTGTTTGAAGAGATCACAGTGAGCTCTATACACATAAGCGGTACTAATCTCTATTGAACTGTGGTCAGATGCTATATCTGTTGCACATTATTAACATATTGGCTGGTAATAAGCCCTAGTAATGCCTTATATAATAATATCAATAATATATGTGAAAATAGGGAGCACAGTCCACAGGTGGGAGTATTGTATATGCACCAGCGCTTACTCTACACCTACTACTTGAATGCTTTATTTATTTATTATTTTGCAAGCCTTGTATCTAAGTAAAATTTGCACATTTAATGGTGTTGTCCACTACTTGGGTAACTCCTAACAAGACTTATATTCACCGCCAGCACTGCTACATTGCTTTCGACACACTCTCCCAGGGATCACGTGACATTGTTACATCATGGGAGCCTAGTGCCCAATCAGAGCCGTCTTCACTCTCCCTGTCTTCAGACAACATTAAGAGGAAGTCAGAGCTGAAGCTCAGGGCTCACTTCTCTTTATGTTTGATAGTCTGAAGGCGGGGAGAGTGAAGCCAGCGCTGATCGGGGCAGGGTTCACATGATGTAACAATGTCACGTGATCCCCAGGAGAGCATGTGCTGAAACGGCTGGAACAACGCCAACATCGGAGGTGAGTAAAAGTCTTGTTATTTTAACAAGGGCAAACATGGTGATTGAGGAGGGGCTATCCAAGTAGTGGACAACCCCTTTAAATATGCAAATCTTCCTTAGATACAAAGTTCACATGATGTAAAAATGTCACGTGATCCCCAGGAGAGCGAGTGCCAACAATGCTGGAACCTCACTGGTACCAGAGGTTAGTATAAGTATTCTTATTTTATGGGGGGCAAATTTAGGGAATGAGAAGGGGTTGTCTTAATAGTGGACGAAGCCTTTACAAAGCTGAACAACACGGTATTAGATTGTAAACAATAAAAATCGTTATTACATTTATAAAAATAGAAAAAAGATATAAAACCCTGAACATAGTACGTATATATATATATATATATATATACTAGAAGGTGGCCCGATTCTACGCATCGGCTATTCTAGAATTTACGTATTGTGTAGTTAATGTATGATTTTTGTTATACATATATATATATATATATATACCCCGTATATATAGATAGATGTTGTTGTGTGTAGTTACCAAGTGTTTGTGTAGGGGCTGTACATGTTCTGGGTGTTGTCTGGGTGTGGCGGGGGGTGAGAGCGGTGTTGTATGTGTGTTGCGTGTGTTGCGTTGTTTGTGGAGCGCTATGTGTCTGTAGCGTTGTGTGTGTGTGTGTTGCGCGGTTTGTGTGGGTGTGGTGTGTTTTGGGGGGAGGTATGTTTTGTGCAATATGTGTGTGTTACGTGGTATGTGCGTATATTTATGTATGCCGCGGTGTTTGTGTGTTGGGTGTTGTGTGTGTGCAGTGTTGTCTGTGTGTGTGGGTGTCTGTGTAGGGCGGTGTTTGTGGTTCCCAGTGTGTGTATGGTATGTTGTGTGTGTGTGTTTGGGGGAGGTGTGCACCTCCCATCGAGCTCCATCCCCCATGCTGCGCACCCCCCATCGTGCTCCATCCGCCATGCTGCGCACTCCCAAACGTGCTCCATCCGCCATGCTGCGCACTCCCAAACGTGCTCCATCCGCCATGCTGCGCACTCCCAAACGTGGTCCATCCGCCATGCTGCGCACTCCCAAACGTGCTCCATCCGCCATGCTGCGCACTCCCAAACGTGCTCCATCCGCCATGCTGCGCACTCCCAAACATGCTCCATCCGCCATGCTGCGCACTCCCAAACGTGGTCCATCCGCCATGCTGCGCAGTCCCAAACGTGCTCCATCCGCCATGCTGCGCACTCCCAAACGTGCTCCATCCCCCATGCTGCGCACTCCCCATCGTGCTCCATCCCCCATGCTGCACCAGCATCAGCCTCTCTGCCCCCAGCATCAGCCTCTCTCCTCCCAGCATCAGCCTCTCTCCTCCCAGCATCAGCCTCTCCTCCCAGCATCAGCCTCTCTCCTCCCAGCATCAGCCTCTCTGTCCCCAGCATCAGCCTCTCTCCTCCCAGCCTCAGCCTCCCCCAGCATCAGCCTCTCTTCTCTCAGCCTCCCCCCTCCCAGCCTCCCTCCTCCCAGCCTCCCCCAGCATCAGCCTCTCTCCTCCCAGCCTCCCCCTCCCAGCCTCCCCCAGCATCAGCCTCCCCCAGCATCAGCCTCTCTCCTTCCAGCCTCCCCCAGCATCAGCCTCTCTCCTCCCAGCCTCCCTCCTCCCAGCCTTCCCCAGGATCAGCCTCTCTCCTCCCAGCCTCCCTCTTCCCAGCCTTCCCCAGCATCAGCCTCCACCTCCCAGCCTCCCTCAGCATCAGCCTCCCCCAGCATCAGCCTCTCTCCTTCCAGCCTCCCCCAGCATCAGCCTCCCCCAGCATCAGCCTCCCCCAGCATCAGCCTCTCTCCTTCCAGCCTCCCCCAGCATCAGCCTCCCCCAGCATCAGCCTCTCTCCTCCCAGCCTCCCTCCTCCCAGCCTCCCCCAGCATCAGCCTCCCCCTCCCAGCCTCCCCCAGCATCAGCCTCCCCCAGCATCAGCCTCTCTCCTTCCAGCCTCCCCCAGCATCAGCCTCCCCCAGCATCAGCCTCTGCCTCCCAGCCTCCCCCAGCATCAGCCTCCGCCTCCCAGCCTCCCCCAGCATCAGCCTCTCTCCTCCCAGCCTCCCCCAGCATCAGCCTGTCTCCTCCCAGCCTCCTCCAGCATCAGCCTCTCTCCTCCCAGCCTCCCCTAGCATCAGCCTCCCCCTCCCAGCCTCCCCCAGCATCAGCCTCCCTCAGCATCAGCCTCTCTCCTTCCAGCCTCCCCCAGCATCAGCCTCCCCCAGCATCAGCCTCTCTCCTCCCAGCCTCCCCCAGCATCAGCCTCCCCCAGCATCAGCCTCTCTCCTTCCAGCCTCCCCCAGCATCAGCCTCCCCCAGCATCAGCCTCTCTCATCCCAGCCACCCCCAGCATCAGCCTCCCCCAGCATCAGCCTCTCTCCTCCCAGCCTCCCCCAGCATCAGCCTCCCCCAGCATCAGCCTACACCCTCCCAGCCTCCCCCAACACCAGCCTCCCCCAGCATCAGCCTCTCTCTTTCCAGCCTCCCCCAGCATCAGCCTCCCCCAGCATCAGCCTCTCTCATCCCAGCCACCCCCAGCATCAGCCTCCCCCAGCATCAGCCTCTCTCCTCCCAGCCTCCCGCAGCATCAGCCTCCCCCAGCATCAGCCTACACCCTCTCAGCCTCCCCCAACATCAGCCTCCCCCTCCCAGCCTTCCCCAGGATCAACCTCTCTCCTCCCAGCCTCCTCCAGCACGCCGTGCTCCTCTGCCGACACTCACAGATCCGATCGCATACACTCACACACACACACACCCACCCGATCGCATACACTCACACCCACCCGATCGCATACACTCACACCCACCCGATCGCATACACTCACACACACCCGATCGCATACACTCACACACACCCGATCGCATACACTCACACACACCCGATCGCATACACTCACACACACCCGATCACATACACTCACACACACACACATTGACGATATTGCACATACGCGCTCACTCACAACATCCGGAGATACCACATGCTTCTGGCCATGTGATCCTCCGGCAGGTCCTGGAAGCTCACTGCAGCACAGTATCGCGGCCGAGAAGCAAGCGATATCCCAGGATGTTGTGAGTGTGTGGATGTGATCTGATGTGTGTGTGAGGTGTGTGTGTGTGTGTCTGTTGTTATGTGTGTGTGTGTGGATGTTCCGCCGCTGCAGGACTTTGATGCGCTGGTAACTATGCTACCATGGTTACCAGCGCATCCCGTTCCCCACTCGCACGGGAGCCCACACCAGCATACGGCGGCAAACCCCAGCAATGCGAGGGTTTGTGTCGGCTGGGTTGGCGGCGTATGCTGGTGTGGGCTCCCGGGGGTACAGTACTCACGTGGGAGTCGTGTCTCCGTGTCAGTTCGGGGGATGCGTGCGGGGGGCGGGGCCAGAGCGAGCGTGCATTGCGTGAGGGGGGCGGGGCGTGGCCGAGTTGCCAATACGTGCAGGGTGCCGGGGCGAGAGGCCAATCCGTGTGGGGGGCGGAGCCTGTGCGAGCGGTCGGCCAATCCGTGTGGGGGGGGAGCCAGGGCGAGCGACCAATCCGTGCGGGGGGGTGGGGCCATGGCGAGGCCAGCGGCCAATCCGCTTTGCGTCACCATAAGGACACAATTTTGGAGCAAGACAGACAGACAGACAGACAGACAGACAGAATAAGGCAATTATATATATAGATTATAATTTCATTTCGATCTATTTGTTTTGTGGTTTTTGTGTGCAGAATACATTTTGGTTAATACATTCTATTTTGTTAACAGCAGTTATTAACCCGGGCGAAGCCGGGTAGTACAGCTAGTATATATATATATATATATATATATATATATATATATATAAAGTTTCAATCATCATCTTAATTCATATAACCATAAAACACAATGTTTATGTTTATCTAAGTGAAAAAATGGTGATAGACTGTCGGTAATATCATTAGAAATATGGTAGGAAGTATATGTCATTTATGGTCGATTACCAGAGTGAATTACGCGTACAGTCAAATGTGTGGTTTTAATTACGCAGAAGAAAACAAAAACCATGCACAATAAATGTAGATGGCACGCTGCCCGATTCAGCCTTGATTGTAATTTTCTTTGTATATACTTAATGGCGCTATAGATTGAGTAACAGGTTGACCTGATTTTAAAGGTTACGAAGTTGTGTTTGCGCAATAGAACTTGGTAAATCAGTAAGGTAAACACCTGGATGGACGGGGAGATACAGTTATGAAATCCACAGCATTTCATTTTGAAAGGTAAATATATGAAGAAAAGAGCCCGCTCCTTGAGAAGACGGGCAGATCTCACTCGCGGGCATCTTACTGCCCTCCAGTCATGTTGAAAAATGTTTTGAAAGGTCAGACATCAGCATTTTATTTATGATCTGTTTTCGTACTAAAAGAAAAAAAATAATAGTTTTACAATGCAAGGGAAATTGTTTGTAATAAACTCACCTTAGAGCTATAGACATTGTCAGATCTTTCGGGAAATATTCAAATAAGGTTTCCACATTATGCAAAGAGTATGACAGGATCCATTTACTCTAACATTGTCTTTAACAGATGACCCGGCTTCTGAATTGCTTTGGGTGTCAATATATACTGGTTTTACATATCTCGCTTGTCATGTTACTGACATTAGTGGCTTCTAGATTTCTGCCTAAAAGTTAAATTAGGGCTTTTCAATATATTTATGCTTTGCATACAGTACCTTTCATGAAAATTCATAGACTTCCATTGTTTCCAATTAGTGTTTTTGAGGCTGAAATGTAGACCAGTTTGTGGGCAAACACAAAGAACGTGTGTACTGTGGGGCCACAGAGACATGCAGGTTAAAGAGGTTATCCACTATTTTTACATTGATGGCCTAACCTTAATATGGGTCATCAATGTCTGATCGGTCGGGGTCCAACACCCAGCACCCCTGCCATTCAGCTGTCTTTGATGCTCAGTTCCGGAGCTGCTCCATCTTCTGATAGCGGCTTTGTACTACATTTCCGCCTCCTATTGATTTGAATGGTAGGTGGATGTGCAGTACCCGACCGCAGCTGCTATCAGAAGACGGGGCAAGTCCGAAACTGAGCATTGCCGGCCACCATGACCGAGAGCAGCTGATCATCAGGAGTGTGGAGTGTCGGACCCCGGTCAATCAGACATTGATGACCTATCCTAAAGGGTGCTTTACACGCTGCAACATCGCTAATGATATATCGTCAGGGTCACGGTGTTTGTGACGCACATCCGGCGTCGTTAGCGACATCGCAGCATGTAACACCTCTGAGCGACCTAACACGATCGCAAAAGAGGTAAAAATCGTTGGTATTGGAGAGGTCGCTCCAACACCAAAAATCGTTGACAGGTGAGTAGCGAGGTTGTTTGTCGTTCCTGCGGCAGCACACATCGCTATGTGTGACACCGCAGGAACGAGGAAACTCACCGTACCTGTGTCCCGCCGGCAATGAGGAAAGAAGGAGGTGGGCAGGATGTTTGGCCCGCATCTCCACCCCTCCTCTGCTATTGGGGGGCCCCTTAGTGACGTCGCTATGACGCCGAACGAACCGCCCCAATAGAAAGCAGGCGGTTCGCCAGTCACAGCGACGTTGCTAGGCAGGTAAATATGTGACGGGTGTAAGTGATGTTGTGCGCCACGGGCAGCGATTTGCCAGTGTTGCAGAACTGACGGGGGCGGGTACGCTCGGTAGCGATATCAGTACCGATATCGCAGCGTGTAAAGTACCCTTTAGGATTGGCCATAAATGTAAATGTAGTGGACAACCTTTCTAATGACTGACACCAATAGATGGATTTTCTCTTTACCTGTGGGTATTCAGTGAAAGGGATCACTAATCACATTATACATTGAATTATCCACATCACCCCATCAAATATTGGCAATCCATTGTTTATATAATTGATGTTTACGTTTTGTTCGTACCAGGACTTTTGACCATTAAGATTAGTTTCTACCCACATATGTCTGGATTTAGTCATTATCTGAATGTTGGTTAACTAATCCTAAAATATATCATATGCAAAATGGCACTTACAAAGATAATACAAATTACCATGGATTTAATGAATCTCATATTGGTGACATTCATGACTGTCTAATATCTTGTAGCTAATAATTTACATCTATGTCTTTTTCTAAATCATCATCATTGTTATTTATGTCCAAGCGCTAATCTTCTAGTGTATATATGAAATACAGAAGAATTGAAGTGCAGGAACAAACAAGTAAAATAAACTTAAGCCCCGGTTCAGTAAGGCCAAGCAGCTGACCGATGCTTGTGTATGGGGATATTAAATATCATTCTGTCCCCATACAGTAAGGCGGGCTTTGCACACTACGACATCGCAGGTGCGATGTCGGTGGGGTCAAATTGAAAATGACATACTTCCGGCATCGCATGCGACATCGTAGTGTGTAAAGGTTCGATGATACGATTAACGAGCGCAAAAGCGACGTAATCGTATCATCGGTGCAGCGTCGGCGTAATCCATAATTACGCTGACGCGACGGTCCGATGTTGTTCCTCGTTCCTGCGGCAGCACACATCGCTGTGTGTGAAGTCGCAGGAGCGAGGAACATCTCCTACCGGCGTCACCTCGGCTTCCGTAGGATATGCGGAAGGAAGGAGGTGGGCGGGATGTTTACATCCCGCTCATCTCCGCCCCTCCGCTCCTATTGGCCGCCTGCCGTGTGACGTCGCTGTAATGCCAAACGACCCGCCCCCTTAATAAGGAGGCGGATCGCCGGCCAGAGCGACGTCCCAGGACAGGTGAGTCCATGTGAAGCTGCCGTGGTGATAATGTTCGCTACGGCAGCTATCACAAGGATATCGTACCTGCAACGGGGGCGGGGACTATCGCATGCGGCATCGCAGCATCGGCTTGCGATGTCGCAACGTGCAAAGCCCGCCTAAGTGTCTGCACCTATGAACAGATGTAGTCTATCAGTGCTTGTTGATGGCCAAAAGTTTGATAGTCTAAAAACGCTGATTTACTTATTGGGCCACAGATAAGGATATTGCAATAGTCTCAGTGGGAGATGATAAGGGCACTTACTTATTTCAGTTGACTCAGTGTTGAGAAATAAGTTGAGAAATTTAGACAAGGAGGTGGTTAGGACTTGGATTCGCAGCATGAAAGACAACAAGGAGGTTATCAGCGGACTTGTGAGATTGTAGAGGAGTTAACGTTAACTATGATTAAAAATTCTGGTAAGGAGTTGGATTGAGGAGTGATGACTAATTCAGTTTTCTTATTGAATAGGTAATTGAAACCAATTTACCAAATAGCAGAAAAAGTCATCAAATCAGAAGTCTAAATATTAGTATGCATGTAAACTTGAGAGGATGTGCGATTTTTTTATGTAAAGAGTAGTGATGAGCAAGCACTACAATGATTGAGTGCTCAGTTCTCGTAACCAGCAGTTGTATGCTTAGATGGGTGCAACTCGAGTACCTGAGTATAATGGAAATCAATGGGTAACTCGGGCATTTTTTCATTAGATCTTCCATTATACTTGGTACAGAAGTCAAGCCCGTCGGAGCATCTGACTGCTCGTTATGAGTAGAAATGAGCGAATCCGGTGTTCGGTGTTTATACCGAACATGGACTTTACAAAAAAAAAGAGTTCGAGTTCGGGAGCTTTACATATGCAAGAAACTTTCTCGAGCATCACTGTATTCAGGTACGCTCAGTGCTCAGCCCAATGCGAGCCGTTTGCAGTGTTTGAATGGCTCGCACTGTGGGTAACAACAGCGTGATCAGATGTAGTGTGCACCAAACAAAAAATATAGAAAAACCCTGCTCACCCGCCCCCAGAAGTGATCTGTTTATGGCTGCCCAATAGATGACTTCCATTAAGGCCCCGTCACACTAAGCAACATCGCTAGCAACATCGCTGCTAACGAACAACTTTTGTGACGTTGCTAGCGATGTTGCTGTGTGTGACATCCAGCAACAACCTGGCCCCTGCTGTGAGGTCGTTGGTTGTTGCTGAATGTCCTGGGCCATTTTTTAGTTGTTGCTGTCCCGCTGTGAAGCACAGATCGCTGTGTGTGACAGCGACAGAGCAACAACTAAATGTGCAGGCAGCAGGAGCCGGCTTCTGTGGAGGCTGGTAACCAATGTAAACATCGGGTAACCAAGAAGCCCTGTCCTTGGTTACCCGATATTTACCTTTGTTACCAGCCTCCGCCGCTCTCACTGTCAGTGCCGGCTCCTGCTCTGTGCACATGTAGCTGCAGGACACATCGGGTTAATTAACCCGATGTGTGCTGTAGCTAGGAGAGCAGGGAGCCAGCGCTAAGCATTGTGCACTGCTCCCTGCTCTGTGCACATTTAGCTGCAGCACACATCGGGTAATTAACCCGATGTGTGCTGTAACTAGGAGAGCAAGGAGCCAGCGCTAAGCATTGTGCGCTGCTCCCTGCTCTGTGCAGCTGCACCCTGTACTCTATACCCTATATATGTACCCTGTGCAGCTGCACCCGGTGTGCGCTGCTCCCTGCTCTGTGCACATTTAGCTGCAGCACACATCGGGTAATTAACCCGATGTGTGCTGTAACTAGGAGAGCAGGGAGCCAGCTCTCAGTGTGCGCTGCTCCCTGCTCTCTACACGTGTAGCTGCGTGCGCTGGTGTCACGCTCCCCGGGTCCCCTGTGCTGCCCTCCGGCTCACCTGTCACGCTCCCCGGGTCCCCCGTCTCGCTTCCCGGTTCCTTGGTCCGGTCACCGCCGCTCCCCGCTCTCCAGCACCCCTTGCCAGCGCGTCCCCAGCGTCCTGGTCCCCGCACCCGGCGTCCGTCGGCTTCACAGCCCCATCCTGGCCCTGCTGCTTCCTCCTCGCAGCTTCCTGCTCTGGCTTCTGGCACTCGGGCCGCGCGCATGCGCATTAGGGCGCGCGCGCGGTCATTGACCCTTTCTTAAAGGGCCAGCGTCCATTAACAGGAAATGATGCAAAACAGGTACAGGGTATAAAGGGGGTTTATGTCCAAGGGGGCGGGGCCTGATCTTCGTGTTTCTTAAGCTAGGAGTCAGGTCTCCTGGTGTATATGTGTATATACTCACCTATCTCTCTTGTAGAGCCGTGCCTGCCTCGCCATCCGGTCCAGACCAAATCCCGAACCCCGAACGCAGTCCATCTGCCATCCTGACAGTCCGTACCATCTCGGATCCCTGCGGTGACCTGTCATCTCGCTCCAAAGGTTCCGGACCCCGCCTGACATCTTCTCGGCTTCCGAACCTGAGCTGCGTCACCCGGACTACCACCAGTGACTCCGTAGTCCCAGGGACTTCTCCGTTATACTCCTGTGCACGGACTGTTCTGCTGCCTATAGTGCTCCAGCTACCGGACCCCTTACCACCATCTAGGAGTTCGGCCCAGTGGATCCACCTCCTGGGTCTGCCCGTCCACCTGGCCTTGACAGTAAGATCAGGCCATGGATCCCGCTGCAGCACTAGCAGCCGTACAGGAGGAACTCCAACGCCAGCGTGAGACTCAGACCCGCATGCTGCAATTTATGTCTTCTGTGGACGCCCGCCTGAACACGCTACAAGCGGCAGTCACGTCTTCAGCATCCCGGGCCTCCACTAGTCAAGTCACGGCTCCAGCTCCCGTGGCGACTTCTTCAGATACTTCCAGACTTCGTTTGGCCTCACCACCCCGGTACGCCGGAGACCCCAAGACCTGCAGGGGATTCTTAAACCAATGCTCCCTCCATTTCACGCAGCTGCCGCATTTGTTTGCCTCTGATCAAGCCAAGGTCGCCTTCATCATGTCCCATCTAGAGGGTGAGGCACTGGCGTGGATGAACCACTTGTGGGAGAAGGGGGATCCTGTGACCACGAACATCCAGGACTTCCTGCAGGCATTCCGTGGCACCTTTGATGAGCCCGGACGCGCCTCCGCGTCTGCTTCGTCTCTTCTCCGGCTGCGTCAGGGGACTCTGACGGTGGGCCAATACGCAATCCGGTTTCGCACCTTGGCTTCGGAACTCGGGTGGAACAACGAGGCCCTAACCGCCGCCTTCTGGGAAGGACTCTCGGGGCGAATTAAAGATGAGCTGGCGGGTCGTGACGTACCGACCACCCTGGATGCCCTGATCGCCCTAGCGACTCGAGTGGACATCCGCTTTCAGGAGCGATCCAAGGAAGTGTCCCGTGAGAGACGACCGGTACGGCATTCCTCTCCTCCGCAGAAGCCCGCCGTACTTCAGTCTTCGACAGCTGGGGTCCCCGTCCACGAGCCCATGCAGATCGACAGAGTGCGGCAGTCTGAACAACGTAGAGCTGAGCGGCTCGCCAAGGGCCTCTGCTTTTACTGCGGAGAGGACACACACCTGCTACGCTCCTGTCCTGAGAGGCCGGGAAACTCCAAAGCCTAGGGTTGGTAGGAGAGGCCACCCTAGGTGCTGGGACTCTCTCAGACCCGGTTACGTGGACTGTGCAAGTGACAACGGGAGAGACGCGGTTCACGGCTGAGGCATACCTCGATTCCGGGGCAGCAGGCAATTTCATCCAGCAGGCCACGGTGGACAAGTACCAGGTGCCTGTTACTCCACTCGACAAGCCCCTCGTGATTGCCTCTGTGGATGGGAGACCCCTCTCTGACACCATCTCCTGGATCACCAAGCCGGTGGAACTGCGTATCGGTGCCCTGCACACCGAGAACATCGCTCTCTACGTCCTCCCACACATGTCCCATCAAATCCTGCTGGGACTTCCCTGGTTGCGGACACACGAACCATCAGTCAGCTGGGGCACTGGCGAAATCACCCGATGGGGCTCTTCGTGCCATGAGAAGTGCCTGAAGACCATACAACCCATCCGACGACCTCCGGTTCCAGAGAACCTACCGGGGCTGCCCTCGGCCTATTGGTCCTTTGCAGACGTCTTTGATAAAAAGGAATCCGAGGTACTTCCGCCACATCGTCCTTACGATTGTGCCATCGACCTGCTCCCTGGAACTACACCACCTCGAGGACGGATATATCCATTGTCTCCAGCCGAAACAAGGGCCATGTCTACTTACATCACAGAGAGCCTGGCAAGGGGATTCATCCGGAGATCCTCCTCTCCTGCTGGAGCAGGTTTCTTCTTTGTCAAGAAGAAAGAGGGCGACTTACGCCCATGCATAGACTACCGGGGTTTGAATCAAATCACCGTAAAAAACAAGTACCCTCTGCCGCTCATCCCTGAATTGTTTGACCGGCTTAGAGGAGCTCGTGTGTTCACCAAGCTGGATCTTCGGGGTGCTTACAATCTGGTACGCATCCGCTCTGGGGACGAATGGAAGACCGCGTTCAATACGCGCGATGGGCACTATGAATACTGCGTGATGCCCTTCGGCCTGTGTAACGCCCCAGCCGTCTTTCAAGAACTGGTGAATGACGTTTTCCGGGACCTTCTTTACGTCTGTGTGGTAGTATATCTGGATGACATCCTTGTCTTCTCTCCGGACCTCCAGACCCACAGAGAGAACGTGCAGCTGGTTCTACAAAGACTGAGAGAGAATCGTCTGTACGCGAAGTATGAGAAGTGTGTCTTTGAGCAGTCTTCTCTCCCCTTCCTGGGGTACATCATCTCTGATACCGGACTGCAGATGGATCCAAAGAAGGTCTCCTCCATTCTCAACTGGCCTCCTCCTTCTGGACTGAAGGCAATCCAACGCTTCCTGGGATTCGCCAACTACTACCGCCAGTTCATCCCTCACTTCTCGGCTCTGACTGCTCCTCTCTCCGCTTTGACCAAGAAGGAGGCTAATCCAAAGGACTGGTCACCTGCGGCCGACGCCGCGTTTGGCTCGCTGAAGCGGGCATTTGCCTCCTCTCCTGTACTTCACCGTCCGGAGTTAAACCGCCAGTTCACCTTGGAGGTGGATGCCTCCTCCTCAGGAGCCGGAGCAGTGCTCATGCAGAAGTCCTCCTCCGGGAAGATGGTGACTTGCGGATTCTTCTCCAAGAGCTTCTCAGCGCCTGAACGCAACTACACCATCGGTGACCGAGAGCTCTTGGCAGTCAAACTGGCTCTGGAGGAATGGCGCTACCTTCTGGAAGGAGCAGTGTACCCCGTTATCATTTACACGGACCACAAGAACCTGGAATACCTGCGGTCTGCTCAGCGACTGAACCCACGGCAAGCCAGGTGGTCCTTATTCTTTGCCAGGTTTGATTTCCAGCTCCATTTCCGACCCGCGGACAAGAATGTACGCGCTGATGCCTTGTCCAGGTCTTTCATGCCCATGGAGCAGGAGGAGGAGACTACCCAACCCATCATCTGTCCTAGCAAAATCATTCCGGTGGCCCCTGTCACCCTGGCCCAGATACCGCCCGGGAAGACCTATGTCTCTGAGACAGACAGGCAAAAAGTGTTACACTGGGGTCATGCCTCGAAAACAGCCGGTCATGCTGGTCAGAAGAGAACATGGGGTGCGATTGTACGCCATTACTGGTGGCCATCCCTTCGCACGGACGTCGCTGCTTTTGTCTCTGCCTGCTCCTCTTGTGCCAGGAACAAGACGCCCAAACACCTGCCATATGGCCGTCTTCTGCCTCTGCCGATACCTTCAGTTCCGTGGCAACACATAGCGATGGACTTTATTACAGACTTGCCATTGTCCTCCGGACACACAGTCATATGGGTCGTGGTGGATCGATTCTCTAAAATGGCTCATTTCGTCCCTATGGCTGGATTGCCCTCTGCTCAGGAACTCGCGGACGCCTACATACATCACATCTTCTGCTTGCATGGCTTTCCATCTCACATCGTATCCGATAGAGGAACTCAGTTCACCTCCCGCTTCTGGAGGGCTCTCTGCAACCATCTGGGAGTGACTCTGGACTTTTCATCTGCATACCATCCTCAGTCTAATGGCCAAGTGGAGAGGGTCAATCAAATATTGACCTCTTTCTTACGTCACTATGTCAACGCCCATCACGACGACTGGTCCACGCTTCTTCCTTGGGCTGAATTCTCCCATAACCACCACATCAGTGAGTCGTCCTCCAGCTCTCCCTTCCATGTCGTTTACAGACTTCAGCCCTCCGTCCCATTGCCTGTATCCCCTTCTTCGGATGTCCCTGCTGCTGATACTGTAGCCCGTGACTTTGCAACCATTTGGGACTCTGTCAAGGCGTCCCTTGGGCGTGCTTCCCTGCGGATGAAAAGACATGCAGACAAGAGACGTCTGGACCCTCCGTGTTTCTCTCCTGGAGATCTAGTCTGGCTTGCATCCAAGTACGTCCGATTGAAGATACCATCCTACAAGCTGGGTCCTCGCTACATCGGGCCGTTTAAAGTCCTCAACAAGATCAATGAGGTCTCCTACAAGCTACAGCTCCCGGCGACGATGAGGATACCCAACTCATTCCACGTCTCCCTGCTCAAGCCGGTTGTCCTGGGTCCCTTCTCCGCTGCTGCCAGTTCGGCTCCTCCACCTATTGCCGATGACGACATCTATGCGGTAAGGGATATCGTGGCCATGAAGACCGTACGGGGTCGACAGTTCTTCCTGGTGGACTGGGCAGGGTATGGTCCTGAGGATAGGTCCTGGGAGCCCCGGGAGAATGTGGGTACTCCGCTGATCCGTGCCTTCCTGTCCCGGTTGCGGGGAGGGGGGCGTGGGGGGGGGTACTGTCACGCTGCCCGGGTCCCCTGTGCTGCCCTCCGGCTCACCTGTCACGCTCCCCGGGTCCCCCGTCTCGCTTCCCGGTTCCTTGGTCCGGTCACCGCCGCTCCCCGCTCTCCAGCACCCCTTGCCAGCGCGTCCCCAGCGTCCTGGTCCCCGCACCCGGCGTCCGTCGGCTTCACAGCCCCATCCTGGCCCTGCTGCTTCCTCCTCGCAGCTTCCTGCTCTGGCTTCTGGCACTCGGGCCGCGCGCATGCGCATTAGGGCGCGCGCGCGGTCATTGACCCTTTCTTAAAGGGCCAGCGTCCATTAACAGGAAATGATGCAAAACAGGTACAGGGTATAAAGGGGGTTTATGTCCAAGGGGGCGGGGCCTGATCTTCGTGTTTCTTAAGCTAGGAGTCAGGTCTCCTGGTGTATATGTGTATATACTCACCTATCTCTCTTGTAGAGCCGTGCCTGCCTCGCCATCCGGTCCAGACCAAATCCCGAACCCCGAACGCAGTCCATCTGCCATCCTGACAGTCCGTACCATCTCGGATCCCTGCGGTGACCTGTCATCTCGCTCCAAAGGTTCCGGACCCCGCCTGACATCTTCTCGGCTTCCGAACCTGAGCTGCGTCACCCGGACTACCACCAGTGACTCCGTAGTCCCAGGGACTTCTCCGTTATACTCCTGTGCACGGACTGTTCTGCTGCCTATAGTGCTCCAGCTACCGGACCCCTTACCACCATCTAGGAGTTCGGCCCAGTGGATCCACCTCCTGGGTCTGCCCGTCCACCTGGCCTTGACAGCTGGTAACCAAGGTAAATATCGGGTTGGTTACCCGATATTTACCCTAGTTACCAAGCGCAGCATCTTCCACTCGGCGCTGGGGGCTGGTCACTGGTTGCTGGTGAGCTCACCAGCAACTTGTGTAGCGACGCTCCAGCGATCCCTGCCAGGTCAGGTTGCTGGTGGGATCGCTGGAGCGTCGCAGTGTGACATCTCACCAGCAACCTCCTAGCAACTTACCAGCGATCCCTATCGTTGTTGGGATCGCTGGTAAGTTGTTTAGTGTGACTGGACCTTTAGAGTTCATGTCAACTCTAGGTCCGAAACCGAACTTTATCCAAAGTCCGGTTGAACCCAACATCCACAGGTTCGCTCATCTCTAGTTACGAGTACCGAGTATAATGGAAGATAGGCTCAGTGGTTAGCACTGCAGTCTTGCAGCGCTGGGGTCCTGGGTTCAAATCCCACCAAGGACACTATCTGCAAGGAGTTTGTATGTTCTCCCCGTGTTTGCGTGGGTTTCCTCCGGGTTCTCCGGTTTCCTCCCACACTCCAAAGACATACAGATAGGGACTCTAGATTGTGAGCCCCAATGGGGACAGTGTTGCCAATGTATGTAAAGCGCTGTGGAATTAATAGCGCTATATAAATGAATAAAATTATTATTATTATTATTATATTCCGGAAAAATGCTCAAGTTCCCCATTGACTTCCATTATACTCCATACACGAGTCAACCCCACCCAAGTGCCCTTGGATCCGAACACCCAATCCTGGTAGTGCTCACTCATCAGTAGTCGAGAGGTTCATCCTTCTCTGTGTGTTTCTTTATATACAATATGTGTCCTGCCAAATATATCGGTCTATGGCATGTCTATGTAATACTACTTGTCCTGTTCTTTTTCCATCTACTATTTATGGATATTTTGTGTTAAATGGACATGGTCTGGCCCCAGCTCTGTCTTGCTAAACATAATAAGCATGAATGTGGGTCATGTGCTCATAAATGGAATAGTTTATTGTGAATTTGGCTTAAACAACAGACAAGGAGAGCAGGAAATGTCTGGAATTCCTGATGGGATATTTCCATGATGTCGGCTATTCCAGTGAAATAAAAAACCCCAAACAAACCCAATTATTAATGGCTCCCGGGTGTGACGCTTAACAATCAGTTACTTTTGCTGATAAATAATACTTCGGCTTCTTTAAATCTGAGCGGCGTACTATACCGAGGTGAAGGCAGGGGTAGAAAGCAGAACTGCCTTGTTTGTATGACTAATATAATTGCATCTGTTAAGTGTGCTCTTCAGTTTTACATTTCTGCTCTTAATTGCTTCTTTTCCCATACAGCTAAAAATAAGTATTTGCAAGTTTTGCATTCTGCCATTCATTACGGTAGATAAAATATCTGTGGCCTTTGACAAAACAATTTACAGATCACGTCAACAATATTGTTTTACTGACTTTGGTAGAACTGTAACATTTCTTTGGAATATTAGTTAAAAATTAAATCTCTATATTGTCCTATTATTCATGCAGCAGTGCCAATATTGACTTTTTATAAGACCTAAACATACAATATAAATCCTGCTCCAGAACTGCAATCATATGTATATACAGTGTATAGCCTCGTGTTCATCCATCTGTTTCCTGCTATCCACTTTTTCCATATAGATTTTATTGTTTCCTCCATAGTTAAATAAAGGCTTATTTTTAGAGCGTGATTATTGGTCCTACTGTATGTGAATTCTAGCAGCACTTACAGGGGTATTACCATCTCCAAAATCCTATCCCAATATGTAGTAGGTGTAATAGTAAGAATATTAGTAAATACCTTAAATTAGAAATGTAGTATAGATCCCCTGATAAGCTGTCTATTACCTCATGTGCAGGGCATTTCAGCGTAGGTATCCATGCTTAAAGGAGTATTCCCGTCTCCAAGTTCCTATCCCAATATGTAGTAGGTGTCATAATAAGAATATTAGTAAATGCCTTAAATTAGAAATGTAGTATAGATCCCCTGATAAAATATGTCACTTACCTCATGTGCAGGGCATTGCAGCTTAGGTATCCATGCTTAAAGGAGTATTCCGATCTCCAAGTTCCTATTGCAATAGGTAGTAGCTGTAATAATAAGAATATTAGTAAATGTCTTAAATTAGAAATGTACTATAGTTCTCCTGATAAAATATGTCACTTACCTCATGTGCAGGGTATTTCAGCTTGGGTATCTATGCTTAAGGCCCCCTTCACACGTCCGTTAAAATCACGCACGTGTTTCACGGTCCGTTTTTCATGTCCGTTGTCCGTTTTTTCATCCGTATTCTTGTTCCGTGTAACATCCGTGTTGTCTCCGTATGTCCGTATGATTCATCCGTTTGTCCGTTTTTAGAGTCCGTGTGTGATCCGTGTCACTAGCGTTTGCCATCCGTTTTTCAAGAACGTTTTTCTGTGGATTGTCATCACATTAATGATTCAATGTGTTGATGCTGGTGTTAATTAACATTTTCCAACTTAATGAGCCACTAATCCGGATTTGGTTTTTTTGGTGTGCTTCCATACTGGGTCTTGTTGAGTTTTTCAAGCACTAAACCAAAAACAAGCTGAACAAACGCTCAAATGAAGCCTCACACTCCTTCCTTAATGCCTGCAGGCTGCAAAATGACATTAAATACAGCTCAAAGTAAATTGAAGACACCTGGCAATAAAGAGATACATTAATTACAAGCAAAGTTGAAAAAACGGACACGGACCACACGTAGATGCATCCGTGTCACGTACGTGTTTTCACGCACCCATAGACTATCATTGGATGCGCGTGTGCGTGTTCCGTGCCAAAAACGGACAAGCATCCGTGAGGCACGGATACACATACGTGTCACGCACACGGACATACGGAGCGTATGGAAAAACGTACGTGTATACACAGACATTGAATAACAATGGTCCACGTTTGTCCGTGTCTCTGGTACATACGGACACGGACCAAACACGCACGTGTTTCACGGACGTGTGAAGGGGGCCTAAAGGGGTATTCCCATCTCCAAGATCCTATCCCAATATGTAGCATGTTTAATATTAATAATATTTGCAAATACCTCCAATTAGAAATGTAGTGTAGATCTCATCTCCTGATAAGCTATGTATCTTACCTCATGTGAAAGGCATTGCTTCTTATGTATCCATGCTTTAAAGGGGTATTGCCATCTCCAAGATCCTATCCCAATATGCAGTATGTTTAATATTGATAATATTGGCAAATACCTACACTAAGAAATGTAGTATAGCTCTCCTGATAAGCTATGTCACTTACTTCATGTGCAGAGCATTGCAGCTTAGATATCTATGCTTAAAAGGGGTATTCCCATCTCTCAGATCCTATCACAATAAGTAGTAGATGTAATAATAATAATTAATAATAATAATAATATTGGCAAATACCTACACTAAGAAATGTAGTATAGCTCTCCTGATAAGCTATGTCACTTACTTCATGTGCAGAGCATTGCAGCTTAGGTATCCATGCTTAAAAGGGGTATTCCCATCTCCAAGATCCTATCCCAATATTTAGTACCTGTAATAATAATAATAATATTGGCAAACACCTCCAATTAGAAATGTATTATAGTTCGGATAAACTATTTCACTTACCTCATGTGCAGGGCATTGCAGCTTAGGTATTCATGGTTATGACCAGAAGCAACTAACTCTCCCTATATGAGTGATCATAACCATGGATATGTAAGCTGCAATACCCTGCAGATGAGGTAAGCCACATGGCTATATCAGGAGAACTATACTACATTTCTAATTGGAGGTATTTGCTAATATTATTATTACACCTACATCATATTGGGATAGGAACTTTGAGATGGGACTACCCCTTAAATGTTTATAGAAAATGTGCCCATGTAAGTAAAAAAAATAATAATTGGGCCAGTAACCTTAATAGTAAAATACATACAGATGTTCTTGGCTCAACATGTGAAGTAAGATGACAAGATTTTAAAAAGATGATTTGCTGATACTCAGTCATGGGATGTATGTGTCATGTGTGTCTGGAGGTGGCCATCCCTTCTGGTGATTGTGATGTATATTGCAGCTTTTCAAGGGATTTTCTATCTAGTCAAAATATTGTCTAGAATTTATTTTCTAGGTTAAATTTAAAAGAAAAGTAAGAATGGACAAATCTGAAAATGAGAGTTGCCATTAGTAATGTGTTTGTGAATTGTTGATTTTGCTTTCTGAGTGTAATCTCTACATATTTAAAAAATTCAGCAATTTTTTGTTCACAGAAATATTCACGTGTCCTTGAAAAAAATTGTGTATTTAAATGTGATCTCTTAAAATTATGATAAATCTCTAATCTTAGTACCCTTAAACAGCGGCAGGGCGCGCAAGTATATATAGGGAGTTTAAAGGGAATCTGTCAACATATTTTGCTATGTAATCGGAAGATAGTAGGAGATAGGGGCTGAAACACAGATTTCAGCAATGTGTCACTTATTAGGCTGTGTGCTCTTGTTTAAATACAATGAAGGTTATCACCAAATGTTTATCACTGCCCAGACTACAGGTTTTGTGAGCAGATGTCTGCCCTCAAGCACTGATAAGGCCCAGTCACACACAACGACTTACCAGCGATCCCGAAAACGATGCGACCTGATAGGGATCGTAGGTAAGTCTCTGGGAGGTCGCAGGTGAGATGTCACAGTCAGACCTTACCAGCGATGCAGGAACGATGCAGGTCGCAGTAGCGACCTGTATAATGATCTCAGCAGTCACTGTGACCCTGTCACACAGTGTCAAACACAGCGATGTCTCCTGCCCAGCAAGACATTGCCTTTGAAGAAAATGGCCTGGACCATTCTGCAACGACCGGCGACCTCACAGCAGGGGCCTGATCGCTGGTAGGTGTCACACATAACAAGATCACTAACGGGATCGCTACTGCGTCACCAAACGGTGACTCAGCTGCGATCTCTCTAGCAATCTCGTTATGTGTGACGGTACCTATAAGCAACTCACTGTCAATAGACAATGTACAGAAAGCTTTGGTGTGGGCAGGGGCAGCTTTCTGAGCTACATCTAAAAACTTTCATTGTGTCACATCTCCTGCACCTAGTAATCTAAAGGCTGCTTTACACGCTACGAGCGATTGCACCCGCCCCCATCGTTTGTGCGTTATGGGCAATTTGTTGCCCGTGTCACACAAAGTCGTAAACCTCCGTCACACGTACTTACCTCCCGAACGACCTCGCTGTGGGCGGCGAACATCCACTTCCTGAAGGGGGAGGGACGTTCGGCGTCACAGCGACGTCACACAGTGGCCGCCCAATAGAAGCGGAGGGGCGGAGATGAGCGGGATGTAAACATCCCACCCACCTCCTTCCTTCAGCATTGCCGGCGGCTGCAGGTAAGCTGTGTTCATCGTTCCTGGGGTGTCACACGAAGCGATGTGTGCTGCCTCGGGAACGATGAACAACCGGAGCACAGAAGGACAATCAATTTTTTGAAAATGAGCGACGTGTCAACGAGCAACGATAAGGTGAGTATTATTGCTCGATCACAGTCGCACGTAGCTGTCACACGCTACGATATGTCAAACGAGACCAGATGTGCACGACTAACGACGTGACCCCGACGACATATCGTTAGATATATCGTAGCGTGTAAAGCGGCCTTAAGTGATATATCATTGGATTCAGGATCTCTTTGCCTACATTATGCTGCTCTCAGATGAGGTAGAAAAAAACCTAGTGACAGATTCCGTTGAATTACCACAGGATGAATGCATTTACACAGTTGTTTGCATATTTACTGCTAGAAGATGTTGACATATCTGATCTGAAGTTACAACTTTCGAGCATGAAGCTCAGTATTTACACATAATTGTAAGTGATGTTTCCAATTAATGTAATCGCGCGTCTTATTGGACCTTGTAGAAGTGTTCTTAACTGTTAGGAATAGATCTGCACAGATTTTACCCTTATTTTTTTGCTACTTTCTAATTATACAAACTTTACTTTCTTTTCACATTTACTTTCCTCTAATGGTTCAAATAAATGTTCACATAAGTACATTACACCAAGAGTTACAAATGTTATTGCTAATAGTTATTTTTAGGAAAATCTGATTAATACTGCAGTGAATGGAACAAGTAGTGCCTAATCTGCCTTCAGACGGTGCGGAGGATCTGACATGTCATATATTGGGGATACATCATTTAACAACCAGAGATATAACACAAAGCTTTTGGATCCTGATGAAAAAAAACCTAACTATTATGCAACATTTTTATTATTTGTCACTTTGCGTGGGACCTTTGGAATTTGTGCTTTGCTTTTTTTTGTATTGCATTTTAATGCATTTTTGCAGATTTGTCACAAAACTAGAAGTCAGTCCTCATGGCAGTAAAGTCAATGACAATCCTGATGCCTCATGCACACGTTGAGTATTTTCTCCTCGCAGGTTTGGTGCAGATATAAATCTGCACTATGTCAATTCCTGCAGCGTTTTTTGCTGCAGATTTCACCCATTCTGTCACGCTCCCCGGGTCCTCACCCCCGCTCCCCGGCTCACCTGCCACGCTCCCCGCTCTCCAGCCTCCGGTGCCCGTCTTTCCCAGGCCCCCTGGTGCTCGATTCCGGCGCCCGACGGCTGCCCAGGACCTGGCCGGCTCCCCTGCGTCCTCCTCTCAGCCTCCTTCCCTGGCTTCTGGCACCCGGGCGGCGCGCATGCGCATTAGGGCGCGCGCGCGGTCACTGACCCTTTCTTAAAGGGCCAGCGTCCATTAACAGGAAATGAGGTTGAACAGGTACAGGGTATAAAGGGGGTTATTGTCCAAGGGGGCGGGGCCTGATCTTCGTGTTTCCTAAGCTAGGAGTCAGGTCTCCTGGTGTCTCAGTGCATGTACTCACCTATCTCTCTTCTAGAGCCGTGCCTGCCTCGCCATCCAGTCTGCCGTATCCTGAACCCCGAACGCTGTCCATCTGCCATCCTGACAGTCCGCACCATCTCGGATCCCTGCGGTGACCCGTCATCTCGCTCCCAAGGTTCCGGACCCCGCCTGACATCATCTCGGCTTCCGAACCTGAGCTGCGTCACCAGGACTACCACCCGTGACTCCGTGGTCCCAGGGACTTCTCCGCTATACTCGTGTGCAAGGACTGTTCTGCTGTTTATAGTGTTCCAGCTGCCGGACTCTTTACTACCATCTAGGAGTTCGGTCCAGTGGATCCACCTCCTGGGTCTGCCCGTACACCTGGCCGTGACAGTAAGATCAGGCCATGGATCCCGCTGCAGCACTAGCGGCCTTGCAAGAAGAACTCCAACGCCAGCGTGAAGTCCAGACCCGCATGCTGAATTTTATGACGTCCGTGGACACCCGCCTGTACACGTTACAAGCGGCAGTTACGCCTTCAACATTCCGGGCCTCCTCTAGTCAATCCACGGCTCCCGCACCCGTGGCAGCCTCTTCGAATGCTTCCCAACTCCGTTTGGCTTCACCACCTCGTTATGCCGGAGATCCCAAGACCTGCAGGGGCTTCATAAACCAATGTTCCCTTCATTTCATGCAGCTACCACACTTGTTTGCCTCCGACCAAGCCAAGGTCGCCTTCATCATGTCTCACCTAGAGGGCAAGGCACTGGCGTGGATGAACCCCTTGTGGGAGAAGGAGGACCCTATGACCAAGGATCTTCAAGAGTTCCTGCAGGCCTTTCGCAGCACCTTTGACGAGCCGGGACGCGCCTCTGCGTCTGCTTCATCCCTTCTCCGCTTACGTCAAGGAACACTGACGGTGGGCCAATACGCCATCCGTTTCCGCACTTTGGCTTCAGAACTCGGGTGGAATAATGAGGCCCTAACAGCCGCCTTCTGGGAAGGACTCTCGAGTCGCATCAAAGATGAGTTGGCGGGTCGTGACGTGCCCTCCACCCTAGATGCCCTGATTGCCCTAGCAACTCGAGTGGACATTCGTTTTCAGGAGCGCTCCAAAGAGCTATCTCGTGAGAGACGGCCGGTACGGCATTCCTCTTCACCGCAGAAACCCTCCGTACTTCAGTCATCGGCAGCTGGAGCTCCCGTCCACGAGCCCATGCAGATCGACCGAGTGCGTCAGTCTGAACAACGTCGAGCAGAGCGGCTCGCCAAGGGCCTCTGCTTTTACTGCGGTGAGGGCACACACCTGCTACGATCCTGTCCCGAGAGGCCGGGAAACTCCAAAGCCTAGGGTTGGTAGGAGAGGCCACCCTAGGTGCTGGGACTCTCTCTGACCCGGTTACATGGACAGTGCAAGTGACAACGGGAGAGACGCGGTTCACGGCTGATGCCTACCTCGATTCCGGGGCAGCAGGCAATTTCATCCAGCAGGCCACGGTGGACAAGTACCGGGTGCCTGTTTTGCCACTCGACAAGCCCCTAGTGATTGCCTCGGTGGATGGGAAACCCCTCTCTGACACCATCTCCTGGATCACCAGGCCGGTCGAACTGCGTATCGGTGCCCTTCACACCGAGAACCTCGCTTTCTACGTCCTCCCACACATGTCCCACCAAATCCTGCTGGGACTTCCATGGTTGCGGACACACGAACCATCAGTTAGCTGGGGTACTGGCGAAATCACCCGATGGGGCTCTTCGTGTCATGAGAGGTGCCTAAAGTCCATACAACCCATCCGACGACCTCCGGTTCCAGAGAACCTACCGGGGCTGCCCTCGGCCTATTGGTCCTTTGCAGATGTCTTTGACAAAAAGGAATCCGAGGTACTGCCGCCACATCGTCCATACGATTGTGCCATCGACCTGCTTCCAGGCACAACCCCACCACGAGGACGGATATATCCTTTATCTCCAGCCGAAACAAGGGCCATGTCAGCTTACATCTCAGAGAGCCTAGCAAGGGGGTTCATTCGGAGATCCTCCTCTCCTGCTGGAGCAGGTTTCTTCTTTGTTAAGAAGAAAGAGGGCGACTTACGCCCATGCATAGACTACCGGGGTCTGAATCAAATCACCGTAAAAAACAAGTTCCCTCTGCCGCTCATTCCCGAATTGTTTGACCGGCTTAGAGGAGCTCGTGTGTTCACCAAGCTGGATCTTCGGGGTGCTTACAATCTGGTACGCATCCGCTCTGGTGACGAATGGAAAACCGCGTTCAATACGCGTGATGGACATTATGAGTACTGCGTGATGCCCTTCGGCCTGTGTAACGCTCCTGCCGTCTTTCAAGAACTGGTGAACGACGTGTTCCGGGACCTTCTCTACATCTGTGTGGTAGTGTATCTAGATGACATCCTTGTCTTCTCTCCGGACCTCCAAACCCACAGAGAAAACGTACAGCTGGTTCTACAAAGACTGAGAGAGAATCGTCTGTACGCAAAGTATGAGAAGTGTGTCTTTGAGCAGTCTTCTCTCCCCTTTCTGGGGTACATCATCTCTGATACTGGACTGCAGATGGATCCCAAGAAGGTCTCCGCCATTCTCAACTGGCCTCCTCCATCTGGACTGAAGGCAATCCAACGCTTCCTGGGATTCGCCAACTACTACCGCCAGTTTATCCCTCACTTCTCTGCCTTGACCGCTCCTCTCTCCGCTTTGACTAAGAAGGAGGCTAATCCAAAGGACTGGTCACCTGCGGCTGACGCCGCGTTTGGTTCTCTGAAGCGGGCTTTTGCTTCCTCTCCTGTACTCCACCGTCCGGAGTTAAACCGCCAGTTCACCTTGGAGGTGGATGCCTCCTCCTCAGGAGCCGGAGCAGTGCTCATGCAGAAGTCCTCCTCCGGGAAGATGGTGACTTGCGGATTCTTCTCCAAGGGCTTCTCAGCGCCTGAACGCAACTACACCATCGGTGACCGAGAGCTCTTGGCAGTCAAACTGGCTTTGGAGGAATGGCGCTACCTCCTGGAAGGTGCAGTGTACCCCGTGATTATTTACACGGACCACAAGAACTTGGAATACCTACGGTCCGCTCAGCGTCTGAACCCACGGCAAGCCAGGTGGTCCCTATTCTTTGCCAGGTTTGATTTCCAGCTTCACTTCCGACCCGCGGACAAGAATGTACGCGCTGATGCCTTGTCCAGGTCTTTCATGCCCATGGAGCAGGAGGAGGAGACTACACAACCCATCATCTGTCCTAGCAAAATCATTCCGGTGGCCCCTGTCACCCTGGCCCAGATACCGCCCGGGAAGACCTATGTCTCCGAGGTAGACAGGGAAAAAGTGTTACACTGGGGTCATGCCTCGAAAACAGCCGGTCATGCTGGTCAGAAAAAGACATGGGGTGCGATTGTACGTCATTATTGGTGGCCATCCCTTCGCACGGACGTCGCTGCTTTTGTATCCGCCTGTTCCTCTTGTGCCAGGAACAAGACGCCCAAACACCTCCCATATGGCCGTCTTCTGCCTCTGCCGATACCCTCAGTGCCGTGGCAACACATAGCAATGGACTTCATTACGGACTTGCCATTGTCATCCGGACACACAGTCATATGGGTTGTGGTGGACCGGTTCTCTAAAATGGCCCATTTCGTTCCTATGGCTGGACTGCCCTCTGCTCAGGAACTCGCGGACGCCTATATACAACACATCTTCCGCTTGCATGGCTTTCCATTACACATCGTATCCGACAGAGGAACTCAGTTCACTTCCCGCTTCTGGAGGGCTCTCTGTAACCATCTGGGAGTGACTCTGGACTTTTCATCTGCATACCATCCTCAGTCTAATGGCCAGGTAGAGAGGGTCAATCAAATCTTGACCACTTTCTTACGTCACTATGTTAACGCCCATCACGACGACTGGTCCGCTCTTCTACCTTGGGCTGAATTCTCCTACAACCACCACATCAGTGAGTCGTCCTCCAGCTCTCCCTTCCATGTCGTTTACGGACTTCAGCCTTCCATCCCATTGCCTGTATCCCCCTCTTCGGATGTCCCTGCTGCAGATACAGTAGCCCGTGACTTTGCAACCATTTGGGACTCTGTCAAAACGTCCCTTGGGCGTGCGTCCCTGCGGATGAAAAGACACGCAGACAAGAAACGTCTGGACCCTCCGTGTTTCTCTCCTGGAGACCTCGTCTGGCTTGCTTCCCAGTACGTCCGCCTGAAGATACCTTCATACAAGCTGGGTCCTCGCTACATTGGGCCGTTTAAAGTCCTCAAAAAGATCAATGAGGTCTCCTACAAGCTTCAGCTTCCGGCCACGTTGAGGATACCCAACTCCTTCCACGTCTCCCTGCTCAAGCCGGTTGTCCTTGGTCCCTTCTCCGCTGCTGCCAGTCCGGCTCCTCCACCTATTGCCGATGACGACATCTATGCGGTAAGGGATATCGTGGCCATGAAGACCGTACGAGGTCGACAGTTCTTCCTGGTGGACTGGGAGGGGTATGGTCCTGAGGATAGGTCCTGGGAGCCCAGGGAGAACGTGGGCACTCCTCTTATCCGTGCCTTCATGTCCCGGTTGCAGGGAGGGGGGCGTGGGGGGGGGTACTGTCACGCTCCCCGGGTCCTCACCCCCGCTCCCCGGCTCACCTGCCACGCTCCCCGCTCTCCAGCCTCCGGTGCCCGTCTTTCCCAGGCCCCCTGGTGCTCGATTCCGGCGCCCGACGGCTGCCCAGGACCTGGCCGGCTCCCCTGCGTCCTCCTCTCAGCCTCCTTCCCTGGCTTCTGGCACCCGGGCGGCGCGCATGCGCATTAGGGCGCGCGCGCGGTCACTGACCCTTTCTTAAAGGGCCAGCGTCCATTAACAGGAAATGAGGTTGAACAGGTACAGGGTATAAAGGGGGTTATTGTCCAAGGGGGCGGGGCCTGATCTTCGTGTTTCCTAAGCTAGGAGTCAGGTCTCCTGGTGTCTCAGTGCATGTACTCACCTATCTCTCTTCTAGAGCCGTGCCTGCCTCGCCATCCAGTCTGCCGTATCCTGAACCCCGAACGCTGTCCATCTGCAATCCTGACAGTCCGCACCATCTCGGATCCCTGCGGTGACCCGTCATCTCGCTCCCAAGGTTCCGGACCCCGCCTGACATCATCTCGGCTTCCGAACCTGAGCTGCGTCACCAGGACTACCACCCGTGACTCCGTGGTCCCAGGGACTTCTCCGCTATACTCGTGTGCAAGGACTGTTCTGCTGTTTATAGTGTTCCAGCTGCCGGACTCTT
Organism: Anomaloglossus baeobatrachus; assembly: GCF_048569485.1. NCBI lineage: Eukaryota > Metazoa > Chordata > Amphibia > Anura > Aromobatidae > Anomaloglossus > Anomaloglossus baeobatrachus. Next base: position 86,535,193 of record NC_134357.1, on the reverse strand, counting down.
TACTACCATCTAGGAGTTCGGTCCAGTGGATCCACCTCCTGGGTCTGCCCGTACACCTGGCCGTGACACATTCTAATAAATAGATAAAATCTGCACCAAAAACACGCTGAAAACACAAAAAAAAGTTCATTCTTTCCCCTACATTTCTTCTATTAAAGACTCTGTCCACTACTTTTACATTGATGGCCTATCCTTAGGGGTACTTTGCACGCTGCGACATCGCTAGCCGATTGTAGCGATGCCGAGCGCGATAGTCCCCGCCCCTGTCGCAGATTCGATATCTTGTGATAGCTGCCGTAGCGAACATTATCACTACGGCAGCTTCACACGCACTTACCTGCCCTGCGACGTCGCTCTGGCCGGTGACCCGCCTCCTTCCTAAGGGGGCGGGTCGTGCGGCGTCACAGCGACGTCACACGGCAGGCGGCCAATAGAAGCGGAGGGGCGGAGATGAGCGGGACGTAAACATCCCGCCCACCTCCTTGCTTCCTTCCTCATTGCTGGCGGAACGCAGGTAAAGAGATGTTCCTCGCTCCTGCGGCTTCATTCACAGCGATGTGTGCTACTGCAGGAACGAGGAACAACATCATACCTGTGGCTGCAGCAACATTATGGAAATGACCGACGTGACACAGATCACCGATTTTTGACTGTTTCACGCTCGTTCATCTTCTCTCCTAGGCTTTACATGTTGCGACGTCGTTACTGGCGCCGGATGTGCGTCACTTTCGATTTGACCCCGACGATATTGCAGTAGTGATGTCGCAACGCGCAAAGTACCCCTTAGGGTAGGCCATCGATGTCTGATCGGCCAGGGTCCAACACCTCACACCCCACCGATCAGGTGGCTGGAAATGTTCAGTTCCGGCACTGCTCTGTCTTCTGATAGTGGCCACGGCCGGGTACTGCACATCCGCCTCCTATTAATTAGAATGTGCAGTACCCGGCCACGGCCATCATCAGAAGACAGAGCATTTCCGGATGCCTGCTGCTGCCGCCAGGACCGAGAACAGCCGATCAGCGGGGGTGCAAGATGTCAAACCCCAGCTGATCAGACAGTGATAGGCCATCAATGTAAAAGTAGTAAACAACCCCTTTAAGAGATGCAAATTTCTGCACCAAATACTAATCATGTGCATATACGCAAAGGATATGTGCGCATGCTGAGTGTTTGTTTGTAAAAAAATTTTTGCACCAAATCTGCATCTCCTGGCAGACAATATGAGTGTTTTCGCGGTTTTTTTTAATGCTTTTTTTTCATGTGTTTTTCATGCATTTGGGGTGGAAAAAGCTGGCAAAAAACACCGAAAGAATCAATATGCTGCAGTTTATTTCTGCAACAAATCTGCAAGGGAAAGATAAGCAACGTGTGCACAAAACTTCAGAATTCTCATTGACTTTTCTTGTTTAGGCTAGACATGCAGTTTATAAGGATAGGCATACAGTTTATAAGGAGAGGCATACAGTTTATAAGGATAGGCATACAGTTTATAAGGATAGGCATACAGTTTATAAGGATAGGCATACAGTTTATAAGGAGAGGCATACAGTTTATAAGGAGAGGCATACAGTTTATAAGGAGAGGCATACAGTTTATAAGGAGAGGCATACAGTTTATAAGGAGAGGCATACAGTTTATAAGGATAGGCATACAGTTTTGTGACAAACCTGCACCTAAAAACTCATTAAAAACTTAGATTTAGATTAGCCTTAGACTTTTCCTGTAGTCTTGGTGTGACGTCTTCCTTTGCACACTCTACATTTAGTCTTTTCGGTACATTTGTCATATAAAACATCCCTTGCACCCTCTGTAAAATATGTTACACTGTAATGATGAGCTATAGGTGGAGAACCACTTCATTATTCTATGTCCAGCACAAAAACAATGAGTCAAATTCAGGTTGGAATCTTCTTCTCAGGTCATACAGTCTCCCCCATTCAGGCGAACAATCTTCTGTATCATCAGATCTGTAAACATGTCTTCCTCTTTCACCTCTATACAAAAAAATATCTGAACTGTACATTATGACGGTTGTTTTAGAATGGAGATGTAATCTGCTCATATCGATGGAATGGTTACAGAGTTGAAGAGGTCAAGTAGAGTAGTAAAGAAATTCTTGAGATGCCTCCAACTCTCAACTGTAAGAATAGAGTGAAGCAGAAGGTGATACATAACACCTTGAATAACAAACTGGATGTCTTGTAAAACACTATTTAGGAAACATAATATGTAGAACCCTGACCTCCTCTAAAGATACAATTAATTATTTATCGTTTCACCCAATACAATGCTGCTAGGAATAAAAAATAATAGATGACGTAGTCCTTGCCGCCGGAGACACCCACAAATGATTGTAGTGATATGCAATCACTTGCTTACCTGTTATACACCTTGTTTTTTTATTATTTGTGGTAGTTTCCTATATATGCAGTTCTTGCCTGAATGTGGAGTCTCAGTCTTAGATTATTTTTTATTTCATTCTGCAGTTTTTAATGTGTGCAATTCAAGCCTCGTGAACAAGGCTGTATACATAGTGCCAAAGCCAGAATTTCTCTCGGATTCCTTGACCCAATTAGAGAAAATTATTTCATAAAAAACGATTAAAGGGGTTTTTCAGTTCTATCATATTGATGAGCTATCGTTGGGATAGCCCATCAACATCAGATTTGTGTTGGTGCGACACCCTGCACCGCCACCGACTCCAGAATCAGCCAGATGATGTGACGGTACACCACAGCTCCATCACACTGGATGTGGTTTATCGGTAATCTTTTAGTTGCCTAAAGTTGACCCTACTGAAGACGTATACCAGGGATAGGTCATCAATATCATATCATTGGAAGCCCCTTTAAATAAGTTATTAATGGTGTCTTTAGTCAATAGTCTGTTCCTGAACAGGGTGAAAATCCTTCCTGCTAAATGAGGCGATTAGTTCCCAAAACCAGTTGTAACAAAGGCTTTACTGTTCTAACAGAAGGGGCTCAACACTCTCATGATCCAGGACCGGTATTCCCCCCTCCAGAGTTTCCCAGATCTGGCCTGGTCATGTCAGGGGTTAACTCCCATCAGCCTCATTCTGGTTTCAGGAGACAGTATATCTGGTTGCTGCACCTGCATTCCTGTGCTGACTATAGTTTTGCTCTGCAGCCTGTGACTGGCTCTGGTAAGATTTCCTGTTTAATTTGAATCTTTGTTACCGTGCCCTGACCTGTATCCTCCCCCTTTCGTCCATCTGTCCCAGTCCCTCACTTCCCGCTCCTATCAGTTGTTTAGCCATCCTGATTCATCCTCCTTCTTGTGTTTGTGTCTCCTCACCCTCCGGTCTTGTCTTCTGTTCCTTGTGCCCTTTGTGTTTCCCTCTGCATACCTGATCTCCCGGCATCCGACTTCGGTTCTGTTTTCTGACCTGATTTTGATCCTCCCTTTGCAGGGACTTGACTTCCCGGCTAGACCCTGACTGCTTGACTACTCTATTGCCCTCTGGTGGTTTGCCTGTGAACTGCCTGCTGAATTTACTCTGCTGTACTTCAGCTGCCTTTCTATTACAGTGTTACTTTGTCTCCCCTTCACTACTCTGCTGCCACCTAGTGGGGAATACGCTGTACTACGTCTTACCAGCCCTTTGTACAGCTTGACAAACACCTTTTTTTATATTATTACTTGCAATAAGGAAAATAATTATCAATGAACATTTCTTAGTGCTGTTTCTTGGAAGGTAATATAGTCCACAGCTATGAACACTTTTTGTTGTGCTCTTTCACAGCTATGAACACTTTTTGTTGTGCTCTTTCACAGCTATGAACACTTTTTGTTGTGCTCTTTCTTTCAATGAATGGTTAAGAACCACATCATAAAAAGTAAAAAGAAAATAACAATAATTTTAATATTATATATATGTATATATATATATATATATATATATTTATATATATAAATAAGAATACTAATATAACTAATTTTATTATTCTTGATCATATTATATTTGAATAAAACACCTATTTTTTACATAAAAACACATACGTGGCTGAAAGAGACTTAGATATACTATACAAATGAATAAGCATTTATTCCAAAAATACATTGCTTTTAGTGTTGCATATGGTTTTTAGCAATTGGGAAACATGATTGAAAAAGAATGTCCATATGACAAACTTCTCTCTTTTATACAGCACAATGTAAATAATCTGGGGAAGTGGAAGTTCTGTGTTTAGAATGACTTAATTTGTCCATGTATCAAGCGCCTGGTTCGCATTGCAAAGCACTGGGGATTCTCCACATTTGAACACAATTTCTCGCAAGAAATACAGATAGGCTGAGTTTACAAATTCAGCTTCAACCCTCAAAAATAGTCAGACGGACATCCAGATAATTAATTATTACATGCAGAGATATTCTACAAGGATGGGAGATGGCAAAATGTTCTCATCCCAGCAACGTCATCTCCCGCTGTTCCTTATATTAGGACACAGTCATTATTACAGAATTGGTGATGATCAGACAAGAAACATTTAAATGCAGGTCAGAAGTTATTAGATTCTGAGAAGTAAAATACCATACTAATTGATCAGATTTGACTGAACACTTAAAGGGAACCTGTCAGGTGTAATATGCACCCAGAACCACGAGCAGTTCTGGGTCGATATTGCTAATCCCTGCCCAACTGTCCCTGTATACACTAGCATAGATAAAGGGATCTTTAGAAAAAGTATTTCTAAAGATCCTTTATCTTATGCTAATGAGTGCAGGGACTAGTCCCAAGGGTGTTATATCCCCCGACTAGTCCACCCTCTTAGCATGTTAGCACGCCCACAGGAAGTCCCGGCATTCAGAACAGCGGTCACAGTGAACTCAGGTACGTGTGTCACTGCTGGTGACACTGCATTAAATAGCATGTTAGTACGCCCCTGTGGGTGTGCTAAAAGGTTGGACTAGTCAAGGTATATAACGCCCTTGGGACTAGTCCCTGCCCTGTGCTCATTAGCATATGCTAAAAGATCTTTAGAAATACTTTTTCTAAAGATCTCTTTATCTACTGTATGCTAGTATGTACAGGAACGGCTAGGCAGGGATTAGCAATATGCACCCAGAACTGCTCGTGGTTCTGGGTGCATATGGCACCTGACAGATTCCCTTTAAAGGGAAGCTATCATCAGAAAATGGCCTATTGTATAAATTAGATTCTTGTATTATTTTTTTTTATTATTTGGCAATTTTTTTTTTCTTATATGATTTTTTATTGATTTAAAAATAAAATATGTTATCATGGATTTTCACACTGACCACTGGAACTCTTTTAGATTCATACATCCTGTCTTTCCAGGAAGAGTTTTCAGCAGGCTCCTTATCATCAGAGGCAGGATTACAGTTAAAAGTTACTCCTCTATACCAGGCTGATAAGAATCACAATAGGGAATGTGACATATGACCATTCTCTCACAATGACCTCTGAACACGCTCATTTAATATTACAATACAAAGCATAGTTTCCAAGTCTGTTCTTTGTGACTAATATACATGTGTTGTTTCCTGAACATAGAGTCTAAAAAAGCCCCAGTGGACAGTGTGAAAATTACATTTCAATTTTTTTTTTTTTTTTTAATTCAGATTCTAATGTGGGAAAATGAAAAAAAATATTGAAAAAAAACGAAATTGATTTTAACAATAGGACATTTTATGATTATATCTTCCACTTAAGATGGATATGTGTGAAGTTGGCAAATAGAATAACAAAGTAAACAATTGTTAGTCACTTCCTTTCCCTTCGTGTTCCAATGAATCACTTTTATTTGAAAACCGGCCAACATGTAGAGAACAGTCCGGGGTGGAGTCATCCTACAATAGATCATAACATTAATGGGAATGATACTAACAGCAGGGGTGAGGCAATGACAACTCTTTTTATATTCATTCTCCCTTTTTTCCGTTTAGCTAAAAAAATTAACTTGTACGGAATGACATGAATTTCATGTTATTAACCAGAATTTTTCTAGTTTTTTTGTGGCCTTTTTGTTATCTTTTCTTTTTTTTATTGTAGCGGTACCGTGTGTCCCCAAAAATAACAAAAGGGTCTTAAATTATTTTTCGCTATGAAAGCTGTGCTAGGGCTTATTTTTAGGGAATGTCATATATTTTCCCATGAACAATCCACATTTATTCTTGAACAAATAATCAACATTTATTCAAACCAAATCATGTCATCAGATCCTGGAACAAGAACATTTTGTGATAATCCTATTACTGGTTCAGATGCACATTTTCCCATCTGATCTGCTATTTTCAGGGTGCAGATCCAGTCCTATAGTGGTGGGTACATACAATATTTACAAAGGTTTAAATTACTTGCTTAAATTTATTATTCTCTATGTACGGCTAATTTTACCCCCAAAAGAATCGCAGACCCCAAACAATTAGAGTTGACAAGTGAATGGGCTCTCACATACAAATTTGTCATTGCTGTCAGGTCCCCTGCATCTTACAATGGTTGGCTCCCCCTGGTGACTGGAAGCAGTATCAATTTCGCGGAGTGATGCTAGTACCCAATCTGCTTGTGAGAGTTGCAGTGCAATACAGCTGGAATGGCAAGGGACCTGACAGCGCGGCACAGATCTCTGTGTGAGAGCCCATCCACCATTAGCCAACTGTAATTGTTTGGGGGTCTGGTGAGTGCGATTTTCTGGGGGGAAGGAGGGGTGTCTGCTTTTTTTTGGGCATGTCTGCTTTGTTTGATGAAGAGTCCTGCTGTATTCTTTAACTTTTTTAGCTGTTTGTACACTTCCATATAGAACCACAGCTAGGGCTTATTTTTAGAGTAGGGCTTATATTTTCAGGAAACTCAAAAAAGTCCCAAAAATTCTACTAAGGCTTATTTTTGGGGTAGGTCTTATTTTTGGGGAAACAGAGTACCCATGAAAAAATGCATTAAAAATGAAATAAATAAATACAATAAAACAAAGCAGGACAGTAAAAAAAAAAAAAGAGTACAAATGCAGTGTAATTTATATTTACCTATTGACTTTAAGCTAACATCTGACGATTTTTTTTTTTATTTTATTTATTTATTTTTTCTTCAGAAAAACACTAATCACCCTTAGGGCAACGCTTGTCAGTATGAGCAGTTATTGATCGACGTTCTACAACATTTTACATTATTTCTAGCATGATAATCTTGATTTCTTCTTGTACTCAACTTCAACTTTTGCTAAGTGTTTTACAAAGTAAATTTCTCCCCCTTTGTGTGGATCTGAACAGCGATTGATCAGCAAATTTGACTTCTACATAACATTGGAAAACTGTACAATGGATATAATGAATTTGTGATCTCTTGGGTACATGGACACTATTAGAGAGCAGTTTATTAGGCTAGAGAACAATGGTCACAGGACAGTGACAAGTGCAGCGTCACAATGCGATTTAATGATTAGAGTGGTTGTGTCGTTAAAATCCATGACCAAGACACAACCTTTGGTAAAATACAACCCTATAGGTATTTTGATTGCAAGTTGTAAGTTTTGTGTCACTTGTGACTCCTATGCGACCTATCGGTTAATCGGCACTTAACATTTACAACCAAATTGCCAGATATTTGTTCGTCTTAAAATTGCAGTCACTCAACCAGCATAGTCTTTTGCTAAGAATTGATTCTTATACACAGCCAGACTACCTGATTTTTGCCGTGATGACCCAAAATTTAGTTTAGTTTATGCCTGTATCTAAGAGGTAGTTGATTAGACCAATAAGAATACATTTATATTAGAGTTCTAAAGAAATCGATTTCACTTTGAATTTCACAAAAAAAAATTAGAATCTGCCTGACCCCGAATTCTTGGCATTAATTTTTCTGCATTCTTTTCGACTGGAAAAGGGTTAAAATTAGAGATGAGCGAAGCAGAACAGTAAGTTCTGTGGTCGTACCGAACACGGACTTTCAATCAGAGTTCAAGTTCGGGTGCTTTACATATGCGGACCACTCAATTGAGTGAACATCGCTGTGTTCGGGTACGTTCGGTGCTCGGCCCGGTGAGAGCCGCTTGCAGTGTCTGAATGGCTTTTACAGGGGTAAAATAAACGTTATCAGATGTAGTGTGTACAAAACAAAAAATTAAAAACCCCATCCTCCCTCCCCTGGAACTAATCTGTTTATGGCTGTATGCATGTGGCCAGAGAGCCGATCTGCCCAATCAGTGACATCCATTGGGGTTCAGGTCTAGTCTAGGTCCAGAGCAGAACTTTATCTAAAGTCGGCTGAACCCGCCAAACCTGAACTTCCATGGGTCTGTTCATCTCTCTTTAAAAATCTAAAAAAACAACAACTGTATACTCAATTTTTCTCACCTGTTCTTACACCATTTTCAATACTTGGCACAGCTCCCCGATGCTCTATGGTGGCCTACTTTTCTTCAGGCCTTCTTTTTTTTCTCCTTTTTGGTCCCGGTAAGTGCCTGATGTGGTCACACGGGGTGGGGGCTGACACAACAACTTTATACTCTGTTTTTCTCATCTGTTCTTACACCATCTTCAGTTCCTGACACAGCTCCCCGATGCTCTATGGTGGCCTACCGTTCTTCAGGCTTTCTGTTCTTTCTCCATTCTGGTCCCAGTAATTGGCCTGATGTGGTCACATGGGAGTTGTGGTCTGACACCACAACTTTATGCTCCGTTTTTCTCATCTGTTCTTACACCATCTTCAGTTCCTGACACAGCTCCCCGATCCTCTACGGTGGCCTACTGTTCTTCAGGCCTTCTGTTCTTTATCGATTCTGGTGCTGGGGATTGGCCTAATGTGGTCACATGGAGGTGGGGGCTGACACATGTCTAGACCATAGAATGATCTAGGCTTCTGGATTGAAGGAATAATCAAAGTCTGGAAGAAGAGAAGAGCAGAAGACCGGGGAGCTGTAGAGGGTGTGATGTAAGAACAGTTGAGAATTATTTTATTTTTGTTATTTTAAAGGGAACCTGTCACCAGATTTTTAGCTATTAAACTAAAAGAATTAATAATAAATTGGAGATTTTTCATAAATAGAAAAAGCTCACCAACCAGCGCTGAATAATAAGATTATTTGATATTTTAATATTTTATTAATCGACAGTATGAAAAAATAATGAATAATACTACTACATAGGACAAAAAACACAAAAAAACACAAAAAAACAAAAGAGATAAACAGACAAGAGGGAGTATAATAATACTGTACTATCGTGGAGCCCCGGCCGGTGGCACCACGAATATTACTAAGTGTTGGTAAAACTAAAGGTCCGACCAAAAGAAAATGAAGGATGATTGTTATAAAAGTTTTTTTGCCCAAGGGGGGGTACCACGTCCGTGTTAGCCCATATGTGAGGGCAAGGGTTCCTTCTGGCGAATGTTAGTGCACAGATGTATCCTTCAAAATCGATTAGATTGTGCTGACATCCACGCTGCAAGTTTTCACGGTCCCTGAAATAAGATTGAATATGCCGCGCTTCTACCAAAGGCTCTGACAGGCAGAGGGATCAGTGCACCAGGGACTCGTTACAAGTCTCGGTGTATATTACCTGACACCCGCGCTGGCATGGGGACTCCGTGAAGTATGGTCCTTGCGTGGAACGATTCTCTCTCACCGCTGGAGAGGAGGGAATAATGCCGGGTTGGGATTTGCGAAAATCCTTAGATCCAAGCAGGATATTAGTTGAGAGTTACTGAAGCAAGATTGCACCGTCCCAAGGCGTAGATTCCTCCGTGCACCTTGCTTAAACGTTCAGTTGCCAGTAAATCGGCAGAGTCCGTAATCGATAGGAACAAGCAGACAACTGCGTCCACTTCACAATATTAAACTGAGCTAGATCCGACGCGCGTTTCGGGGGCGTCACCAGTCCCCCTTCCTCAAGGATAGCTCAGTCATTCCATTAAAGCCTCCACCTGCAGAGCCGCACACTAGATATATCTGCCAGCGCGGGTGTCAGGTAATATACACCGAGACTTGTAACGAGTCCCTGGTGGACTGATCCATCTGCCTGTCAGAGCCTTTGGTAGAAGCGCGGCATATTCAATCTTATTTCAGGGACCGTGAAAACTTGCAGCGTGGATGTCAGCACAATCTAATCGATTTTGAAGGATACATCTGTGCACTAACATTCGCCAGAAGGAACCCTTGCCCTCACATATGGGCTAACACGGACGTGGTACCCCCCCCTTGGGCAAAAAAACTTTTATAGCAATCATCCTTCATTTTCTTTTGGTCGGACCTTTAGTTTTACCAACACTTAGTAATATTCGTGGTGCCACCGGCCGGGGCTCCACGATAGTACAGTATTATTATACTCCCTCTTGTCTGTATATCTCTTTTGTTTTTTTGTGTTTTTTTGTGTTTTTTGTCCTATGTAGTAGTATTATTCATTATTTTTTCATACTGTCGATTAATAAAATATTAAAATATCAAATAATCTTATTCAGCGCTGGTTGGTGAGCTTTTTCTATTTATGAAAAATCTCCAATTTATTATTTGTTTGTATCCAGGCAATTTTGGGGTGTTTTTTGCCTACAAACCAGCTGCAGAATTTTAAGTGAATGGTTGGATCTAGCGCTTACTCCTGTCCTTGGACAATCTATTAACCTAAACTAAAAGAATCACCTTCTGTAGCTCTGGGCTGTATTCTATGAAGGTGCATCTTGGCCCTGACTCCCCTTCCAGACTCCAAAAATAACTTTATAAAACCTGGCCGTTAGGTATGCTAATTAGCTTGGTTGGCCAAATGGGCGGGCTTATTTTCTGCTCCTTTATCCCCCGCCTGCCGCTGATCACCGTCCTCCTTCCTTGATTGACGGGATGACGCCCTCCGTCATCATCCTCGTCGCATCTTCAAATCTCGCGCCTGTGCAGTTAGGTCTGCTCGCGCAGACGCAGTTCGCTCTGCCATATCGCAGGCAGAGCAGAACACATAGCTGCCCTCGCTCGTGCCAGTGAGCTAAATGCGCAGGCGCGAGATTATGGGCGGGTACGAGCATGGCACTGGTGAAGTCATGCACAGCGCCGACCTCACCAGCACCATGCTCGTACCCGCCCATAATCTCGCGCCTGTGCATTTATCTCACCGGCGCGAGTTAGGGCAGCTGTTTTCTGCTCTGCCCGCGATATAGTACAGCAAACTGCGCCTGCGCTAGCAAGCTTAACTGCACAGGTGCAAGATTTGAAAATGCGACGAGGAGGGTGACGGAGGGCATCTTCCCATCAATCAAGAAAGGAGGACGGCGATCAGCGGCAGGAGGGGGATAAAGGAGCAGAAAATGAGCCCGCCCATCTGGCCAACCAAGGTAATTAGCATACCTAACGGCCAAGTTTTATAAAGTTACTTTTGGGGTTTGGAAGGGGAGTCAGGGCCAAGGTGCACCTTCATAGAATGCAGCCCAGGAGCTGCAGAAGGGGATTCTTTTAGTTTAATAAGTAAAAATCTGGTGACAGGTTCCCTTTAACTAGACTCTCACCAAAATTGTAGCCATTTTATTTTCATACTTTATTTATTCCAACCAATTCCGATTTGCCACATGAAACCAAACAAATTTGCCCGCGTCTCATTTCGGGAGATCGCTCGTTTATGCTATTTATCATTATCTGTTTCCAGTTGTTACCAAAAGCAGCAATTAAAAAATGGAATATGTTAGTGTTATTTCCGGGATATAGTTTTATATTTCTAATTATAGCTTAGTGTATGTCATTATTGTACCAGCCTTCCAGTATTATATCCTATCTGATCCACAGGGATCCTTTACATCTGCGTTGGCCATTGTACTGGGCTATATTGTGTTATATAATTGGTGTAGAAGCCCGATAGTAATTGAATGCGGCTGCATCAATAAGATGTTTGTCAGATTTGTGCAAAACCTCATTTTATTGCTTATATGCCCTTACTTTGCTGCTGTGTTGACACAGGCTTTTTCTCACAAGCACTAACTGGTGGGAGATAATTCCTAATGAATAGGGCTTTTGCTGATAAAAGTAGCTCTGAGCCTTTGTTTGAGCTGACTTATCAGTAAGTCCATAGGGTATATGCTGTATTTTTTAGCTTTGTTAAGGAGAAAAGTGAATTTAGTCATTCATACTAAACAGCCTTTTATTCTTTTTTTTTTTTTCTTTTTTTCTTTTTTTTTTCTTTAACTCCCCTATGTTATTTTTTAGCCATTGCTTTCATACAGCCTTTGAAGCATCCCTATTAAAATGTTTCTCAAATTTCTTTAGCTTTTATAGACCACACTGAAAGATCTTATTTTCTCCCCCTCCCTTTTCTTGAGCGTATCATTAGGTATTTATTTCTTTAATGCAGCCTGGACGTTCTGCAGTAATGGTTATAGCCAAAGAAATTACAGCAATTTTTCATCGCTCTAAAGACTACATTGTGGCATATGTTTTTCTAATACTTCTTCTTTAATATAGTTTTGTTTTTATTAAAGGGAATCTGCCACCAGATTTTTACTATGTCTTCTGAGAGCAGCATAATGTCGGAAAAGAGACTCTGACTCCAGCGATGTGTCACTTAGTTTACTGGGTGCATTGGTTGTGATACAATCAGAAGTTTTAGATTTAGTAATGCAGCAGAGCTCAGAAAGTTAAACCCGTCCACATCAGGCTCGGCTCTCTATGTACAAAGTCTATAGACAGTGAGCTACTTATCAGAGGAGGGGGTGTGTTCTGGCTAGTGTTAATCCCAGGGGATAAAACCTTCACTACAAGTAAACAACACCATGCTTGGTAATAAATGACACCTCATTGAACTCTGTGTGTCAGCCTCTATCTTCTACTGTCTTTAGATTACATTGCATAAACTTGCTGACAGATTCCTTTTAATTACTTTAGCTGCCAGTGCAAAGCCCATACTGGTGTTCGCACCCTTTAAACGCCATTGTTAGCAACTGAGAGTGCCATTTAAATGGTTAAAAACCAGCAATCAGAGCATACGCCTGCATTTTAAATATGAGGTATTATTACATCACATTGGTAAGGTGTTACCGTATTTTTTGGACTATAAGATGCACTCTTTCTCCCCAAAAATTGAGAGTAAAATGGGGGAGCAGGGTATTATAGTCTTAACATACCTGGCTCACTGGGGGCAGTGGTGGAGCTGGATAGCAGGAATCAGGAGCAGGGTTGCCACAGCAGACTGAATCTGCAATCAGCAAGCAGCTTGGTGTGATGAAATCAACTGTGGGAGCAATAATAAGAAAATTGAAGACATACAAGGCCACTGATAATCTCCCTCGATCTTCAGCTCTTCGCAAGATCTTACCCTGTGGGGTCAAAATGATCACATGAACAGTGAACAAAAATCCCAAAGCCACACAGGGGGACCTAGTGAATGACCTGCATAGAGCTGGGACCACCATAACAAAGGCTAGCATCAGAAGCACACTATGCCACCAGGGACTCAGATCCTGCAGTGCTGGATGTGTTCTCCTGCTTAAGCCAGTACATGTCCGGGCCCTTCTGAAGTTTGCTAGAGAGCATTTGTATTATCCAGAAGAGTATTGGGAGAATGTCATATGGTCTGAGGAAACCAAAGTAGAATTGTTTGGTAGAAACACAACTCGTCGTGTTTGGAGGAGTCAGAATGCTGTGTTGCTTCCAAAGAACACCATACCTACTGTGAAGCATGGGGGTGGCAACATCATGCTTTGGGGGTTTTTTTCTGCAAAGGGACCAGGACGACTTGTACATGAAAGAATGAATGAGGCCATGTATCGTGAGATTTTAAGTGCAAACCTCCTTCCATCAGTAAGGGCATTGAAGATGAAATGTGGCTTGGTCTTTCAGCATGATAATGATCCCAAGCACACCACCAGGGCTATGAAGGAGAGGCTTCATAAGAAGCATATGAAGGTCCTGGAGTGGCCTAGCCAGTCTCCAGATCTCAACCCCATTGAAAACCTTTGGAGGGAGTTGAAAGTCCGTGTTGCCCAGTGACAGGCCCAAAACATCACTACTCTAGAGGAGATCTGCATGGAGGAATGGGCCAACATACCACCAACAGTGTGTGCCAACCTTATGAAGACTTACAGAAAATGTTTGACTTCTGTCATTGCCAACGAAGCATATATAACAAAATATTGAAATTAACTTTTGTTATTGACCAAATACTTATTTTCCACCATAAATTGCAAAAAAATCTTGCCAAATCAGACAAGGTGATTTTGTTTTCTCATTTTGTCTCTCATAGTTGGGGTCTACCTATGATGTCAGTTACAGGCCTCTCATCTTTTTAAGTGGGAGAACTTCCACATTTAGTGGCTGACTAAATACTTTTTTCCCCACTGTACACCAGGATGGTGGACATATATACAAGGAAGGATACATATATATCAGGATAGGGGACATATATACCAGGATAGGCCACATATATACCAGGATGGGGGACATATATACCAAATGGCCCAGGATGTTCCATAACAGTGTCAATAGTAGATCCCCCTCATAACAGTGTGCCATGACCACATTTTTTTGCTTCAATTTTTTTTTATTTATTTTTCTCCTCCAAAACCTAGCTGTGTCTTATGGTTCAGATTGTCTAAAGCCTTCTTTACACGGTACGATCTATCATGCAATTTCACAATCGATCGTACCCGCCCCCGTCGTTTGTGCGTCATCAATTAGTTGCCCGTGGCGCACAAAGTCGTTGACCACCGTCACACGCTCTTACCTGCTGTGCGACGTCGCTGTGGGCGGCAAACATCCTCTTCCTGAAGGGGGAGGGACGTTCGGCTTCATAGCGATGTCACACAGCGGCCGGCCAATAGAAGCGGAGGGCGGAGATGAGTGGGATGTAAACATCCCGCCCACCTCCTTCCTTCTGCATAGCCGGCGGGTGCCGTGGGACGGAGGTAAGCTGCTGTTCATCGTTCCCGGGGTGTCACACGGAGCGGCGTGTGCTACCCCGGGTACGATGAGCAACCAGGGCCATTTTAATTAAATGAGATTATGAAACCGAGCGACGAGTACACGACTCACGATTTGTGAGCGATACTACGTTGCTCGGAGGTGTCATATGAGACGACGTCGTGAACGATGCCGGATGTGCGTCACAAAAAACGTGACCCCGACGATCTATCGCACGATAGATCGTCTCGTGTAAAGCACCCTTAATAGTCCCGAAAATATACGGTAAATTTGAGTTTACATTTCGTCATATGGTACTAATACTACTAGAATGCTGTCCAACCTGTTCCCTGTCTGTTATTCCTACCAAAACTGCTAAAGCATGAGAACATGTTAATTTCGGGTGACAGATGCACTTTAAAATCTAAAGAATGATGTATTCATTCCTAAGTAAAAGGTTATTCATATTTCCAGGAAGATGCCATACTCCTAAGCTTTACATGTCATTTGTTATAGCCGAAATCTCATGGTTCAACATCTGCCTCTACTGTATATTAGTCAGGCTCCTATCAGTATTAAGGAGAAAAAATATATACTTTAAACATGGGCTGAGAAAACTTGTGATAAACAGACATCGGAAAATATTAGAATTTTTTTTTCTCTTTTGAGTGGAATTAAGAATAACTACGCAGCTATAGTCTAAAATAAACCACTTCTCTTTTCCATTGTGCTGGCTTTAGGAATGTTGGCAGCGGAAAGGCTAAAGTTCTTGCTCTGTTCATCAAAAATGTTTATTCATAGATTAACTCTTTCTGTGTCTTGTACATAAACCATCTACCGTATATTTGAGGAGGAGAAAAATAAGTGCATTAATGTTTTATCTTTGGAGCTGATTCATCTAAATATTAGGGAATTTCATAATGAGCAATGAATTACTGTATGTCATTTATTGTAATAGGAACAACTTGTATATTATTCTAGGTCAGCAGAGGAGAAATCAAAATTAAAAATGCATTCTTTAGTCAAAACATTCTATGACATTTGGAGTGCATATATATATATATATTTATTTATTTAATACATTTAATATAATTGCTGTTTATCCCTGTAACTCAGTCTGTCACATTAGCCCTAGT
This sequence comes from Anomaloglossus baeobatrachus, assembly GCF_048569485.1. Taxonomy (NCBI): domain Eukaryota; kingdom Metazoa; phylum Chordata; class Amphibia; order Anura; family Aromobatidae; genus Anomaloglossus; species Anomaloglossus baeobatrachus. The sequence goes on along the minus strand of NC_134357.1, from coordinate 86,519,216 downwards.
TACAGGGAAAAATCAGCCTCTTCCCTGACTGCATAGCTGATTTGCATCCGCTAATACCCACCGACTCCCACTACCTACCAGAACCTAGCGATCACATAATTGCTGTGACAGCAGGTGGAAGTGTTCTCAGCACTTCCAAAACTGTATACCAAGCATTGATTGAGTGCTATACAAAAAATGATTATAAAGGCAGAGATGGTAATAAACTATCTCTGCCTTCTTTATGGAGATACAGCACATCTCAGGAGCCAAATCTCTGCTCTTGTAGTTGCACAATTTCCGTGGAGCGGCTGACTCTGCAGTGACATGCTAAAACATTATTACAGGGTAATGTGTCCAATTTTTTATGTCAATAGATGGTCTTGAGGAAGTTGTGTTAAAGGGAATTTGGCAAACTGTACCCTCCAATCATAATTTATATGATTGTGTAGCCCTTTAAAATATAAGCCTGTTGATCCCTTTATGACCCAAAATTGCTGCCTTAGCAGCAAGAAATCATGTTTTGAAGTTCCGTATGGAAGTACAAGTCACCCCCTATATATATATATATATATATATATATATATATATATATATATATATATATATATATAAAAAGAACCCTCCACTAGTTGATTGACAAGTTGTTTACTCTGGTACACAATCACTGACCTGTTAATCAGTCAATGGAGGGCGCTAGTAGATTGAGAGTACCGCAGGGACTGAGGAGCTCGAAGTGCGTTACCTTGTCCCTATCGTCTCATCCCAATTCAAAATTCAATCTTTTCTTTATACCTGGAGCAGCACTCTGGGGTCCTAAAGGGATTGACTGTCCTTTCTTTTAAAGGGCTACACTGTCATCTAATCAAAACAAAATTCCAAACAAGCAAGGCTAAGGTAAATGCCATTCAAAATAATTAAGATGATGTATACAGAGCACAACTCCAGAACAATTAATGAAATGGAGGAGAAAATGGAGTAAAATAATGCACATCAGTAAACAATGTTCAATAGAAATTTACAAATGTTTATTAATAACAATACTAAAATAAGAATCCACAACCATAGAATAACCAATGTCCATGTTAAACAGTATATGATCCGTATATAATAATACATAGATAAGGCAAGTGACGCCAATAAAATAAATGGACCAGAAATACAGACAGATGATAATGACTGAATATCCCACGTAGAGAATTATGTGGGCGTCACACGAGATGATAAATCGTGCGATCACACCCACCCCCGTCATTTATGCGTCACGGGAAATTTGTTGCCCGTGGCGCACAAAGTCGTTAACCCCCGTCACACACACTTACCTCCCGGGCGACATCGCTGTGGGCGGCGAACATCCACTTCCTGAAGGGGGAGGGACGTTCGGCGTCACAGCGACGTCACACGGCAGCCGGCCAATAGAAGCGAAGGGGCGGAGATGAGATGACATAAACATCCCGCCCACCTCCTTCCTTCCGCATTGCCGGCGGGACACAGGTAAGCTGTGTTCATCGTTCCCGAGGTGTCACACGGAGCGACGTGTGCTGCCACGGTAACGATGAACAACCGGAGCACAGAAGGAGGAACGACTTTATGAAAATGAACGACGTGTCAACGAGCAACGATAAGGTGAGCATTTTTGCTCGCTCACAGTCGTTCGGAGGTGTCACACGGTACGATATCTTGAACAATGCCGGATGTGCGTCACTATCGACGTGACCCCTATGACATATCGCCCGATATATCATACCGTGTGACGCCCGCATTAGAGGGGGACAATCTGATCAAAGGTCAGAAAAATTATTGTAGGTACACCAAAACATTACAGCAGCAAACCTTAATCAGCATCTCAGAGGTTCAGGCAAACGGACAATATGACCAAATAATCGTCTGTGATTAATCAAATATGACCAAGTAAATGCAGAAACCCCCATGCATGCTAACCAATTAGATATAAATATGTTGCGGTATACACAAAATTATTGACCATGATCAGATATACATCACCCCTATACTCACAGTGTTGGGTAGTCAGAGGACAAAGGTTATCCAAAGCAAAAGAAGACAGGAGACCTAACGTACGTTTCGCTTCTTAAAAATTAACCAAGTACATAGCTTCCTCAGAGGTCACTGCCACTGTCATCTAAATGGCTTGGTGTGTGTGTGTGTGTGTGGGGGGGGTAAATATTATCTCACATTTCCTTTAAGGTATACAATTATTTTATTTCCAGTTTAAATCCTGATATAACTTTTCTAAATGTCTGTTTGCTTTTCAACAACTTGTTTGGTTATATGCAATGCTGTTATTTTAATTACTTTATAACACCAGAAAGAAATTCAGTTCGCCATGAATATTTATTTTATTTTTCTATATCTCCTTAATTGATTTTCAGAAAATAGGTATTAATAGAAATATTCTCAATGTAAGAATCTCATCCATAGAAAGTAAACAAAAAAGACTCCATATATAAAAAATACAAAAAACAATAATAATAATAATAATAATAATAATAAAAATAATAATAGTAATAATAATAATTGTTGTTGCTATAAGTTCATTTTTTTTATTCTCTCTTTATTCATTAATGTAAGAAATTGCTTATATAATGCAATCCCTTAATTTACTGAAGTTTTGGAGTTTTCGCATATTTTTATCCATTAAATGATCTAATTAGCTTTTCTTTCTCTACTCTACAATTTCCAAAGATGAGCTGCTGTTCTCTGTTAAGAGCATTTGATCCGCAGAGTTATTTTTATTTTTTAGTTCTTTCCTGTGTAGATGTATAAAAATGAACACCCTTAATGTAGTCACAAGGCACTTTATGCCTTCAGGGTCCTGTCAGAACTGGTTTAAAAAGCATTACCATATACACCAAGTCATGCAATTCATGTCAGCACTTGAGGCTGTCTGTCAATAAAAACAAATGTAATTTTACATAATGTCATCTTGAGCCGAGCGAGCAAATATAAAAGTCAACAGGTTTTGTATTGTTTTGGGATTTTACCAACTATTTTGCTTTGGAATACATTTTCTAGGTTTTTTTCACACATGAGTTCTGGCGGCTTCATGACATTTATACAAAAATACAATATTAGTGCAAAAAAAAGAATGAAATATCGAAATAGCAATATGGAATTAGTAGCACATTACATTGGATGGGCACGTATCGCATCAAATATTTGTCTGTTATAATGGCACATCTATTTTACACTTTTGAAAAATGATTCTTGTTTATAAAATACACATCCATAGACAAATGTTCATTGAGATGTATGTAATACGTGGTATTGTCTGATTATAAAGACGCCTTTTAGGTCACGTTCACCTCTTGTCTGGGAGGTTTGTTCCTTTTAATGTCTTTTTAGATCAATAGGATCTTGTTCTGAGCTCCTATTTTTATAAAAATCCAAATTACTGTATTTTGCGGTTTATAAGATGCACTGAATTATAAGACGCACTCCAAATTTAGAGAAAAAAGGTGAAAAAAAAGGGGTCCGTCTTATAATCCTGTGGTCTCTTACCGGGTGAGGGTGGAGCAGGGTCACAGAAGCAGGGTTGTTAAATTGATCAATTTTGTATGCGATCCTTTAGATCATGTGTTCTGTGACGTATGCATTGGGCACCCTTTTTTTTTTTATTTATTGACTTGCTAAGCGTGTGTAATGTGTAGGGATGCGTTCTTACTATGTCATCTGCCATTCAGCTCTGCTACATGGCCGCTGACAGCAGCCACAGACAGCCATGTAGCAGAGCTGAATGGCAGATGACAGCAGACACAGAAAGAGCCGCACAATCAGAATGAACTCGGGTAAACTTCACCCAACTTCATTGTCATGCTGCGGCTCTGTCTGTGTCGCGTCCTGATTAGCGGTCACCTGTGAAGAGCTCACCGGTGACCGCTAAACTCCTGAGTAACTGAATTGAGCAGCCCTCTCTGATACTCACCAATCCCCGATCTCCGGCGCGGCGCTGCACGGCATTCACACTGCTCCAGCGGCTTTTACTATTTTGAAAAAGCCGGCCGCTCATTTAACAATCTCGTATTCCCTGCTTTCCCCGCCCACCGGCACCTATGATTGGTTGCAGTGAGACACGCCCCCACGCTGAGTGACAGGTGTCTCACTGCACCCAATCACAGCAGCCGGTGGGCGTGTCTATACTGTGCAGTGAAATAAATAATTAAATAATTAAAAAAAACGGCGTGCGGTCCCCCCCAATTTTAAAACCAGCCAGATAAAGCCATACGGCTGAAGGCTGGTATTCTCAGGATGGGGAGCTCCACGATATGGGGAGCCCCCCAGCCTAACAATATCAGCCAGCAGCCGCCCAGAATTGCCGCATACATTAGATGCGACAGTTCTGGGACTGTACCCGGCTCTTCCCGATTTGCCCTGGTGCATTGGCAAATCGGGGTTATAAGGAGTTATTGGCAGCCCATAGCTGCCAATAAATCCTAGATTAATCATGTCAGGCGTCTCCCCGAGATACCTTCCATGATTAATCTGTAAGTGACAGTAAATAAACACACACACCCGAAAAAATCCTTTATTAGAAATAAAAAACACAAACATATACCCTGGTTCACCATTTTAATAAAACCGAAAAAGCCCTCCATGTCCGGCGTAATTCAGGATGGTCCAGCGTCGCTTCCAGCTCTGCTGCATGAAGGTGACCAGTCCTGTCAGCTCCACGCAGCTAATGAAGGGAATAGCGCGATCAGCTGAGCTGTCACTGAGGTTACCCGCTGTCACTGGATACAGCGGTGGCCGCGGGTAACCTCAGTGACAGCTCAGCTGATCGCGCTATTCCCTTCATTAGCTGCGTGGAGCTGACAGGAGCGGCGGTGTCTTCTGCAGCTCTGGTCACCTCCATGCAGCAGAGCTGGAAGCGACGCTGGACCATCCTGAATTACCATCCTCCCCATAACGTGGAGCTCCCCATCCTGAGAATACCAGCCTTCAGCCGTATGGCTTTATCTGGCTGGTTTTAAAATTGGGGGGGACCGCACGCCGGTTTTTTTAATTATTTAATTATTTATTTCACTGCACAGTATAGACCCGCCCACCGGCTGCTGTGATTGGGTGCAGTGAGACACCTGTCACTCAGCGTGGGGGCGTGTCTCACTGCAACCAATCATAGGTGCCGGTGGATGGGGAAAGCAGGGAATACGAGATTGTTTAATGAGCGGCCGGCTTTTTCAAAATAGTGAAAGCCGCAGGAGCAGTGTGAATGCCGTGCAGCACCGCGTCGGGGATCGGTGAGTATGAGAGAGGGGGTAAGAGGGATAGACTGACATGGACAGAGAGAGAGGGACAGAGATAGTGACCGACTGACAGAGATTAGTGAATGACAGACATTGTGAGGCGCTTCAGAACGCAGCTTTTCAGCTGCGCTCTGAAGCGGACCTTTTTTAAGCTGCGGTGCAGAGCGCACACCTGCGCACATAGCCTCAGACATCAAAATCGTATGAGGGATGTCACACGTTTCAATTGACTAGGTTCGTGCAACAAAACGTTCAATTCTAGACAAAGATACGATGTGTTTGCGATCAACGGTTTTGCGTTCAATCCTGACCGCACGTAGGTGTCACATGCAAATACCTCACAAACGATGCCGGATGTGCGTCACTTACAACTTGACCCCAACGACGGATTGTAAGATATATTGAAGAGTGTAAAGCGGGCTTTAGGCCCCCTTCACACGTCCGTGAAAAACACGCACGTGTGTTACGGGCCGTTTTTCGGGTCCGTGTCCCGTTTTTGTGTCCGTTTTTATGGTCCGTGTGGCACCTGTGTGAATTGCGTATGCTAGCCGTGTTTGTGTGCAGAACGTCCGTGTGTGCGTGTGGAATTAACGTGTATGTGTACGTGGAATGTCCGTGTGTAATGTCCGTGTGTGTGATGCACAATGTCGTTTATAAATGTCGGCTGACAGCAGACAGAGTTGCGCGATGAGAATGAACTCGGGTGAACTTCACCCGACTTCATCCTCATACCGCGGCTCTGTCTGTGTCGAGTACTGATTAGCGGTCACCTGTGAAGGATTCACCGGTGACCGCTAATCCCCCAAGTGACTGAAGTTTCCCCCCCTCTCTCATACTCACCGTTCCTCGATCTCCGGCGCAGCGCTGCACGGCATTCACACTGCTGCGGCGGATTTTACTATTTTGAAAAAGCCGGCCGCTCATTAAACAATCTCCTATTCCCTGCTTTCCCCGCCCACCGGCGCCTATGATTGGTTGTAGTGAGACACGCCCCCACGCTGAGTGACAGGTGTCACACTGCACCCAATCACAGCAGCCGGTGGGCGTGTCTATACTGTGCAGTAAAATAAATAAATAAATAATTAAAAAAAAACGGCGTGCGGTTCCCCCCAATTTTAATGCCAGCCAGATAAAGCCATACGGCTGAAGGCTGGTATTCTCAGGATGGGGAGCTCCACGTTATGGGGAGCCCCCCAGCCTAACAATATCAGTCAGCAGCCACCCAGAATTGCCGCATACATTATATGCGACAGTTCTGGGGCTGTACCCGGCTCTTCCCGATTTGCCCTGGTGCTTTGGCAAATCGGAGTAATAAGGAGTTATTGGCAGCCCACAGCTACCAATAAGTCCTAGATTAATCATGTCAAGCGTCTATGAGACACCCTCCATGATTAATCTGTAAATTACAGTAAATAAACACACACACCCGAAAAATCCTTTATTAGAAATAAAAACACACACATATACCCTGGTTCACCACTTTAATCAGCCCCGAAAAAGCCCTCCTTGTCCGGCGTAATCCAGGATGGTCCAGCGTCGCATCCAGCTCTGCTGCATGGAGGTGACCGGAGCTGCAGAAGACACAGCCGCTCCGGTCACCTCCAAGCAGCTAATGAAGACAGCCGTGCGATCAGCTGAGCTGTCAGTGAGGTTACCCGCTGTCACTGGATCCAGTGACAGCGGGTAACCTCAGTGACAGCTCAGCCGATAGCGCGGCTGTGTTCATTAGCTGTGTGGAGGTGACCGGAGCGGCTGTGTCTTCTGCAGCTCCTGTCACCTCCATGCAGCAGCGCTGGAAGCGATGCTGGACCATCCTGGAGTACGCCGGACATGGAGGGCTTTTCGGGGCTGATTAAATTGGTGAACCAGGGTATATGTGTGTGTTTTTATTTCTAATAAAGGATTTTTTCTGGTGTGTGTGTGTTTATTTACTGTAATTTACAGATTAATCATGGAAGGTGTCTCATAGACGCCTGACATGATTAATCTAGGACTTATTGGCAGCTATGGGCTGCCAATAACTCCTTATTACCCCGATTTGCCAAAGCACCAGGGCAAATCGGGAAGAGCCGGGTACAGCCCCAGAACTGTCGCATATAATGTATGCGGCAATTCTGGGCGGCTGCTGACTGATATTGTTAGGCTGGGGGGCTCCCCATAACGTGGAGCTCCCCATCCTGAGAATACCAGCCTTCAGCCGTATGGCTTTATCTGGCTGGCATTAAAATTGGGGGGAACCGCACGCCGTTTTTTTTTAATTATTTATTTATTTATTTTACTGCACAGTATAGACACGCCCACCGGCTGCTGTGATTGGGTGCAGTGTGACACCTGTCACTCAGCGTGGGGGCGTGTCTCACTGCAACCAATCATAGGCGCCGGTGGGCGGGGAAAGCAGGGAATAGGAGATTGTTTAATGAGCGGCCGGCTTTTTCAAAATAGTAAAAGCCGCCGCAGCAGTGTGAATGCCGTGCAGCGCTGCGTCGGAGATCGGGGAACGGTAAGTATGAGAGAGGGGGGGAAACTGACCGACAGACTGTGAGAGAGGGACAGACAGACAGAGAGACCGACAGAGAGACAGAGAGACTGACCGACGGACTCAGGGAGATTGACCGACATACACAGAAATAGAAAGAATAGCCGACATCACTAGAAATAAAAACACCAAACGGACACGGACTATAGGTAGATGCATACGTGTTTACTAACGTGTGTGCACATACCCATAGACTTTCATTGTGTCCACGTGTGCGTGCTCCGTGCAGATAACGGACATGCATCCGTGCCAAACGCAAACACATACGGATCACGGACACGCACACACGGACATAATGAAATAACGGACGTGTGACCACAATCATAGATTAACATTGGTGCACGTTTGGCCGTGTCTCCGGTATATACGGAAACGGACCAAACACGCACGTGTATCACGGACGTGTGAAGGGGGCCTTAGAGATACATTGTTAGAATCATGATCTCTTTGCCTATGTCATGCTGCTCTTAGGTGAGGTAGCAAAAATCTGCTGACAGATTCCCTTTAACACATCAAATTCAAACCATTAATATTATATTCTTAATTTGAAGTTAAAATTCCACCCCATCTACACCCAAAACTGGCTCCCACTTTATTGTCCTTATTACAGTTACTTCCTTGTTGGTGGAAGAGTTCAAATTTAAAATCGTAAAGTCTTTTTTTTTTGAGGCGTGTAAGAGTCATTTATATTTAAGAGTAAGGCAAAGATGACCACTTGTACTCGTTACTAACCCCCCCTCTTACCCATCACCACCGCACTGAGAATAAGCATACGTGTGATTTCTCATATGGGGAAGTGAGCACGATGCATAAAACAACTGTGGACATTACACGTCTGTGTCTACTGTAACATTGCACAGTTCTGCTGTGTTGATGGATCCATAGAAGTGCCTGAAGATGTGCTCCAAAATGTGGAAGTCATTGCAAAAAATGAGTCATCCGAGCCCAGTCTATTGATTGAACATGAGTTATCCAGATGAATGTTCTCAGAGTATAAATGGAGTAAGTGTAAGGAAAATGCATCAGGCAGAATGCCCATGAAAATGGGTTAATATCACTACAGTCTATGTCAGTAGAGGAAATCTTACTGTTTAGCAATCAAATATATTGCAGTTTCATTAGATATCTTCATTACATTGAAATATGTCATGTTGTCATGCATTATATAAATACAAAGCTTCTAATGAATAAGGCAATGTCCACTTTCACAACTATTGTATCTAAGGTGGAAAAATAAAATAGGCGATTTGGCCATTAAAGAGGTTGGTAACTACATTTAAATTGATGACCTATCCTTATTATGTCATCAATGTCTGATTGGCCAGGGTCCTACACCCCGCACCCCCACCGATCAGCTGTTCTCGTTCCCGTCGGCGGCAGCAGACAGTTGGAAATGCTCAGTTCCGAAGCTGCTCCCTGTCCTGATAGTGGCTGCGGCCGGGTACTGCACATCCGCTTCCCATTTAGATCAATAGAAGGCAGATGTGCAATACCCGGCCGTGGCCACTATCAGAAGACGGAGCAGCTTCAGAACTGAGCATTTCCGGCTGCCTGCTACCACCGCCGGGAACGAGAACATCTGATTGGCGGGGGTGCGGGGTGCCAGACCCTGGCCAATCAAGCATTGATGACCTATTCTAAGGGGTACTTTGCACACTACGACATCGCAGGTGCGATGTCGGTGGGGTCAAATCGAAAGTGACGCACATCCGGCCTCGCTGTCGATATCGTAGTGTATAAAGCCTTTTTGATACGATTAATGAGCGCAAAATCGTCGTAATCGTATCATCGGTGTAGCGTCGGTCATTTCTATAATTTGGAAATGACTGATGTTACGATGTTGTTCCTCATTTTAGCGGCATCACACATCGCTGTGTGTGAAGCCGCAGGAGCGAGGAACATCTCCTTACCTGCGTCATGTCAGCTATGTGGAAGGAAGGAGGTGGGCGGGATGTTTACGTCCCGCTCATCTCCACCCCTCCGCTTCTATTGGCCGCCTGCCGTGTGACGTCGCTATGATGCCACACGACCCGCCCCCTTAATAAGGAGGCGGGTCGCTGGTCAGAGGGACATCACAGGGCAGGTAAGTGCATGTGAAGCTGCCGTAGCGATAATGTTCGCTACGCCAGCTATCAACATGATATCACAGCTGTGACGGGGGCGGGGACTATCACGCTCGGCATCGCAGCATCGGCTTGCGATGTCGTAGTGTCAAAGGGCCCCTAAGGATAACTATCAATGTAAAAGTAGTGGACAGCCCCTTTAATCCTAACTACCCATTGCATCCCTCCTACTAGATGTGATCCAAGGTGCCAGTAAGATACTTACTATATGCTGCCATCTTAGTCCTACAATGAAGACATCAATTATACTAGAGGCACTATAAAAAAAAACTAACAAATAATGATTTTTTTATATATATATATATATAATAAAAAATATTACATTTTAAATCACCCTATTGCCCAACTGAAAGATAAAATAAACATTGTGATGAGCACATTTGTAAAGCGATGTGGAATTAATAGCGCTATAAGTGAGTAAAATAAATAAATTAGTATTGCTTCAATAAAACATTAGTATTAAAGTCCAGACTATGAAAATATAGAGGGAATTAACCAAAAGAGTTAACTGTGTAAAGAAAAAAATAATTAAATGCCGCAATTTCTGTTGTATGGTCAGTACACCTCCCACCCAAAAAGTAATAAAAAGCAATGAAAATAACATAGGTACTTGAAAATTGTATCAGTAAAAACTAGAGCTCACAATTCCAAACTGCAAAGAACAAGTGAAGGCGATAGAAAAAGATAAGTTATAGTTATGGAAAAAAAACAAAAGTTCAAAACCTTAAAATGTCTTAATCCTGAAGAAGGCAAAAATCTGAAGAACCGCGCATGGTCTTAATCAAATGTAAATGTGAAAGTTGTTTGTTCTAACAAGCACTTTTTCGATTATACAAATATTTTAAGATGGGAACAACCCTTTAAGGCTCTTTACATAGTTGGCTGAAAATGGTTTAAAGGTCGATCTTCCTTAAAGTTACTAAAGTTATTACATGAAAATTCCTGTGAAACAGACATATAAGTAATAAGTAGCCTCAGAGGAAAGTGATTGCTATTTAAAACCACCTTTGTCTGATTGATCATTAAATATCCTGTTTCATTTTAGACATATTATTTTTGGAATTATTCAGAATTGAATAGTTTGAGTAATTTAGAAACTGAGTGTGTAATGTACACTAAATTATAGTTGGCTCTAAAGAAAAATGAATACAGATGGTTTCATCATTTTGTGAATTTTTTTTTTCAATGAAATAACAAATTCGCTTGGCTTTTAACTTTATTTTCAATATGTAAAAAAAACAACATTGTTTTCTTCATACTATGAAGGTCTGTTTAACAAGTCCAAAATTCATGGTCCACGTTTGGACCACGATGTCTAGACCAGCCATGGGCCTCCTGACCATATGACAGTGTTTCCTCGAAAATAAGCCATGACATGATTTTACAGGATTTTTGGAGTATGCTTGAAATATAAGCCGTACTCCAAAAATAAGTCCTAGTTACAGTCAATTCCTGCATTGGGGGACTCAAACTGTGCAATTTCTCAGGACTTCTACTCTTTTGAGGACCCCAGCATTTGTATTCCAAAGTTAAGATTGCTTAAGGACCTTTGGTGACTTTAGTCATGTGACCAAAGGTTTTTGCAATTGCAGGAGTCTAAAATAACTGAACAGTAGACAGGCTGGTATGCACAAGATCAAACTGGGCAATTTCACAAGACCCACATTTTCCTAGGGGCCACAGAATTTATATCCTGATGTCAAGAATGCTTAAGGACCTTTGTGATATCATCATGTGACTAGGTTGTCACCAAAAGGTCTCTTAATTGCAGGAGTCTAAAGCTGAGACAGGCTGGTGTTTATATGCAGTGTGTGTGTGTGTGTGTATGTGTGTGTATGTGTGTGTGTGTGTGTATGTGTGTGTGTGTGTGTGTGTGTGTGTGTGTGTGTTTATGTGTATGTGTGTGTGTATGGAGAGATAGATAGGTGGATGGATGGATAAATGGAGGGATAGGTAGGTGGATGGAGGGATAGGTAGGTAGATAGATGGATGGTTGGATGGATAGGTAGGTAGGTGGATGGATGGTTGGATGGATAGGTAGGTAGGTGGGTGGATGGTTGGATAGGTAGGTAGATGGATGGATGGATAGGTAGGTAGATGGATGGTTGGATGGATAGATAGGTAGGTGGATGGATGGTTGGATGGATAGGTAGGTAGGTAGATGGATGGATGGATGGATGGATAGGTGGGTTGGTGGATGGATGGTTGGATGGATAGGTAGGTAGGTAGGCAGATGGATGGATGGATAGGTGGGTTGGTGGATGGATGGATTGATGGATAGATAGATAGATAGATAGATAGAAAGATACACGTGTTACAGGGTTTGGGTAGTGAATGTTCCAGAATGTGTATGTTTATATTTGAAAAAATGTTGATATTTTTAGTTCAAGAATAAATGTACATTGCTGTTCAAGGAAAAAAAAGATATCCCCTGAAAATAAACCCTAGCCCATCTTTCAAAGCAAAAAAAATAATATAAGAACTTGTCTTATTTTCGGAGAAACACTGATATATGCCCATGAGTCTATTGAGTTTGGGTCTGGAGATCCATGGCTGATGCAGACATTGTGAATGTCCGTGAGTGTTGCGTGTGTGAAATTGCACTTGGTGTGTTGAATTTATAAAATCTGAATATCCTGAAAATTATTTCACATGAATAAAAGCCATCCAAATAAAGTCATGGGGAAATGATGCATTATGAGGCATGCAGCAAACACATACCTCGTAGGGCTAAGATACATTGCGGTGCCCCTTTAGTGTCCTAGCTCTCAGACGTCATACCCTGATTGTTAGACTTTTGTCTTGACCCAATTGAAATTTTGTAGCGCTTACACAAATATGCCCGTCAGTGTGGCACAAGTATTTATAGGGGAGTTCACATTATTGTCAGCCCGTTAAATGTTGATTAATGGCATTTGAGCTTTAAGTAAAAGATAAAGAAATAAAAAAAAACCTTAAAATGTCAGCCGTTTAACCAAGACTGGCATGAGAAGCCCAGGGGTCGGAGGGCAGTGTGCGGAGCCCGGCGTGTTGGCAGCATTTCAAAGCTTTAATGTCTAAACTGTGATGTGCGCTAATGAGCAATGTGTGTCGCTTCACCACGATCATGGGGTCAGTCACATGAATCTATATAAATCTGCAATATGCGTTACAGTATCATTTTGGCTAGAATGTAATTAAATATCTGTAAGGAGGCCTTGTTGTTACATTTCTTAAGCACAAAGCCCTTTTAAGACAATTAAGCGTAAGCTCTTTTCTGCAGATAATGTGCTTAAATGCAGTTATTGAGGAAAAGAAGAAACACATTTTATGGTTTTTTATTGCCACAGATGTTATTCCATTTTGGGAAGAAAAAAAAATCTTTCGATGCATATTGGCCCCACTTCTTTGCCTTTCTGAACATGTTATTCATCTGTTGAGACATCCAAATGTGAAACATATGGGGAAATACTTAGTGTTCTCGCAGCGGCTGTAAGAATGTGAGTCTTTCAGGCATCTCACTAGGGCATCTGTTTATTTAGAAGAGCTTGTACATAGTAGTTGACAAAGTTTTGTAAACACGCTCTGATATTTATGTGATTGAGCGGAAGGCTGGAGAGAACCGGGCTTGCTGGAATACGCGGTAGATTTTCACATTTCCAAAGGGTTGGGTGTGGGGGGGGGGAGAATGCGAAAGAAGTGGCTTACAGTCTCGGCACACCGAGATAAGTATTTGGATGTGTTATGTCATTTTGAGTTATTCTTTATTCTGTTTTACTACAACCAATAGGTATAATGTGCCAGGAGAAAAGAGATCTTCTCATAGTTCCTCCATCAAAGTTACTACGATATTCTTAGGGGGGCTTTACACGTTGCGACATCGCTTCCGAGATATCGTCAGGCGCACATCCGGCGCCGGTAACGACATCGCAACATGTAAATCCTAGATGCGCCGATAAACGATTGCAAAAGCATCGAAAACCGGTAATCTGTGTAGCGTCGGTCATTTTCATAATATCGGGTCGACCGCAGGTATGATGTTGTTTGTTGCTCCTGCGGCAGCACACATCGCTGTGTGTAAACCCGCAAGAGTGACAAACATCTCCTTACCTGCGTCCCGACGGCAATGTGTAAGGGAGAAGGTGGGCGGGATGTTATGTCCCGCTCATCTCCGCCCCTCCGCTTCTATTGGCCGGCCGATTAGTGACGTCACGGTGACGTCGCTGTGACGCCGAACGCACCTCCCCCTTGAAGGAGGGATAGTTCGGCAGTCACAGCGACGTCGCCGAGCAGGTATGTGCGTGTGATGCTGCCGTAGCGATAATGTTCGCTACGTCAGCAATCACCACATATCGCATGTGCGACGGGGGCGGGTGCTATCGCGCTCGGCATCGCTAGCCGATGCTAGCGATGTCGCAACATGTAAAGTACCCCTTATAGTTGACTATGTTATCTGAGGACTTTTCCCCAGGATACAAATTTATTGATGAAAGAAGAGTGGTGGAGTAAGAGGGGCACCCTACTTAAATCAATCAGGTGCATAGTATTAGTGGTGTGCACCTCCGTGTGTCTCACCAGAAATCTTACTCCAGTTAGGGACTGAAGTAATATTTTTGGTAATCCCTTCACTGGCTTTCCATTACCCAATAACTCAGTTTCAAAATCATAACCATGACATACAAAGCCACTCACAATCTGTCTCCACCCTACATCTGTGACCTAGTCTCCCGGTACTTACCTTACACGCAACATCCGATATTCACAAGATCTCCTTTTCTACTCCCCTCTTGCCACAATTGCATACAAGATTTCTCCCGCACCTCCACCATACTCTGTAACTCTCTACCCCAACACATCAGACTCTCGCCCACCATGGAAAGCTTCAAAATAACCTGAAGACCCACCTCTTCCAACAAGCCCATAACCTGCCGTAACCCTCAGTCCACCATAGCATTGCATGACTAGCTCTGCCATCACCTACTGTATCCTTACCCTTCCCTGTAGACTGTGAGCCCTCACGGGCAAGGTTCTCTTTCCTCCTGTACCAGTCTGTGCCTTGAAATGTTCACGATTATTCTACTTGTCTATGTATGCCACTTTTTCACATCTAAAGGGCCATGGAATAAATGGCGCTATAATAATAAATAATAATAAGAATAAATAATAATAATTATTACGTCTGGTCATGCATAGGATGGGTAGGCATTGCCACCGCCTTTACACCCATGCTCCATTCACTTTAGCGTGAAGATGTCAAAAGATGCACATTTTTGGCGTATGTTCATGTTTCACAAAAGTTTTGCAACTTTACGAATGATTTTACTCCAGTTTTATAGCGTAAACACTTTAATGTATCACCCCGGTATAGCGATAGTCATCCTATGGACACTAAAGAAATGTCATCTAGGTCTTTTGAGTACCAAATTTTGTCGATATACTACAAAAATAGTACAGAATGGTGTAGTAGGTCAGTCCAGTCTGTAGAACGGTCTACACAGTACACATCTTACATTGGGAAAAATAGGCAACTTTTCAGCGTTTCTCTGTATGCCTACACAGTGGAACATGCCCCAGCTCTTTCTCAGCGACATCAGAAGCTTTTCTCAATATTTATGACAAATGAAGAGAAATAGTGTGAAGGTAACTGGGTCTGACAGTTCCTTGGTGTGAGGACATGGCCACCTCTCCACTGATCATAAGATTGGGTTTATACAGGATATTTTATGGATTTATGTTACAATAAATTATATTTTTTTATGTGTCAGGCGTGGACATTTTAGCACAACCTGACGGTTTTCAATATCAGGGCTCCACACATCCACTTTTGTCATCCGCTACTATCTGTTTTTTATTCATTGATGGCACACTGACACATTCTATTTTCATAATGTTATTCACATGTTTTTGGCTGTATTTACTAACCATATAAAAAAAAAAATTTGTGCAATTTGCGAACCAATCTCACCTATTCGAGTGTATACAATCGGAAAAACAATGGACACCCCACAGATGTCATCCAATATGCATCAGCATGCTGTCCGTTTTTCACCCAATGACTACTACGGGAAGTTTGGGAAATCCTCATCATTTTTTTTTTTTGGGCATGAGCGTAAAATGAATGATCCACTAATGGCAAAAGCTAACAAGCGAACCAAAAACGGATACAAGGTAGATCGTTCATGTTGATGAAAATGGAAAGTCTGTTTTGGGTGGACAAGAAATAAAGACCGAAATTGGAATGGATTCCATCAGGCAGGGGATCCAGCAAAGTCTTCGGTTTATAATGAAAGCCACAATGAAAATGTGAACAAAGCCTAAGGGCGGCTTTGCACACTACGACATCACAGGTGCGATGTCGGTGGGGTCAAATCGAAAGTGAGGCACTTCCGGCGTCACTTGCGATGTCGTAGTGTGTAAATCCTAGATGATACGATGAACGAGCGCAGAAGCGTCGTTATCGTATCATCGTTGCAGCCTCCGACATTTCCATAATGCCGGTGCCGCGACAGGTACGATGTTGTTCCTCGCTCCTGCGGCAGCACACATCGCTGTGTATGAAGCCGCAGGAGCGAGGAACATCTCCTTACCTGCCGCCGGCCACAATGCGGAAGGAAGGAGGTGGGCGGGATGTTTACATCCTGCTCATCTCCGCCCCTCCGTCGCTATGATGCCGCACAACCCGCCCCCTTAGGAAGGAGGCGGGTCGCCGGCCAGAGCGACGGTCGCAGGGCAAGTGAGTGCATGTGAACCTGGCGTAGCGATAATTTTTGCTACGCCAGCTATCACAAGATATCGTACCTACGACGGGGGCGGGGACTATCGCGTGCGACATCGCAGCATCGGCTTGCTATGTCGCAACGTGCAAAGCCCGCCTAAGACCGCTAAAAATGACTTTTCTATAATTGTATGGAGATGTTCATGAACAATCAATCTTCTCTCCATTAAAGTCTATTAAAATATTATTGCAATACTACCAGATCCCAGCTGATATGGATTAATAACCCATGGAGGGAAATGTTTCTCCACGTTTGAGGTTTTGTAGCTTTTGCAAAAATCTAGTGGGCATCTTATCTTAGTGAGAGCATTGCCCTCGATCAGAGGTCCCCAACCTTTCTGACCATGAGAGCCACATTCAGCTGTGAAAGAGGGTCGCGAGCCACATTCAGCTCTGAGACAGTGTCGCAAGCCACATCTAGCTGTCGCCCCCTCACAGTATTGACACGCAGAGACCCCAATACCAGTATAATGACATCCAAAGCTTTTCTACAGAAATCACAATGAGGCAGTATACCAAGATCCATGAGTTCCTATCTTACCCCCATTCAGATCTGCTCTTCTGTGTGGGGCTCCTCACAAAAGTCACCATCTGAAGACCTGCTCTTCATAGCTGTTTGCTAGACCCGGTGCTTATGCACCAAGCTTGAAGACAGCCGCGAGCCACACATCACAAGCCCGCGAGCCACAAGTAGCTCCCAAGCTACAGATTGGGGACCCCTGATCTAGATGAAAAGTAGTGGCGACACTCCTATTATTTATACATACCCACTCACTTGGCATCAAATATTCTGTGCTAGAAATGTCTCCAACCGTCCTCAGTGCCAGATACAATAAATATATATAACCTTTAGCATTCTGTGAAAGGGCAGATCAGACGTGTTTATGTGTGTAAAACCACATAAAAAGAAAACAACACATACAGTAGTATTTAGACACAGTATATAACGATTTATGGAATTGTCTGTATTTTCAGGATATATACACACTAGTGATGGGTGAGCAGTAAAATGCTCGGGTGCTCGGTCCTCGAGTCAAGCAGGTCAGATGCTCTAAAAGTGCTCAACTTGACTAACGGGTATAATAGAAGTCACTAATTGGGCAGTCCGGCTCTCCACCCACATACAATCACTCATAAACAGAGCATTTCAATGGGACGGAGGTGGGTTCTTTTTTTCTTTTTTGGATACACTACATCCAAAAACATTTTTTTAGTCCCCAGTGTGAGCCATTTAGAGATTGCAAGTGGCCCTCACTGAGGAGCCGGCCCACATCATCCAGTGAAGCAAGCCTGTGCTTTATGTTTGTTGTTTCATAGATGAAACATCTGAGCACCCGCGATACTTGGCCGAGCACCGAGCGTACCCAAGCACCCTGATGCTTGATGGAACTGACCAGTGATGAGCATGTCCGCCCATCATTGATGCACACCTGTTGTATGTATGTGGGTCGCACAAGTTCTTTACAGTTTGCAAATTGAATTCTAAATTATTAGCATGCCAATATCACTCGAAGAAACATTACTGGCTTATTGCAATTTGTGAGCTCTGTTACATTCGCTTTTTATTTTAATAATTTATACTCCAGCTCTAAATTACACTTAGGATTGCAGCGCTGTATCGATACAGCTCATCTAGGTCTATAATGCCTCTTCAGCAGTATTTTCTCATTAAAGTTTGTTACAGGCATTAGATAACTGGCAGCTTTCATAACATTTAATTGAAGTCTCCAAGCTTGTAACTACTCTATGCTGATTTACATGAAACAAAATTTCAAGTCTTCACATCATTTTCCATTGATGATTCCTTCATAGGATTTTCTTTTCTTTTTCTTTTTTTTTTCAAATTGCTGAATGGAAATCTACAAATGCCTAATTTTTTTCTAATTATTCAGACTGAATTTCCATGTGACAAATATATTCTGGCATGAGAAAATATGTTTATTTTATAGGGTTGTCTGGCACCTTAACATTGATGGCCTATCCTTAGGATGGGTCATCATGTCTGATCCTATCTTTAGGATGGCACATCAATGTTTGATCCTATCTTTAGGATGAGCCATCAATATCTGATCCTATCTTTAGGGTAGATCATCAATGTCTGATCCTATCTTTAGGGTGGGTCATTAATGTCTCATCCTATCTTTAGGATAGGTCAGCAATTCTGATCCTATCTTTAGGGTGGATCATCAATGTCTGATCCTATCTTTAGGATGGGTCATCAATGTCTGATCATTTCTTTAGGGTAGATCATCAATGTCTGATCCTATCTTTAGGATGGGTCATCAATGTCTGATCATTTCTTTAGGATAGGTCATCAATTCTGATCCTATCTTTAAGGTGGATCATCAATGGCTGATCCTATCTTTAGGATGGGTCATCAATGTCTGATCCTATCTTTAGGATAGGTCATCAATTCTGATCCTATCTTTAGGGTAGATCATCAATGTCTGATCCTATCTTTAGGGTAGATCATCAATGTCTGATCCTATCTTTAGGGTGGATCATCAATGTCTCATCCTATCTTTAGGATAGGTCATCAATTCTGATCCTATCTTTAGGGTGGATCATCAATGGCTGATCCTATCTTTAGAATGGGTCATCAATGTCTGATCCTATCTTTAGGGTAGATCATCAATGTCTGATCCTATCTTTAGGATGGGACATCAATGTCTGATCCTATCTTTAGGATGAGCCATCAATATCTGATCCTATCTTAAGTTCCCTGGTAAATATTGTATGAAAAGACGAAAAATCCAGCTCTTCAGGCGAGGAAAGCCACAATCTTTATTTTAGATTATGATTAAGGATGATTGTTTCACCTGAAACGCGTAGTGATGGTCATGATTGTGGCTTTCCTCGCCTGAAGAGCTGGATTTTTCTTCTTTTCTTGCAATATTGGGCTGTGGCAGCGCCTGTCCATGCTCCAGGGAGAAGCCAGGAGTGAGCTTATACACGGTGAGCTGATACACACAAATTGGGTAAATATTGTATACTCATAGTTCAGTGCTCATATCACCCCAATATTGAGGTGGGAGTGACTGGTGCACATAGGTAGCTTCTGTTCACAAGTTTGGTTTGGATCTGTTTGTGCCAGATCCAGTAAGAAAAAAATCAGTTATGTAATAAAGAGCTATAAGCAAATACCAAACTGGAACCACCGTACCAATTTCTCTTGTAGTAACTGCATTAAATTTACAGATTTTACTCATAGACTTGAATGAGATGACAAACACGTATAGATTTTTAGTGCATTTCTGCAGCAAAAACGCGTGTAATCTGCCCATGCCTTTAGTTTTAGCATGTTACCAAAGTGATGTAACAGAAAGAATCCAAAACAAAGCAATTGTATTTAAAATAAGACATACCAGATCATGTCTGTAAAGGCTGTGGAATTAAAAGCGCTATATAAGTGAGAAAGATAAATTACTAAATTAAAAAAAAAAAAAAAATGTAGCAGAAACGCCATAACAATACAAGTAAAAAAAACCCGCTACTAACTTAATTTATCTAATAGGTGCAGAAAGTCTGCAGGAAATCTACAGCATCAAAATACTCATTGTGTAAAAACGTTTACAGTGTGTGGAGAAGGCCCATGGATAGTTGTACAATGCTCTTAGGCCCACGATAGGTGTAAAAATGCTCATAGGCCCAAGGATAGTTGTAAAATTTCTCATAGGCCCACAGATAGGTATAAAAATTCTCATAGGCCCACAGATAGGTGTAAAAATTCTCATAGGCCCACAGATAGGTGTAAAAATTCTTATAGGCCCATGAATAGGTGTAAAAATTCTCATAGGCCCATGGATTGGTGTAAAAATTCTCATAGGCCCACGGATACATGTAAAAATGCTCATAGGCCCACGGATAGATGTAGAAATTATCATAGGCCTACGGATAGGTGTAAAAATTCTTATAGGCCCATGAATAGGTGTAAAAATTCTCATAGGCCCATGGATAGGTGTAAAAATTCTCATAGGCCCACGGATAGATGTAGAAATTCTCATAGGCCTACGGATAGGTGTAACAATGTTCATAGGCCCACGGATATGTGTAAAAATGCTCATAGGCCCATGGATAGGTGTAAAAATTCTCATAGGCCCACGGATAGGTGTAAAAATGCTCATAGACCCATGGATAGGCGTAAAAATTCTCATAGGCCCATGGATACATGTAAAAATGCTCATAGGCCCACAGATAGGTTTTCAACTTCAGGTTTCATTCACTGACAGCAAGCGGAAATCTTAATATTAGTCAGAATTTGAAAAACAAAGAATTTTAGAAAGTTTCCTATGTTTCATTAGGCTTTATTCACCTAAAAGTGAAAAATGTCGTGTGAAAGTTTCCATGGTAAATGCTGCACTTGCATATATGTGTTTAATACGCTTTTATAATCCTAGTAAAATTATGTTGCTCCGTCGGGAGTTGGATGAAGCCGTCTTGGAGGCCAACTGCACTGGGCACTGACGAAACGGCTCTGCACAGTAGAGGATCCATTAAGCTGCATAATTCATTAGCTGTTTGTTTTCGGTCTATATCAGCTGCTGAGCTGTAATTCGCCCAACAACTGGACGAGCTCCTCCGAATACGAGAGCTGAGAACGGAAAGTTGTTTGGCAGCGCTCCGGCTACGTCCTTCCCAGGCTCAGCTGCTCCAAATATTTTTTACATTTTTTGTTAATGTTGCGATTATGATGTAAGCATAAAAATAACCCAATAAATAATATTAATAGAATCTTATGTTGTTGTACTTGGAAGTGCCTGAGACTTAATGAGTACTCGAGCCTCAGGGGAAGATTAGCCACTTGTGTATTATTTTTGCCACAGAGATACATTTGTGCTGCTGCCAGAACGTCCTCTTGTGGTTTTGCCAAACTGTTCTCCTGCGATTTAACAAAATGCCATTAAAGTCAATGAAATTGCATAAAAACAAATCACATGTTAGCCGATATAGCTAATGAAATGGTCATTTACATGATGAAAACCTGAATGTTAATAACCAATACTCAGAATCATTTTTCATTTGCAGAAGTTGGACAAGTAACGCTCGCACAGTGCCAGACTTGGAAAGGATCTTTGGATAAATCCTTTTTTGTAGAATATTTACTTTAGAGAATATTTCAGTCTAAAAGTAAAAGCAACAGATAATGGACATTTACCAGAATCATACTTGTCATAATTAGATCGGGTATAATCCGGGTCCGGCGGATCCGGATGGGGTTGGTGCAGAAGTCCGGATCCGATCCGGAATCCGCGTCCATCTAAATCAATGGGGAGCCGGATCCGGGACGAGAGAGAGAGAGAGAGAAAAAAAAAAAAACGGATCCGGATCGTACACCCCGAATCCCGGGTACTGGTCGGACTCGGATCGGGCTCTCAAACCGTGCGGATCTGGATTTTGCGGATCCGGGTCCGCTCAACACTAGTCATAATTATTCTGACGAACACCTCTGAAGGGCCGGGATGTGAAGCAGACTGACATTTTAGTTTCAGGCTTCTAATCCCCTAATATTATATCTTCTTTGTTTCTATCCTATATTGGTATAATCATTTTTTATTTATAAAGCACCAACATATAAAAGGGTAAATTAGAAAACTTGTAGAGCATGACATCAAATATAGGTACAAATAAGGCCTCTTTCACACGTCCGTGTCACCGATACGTGTTTGGTCCGTTTCCTCACGTACCGGAGACACGGGCACACCTAGACCCATTTAAATCAATGGGTCTGCGCTCACGTGCGTGTTCTGCCATGAACCGTGTGTACGTGTGGGGCATACGCGTGCCCGTGTGCTCCACACGTAGACATGTCCGTTTTTCTCCAGCATCACGGGTGTCACACAGAACGCAAATGGACCACACGGAGGTGTTCCATGTGACACGCGCCGGAGAAAACACACGTATCTGAGAAAATAATAAAAAAAACCTTCTCCAGCCCTGCTGTCTCTGCCGCTGCTGTCACTTGCTTCCGATCGCCGCTCATTATGCTCATTGCATATTCACTTCATTGCGGCCGGAAGCAGCAGCAGCGGGGAGTCGGCAGGACCGGAGACCGAAGTTTAGCACCACGGACATCGACGCCAGGGACAGGTGAGTAGCAAGTTCCCGTTCTCTGTGTGTTATCACGGATAACACACGGAGAACACACGTAGCCCATAAATACCGCTCACGGAGGGCAAAATGCACCTTTGACACATCCATGAAAAACGTGTGTGGTTTCTCATGGACGTGTGAAAGAGGCCTAAGAGAAAGAGAAAAACATGGCAGAAAGTTAGAAGTAGAAGAAAATAAAATGATATAAAGGGAATGGTTACCTAATTATCTATTAACATTTTCAGATATACTTTACAGCAGCCACATGCGCAATAAGAAACAATAGACAAGAAGGGCTCATTGACTTCTATGGGAGAGTGTCCTAGGCATGAATGATATAATAATGTGTTACCTTTCATTATAATCCTACCAGCAATAATGCGATGACGAACGAAATGTAATTTCTACTGAAGAAGAAATGAAAAATGCAAGAATACAAACCATTGCTTTATTTATTTATTCCAAAAATCAATAGAACACAAGAAAAGAAGCAACTTTGGAATATATCTTATCAGAGGAATCTGCTTCTTTTTCCTCTCACCCATGACAGCACCACTAAGAGAGGGGATCGGCCCTTCAAGGACAGGAAACCTACTGAATAAAAGGGCGGCACCTCTCCCCGCTACAGTTGGTTTCCTGTGCTTTGAGAGGGAACTTCTGAAGCGGTAATCACCAAAGAAGGTGTTCCCAGGCAGTGCTCGTCAGGACAGGTAGAGGAAAGGTCTTTGCCATGGCTGGAGTGAGCGGTCATGGAGGTGCCACGGTGGGTCCAGGGGGACTTTTACGTCACGAACGGATGCGAGTCGCAGCCCCTGTGTGGTGTTCTTGCAAGCAGCCCGGGTGTGCATACGAGACGCGCATCCATATGAGTGTGCCCAGATGCGCACACCCAGGATCATGTGACCAGAAGATGGAGGGCACTTCCAGGGGAGATTTTTGGAGGAGGGGCTGTACATGGAAGGGCCCACACTTGTTTAAAAGTGCGGTCTGACCACCAGTAGAGCAGTTTTGGCTCAGGTCCATCATTCCCTCCAGCAAGTTAGAAGATCAGGCACAGATCCTGGACTGATTATTCATTCTCAAAATTCTCATTTCACAGTCAAAGTTCTATGGAGATCGGAGGCGCTAGAGGCAAAGGGAGGAGCTAGAGACAGAAGGAAGAGCTAGAGACAGAGGGAGGAGCTAGAGACAGAAGGAAGAGCTAGAGACAGAGGGAGGAGCTAGTGACAGAGGGAGAAGGTAGGGACAGAGGGAGAAGGTAGGGACAGATGGAAGAGCTACAGACAGAGGGAGGAGCTAGAGGCAAAGGGAGGAGTTAAAGGCAGAGGAAAGAGGTAGAGACAGAGGGAGGAGCTAGGGACAGATGGAGGAGCTAGAGACAGACACAGACATTCTGCTGAAAGTTCTCCTGAAATGATAGTTACTGTACATTGTAAATGTGGGCTGGTATTAAAGGGGTTTTCTCAGGCAATAATTTCAGTAAGCACTGAATCTGACTGTATGATACTGAATCCTGAATAATGTACACGCTGTTAGGATTCCGCTCTGTTTACACTTCAAACGGTTATCGTGTGCCGACATCTCTGCTTGCTTTTCTGAATGAACACTAGAACATTGAATGCCTGCACTGTCAATGGAGCTGAATCCTAATGGTGACTATATTACACACTGTCAGGATTCGGCATCATATAGTCAGATACAATCCCTGCCCTAATGTACTCGCCTCGCCTGGAAAATGCTTTTAATGTGAGTTGTCATGAGGATATACTTTACTTCCTTTCACCATGCTAATTTCTAGCTAGGAGGCTGCTTGCTGCAGCAGCAATCTTCTCCAGCCTGTGAAATGAAGAGTACTTTTCTAAATCTACAAACCCAAACATAGTCTAAACTTTCTTTCTATGGCCATCTGAAAGGTGTGGGGTTTTGTGCATTTTCCAACAGGGAAAAAAAAAAGAAAGCAGCTCAAGGTAAAGCTTGAGGCAAGTAGAGTTTCAGACTGAAAAATCTATATTTTATTATAGACACTGGAGTAAAATGCAACAAATTCATTAAAAAGCATAGACGTTTTAATATATTTTTTCATCTGTGCCAGAGTCTGTAAATTATCTTACAATCTATGGGATGGTGGCGGTCCCTGCTCTTTCCGCTAAGTCTTGCCCTTTTTCAAATGGGAGGCGAGTAGCACAGAAATTAATGAAGTCGCTAATTTTTTTTCACAAACTGGACATATGACAACATTTTTGTCTTCTTTTCCTCTCAGCAAGCTGACCCAAGTTGCTTAATAAATCTGTTGTGTCTAGAATTGCTCTTTCAGTTTTTAGTTTCAGAATGTGTCCCTCAATGGGAGAAGCTTAGTCGTACCATGAAGCAATCAATATGAAGCCTGTTGGAGAAAGTGGGATCGGGCACATATTCGCCAGTTTAGCTAATGGGGTGCATATAATGTCCCATATATAATTTGTGGGGGGTTTAAGTAACTTTTCTTTATTTAAGTCTTCATTGGCGTGGCGTTTGTTTCTACACCAAAATTTTTCAAAATGGCGCTTGTGGTTCATTAATTTTGTGAACATCCAAAGTGTTCTTTATGTTTGTCTTTAAACAATTTGCAACTTTTTTAAGCACAAAGAATCACAAAAAAACACCACACGGGGTGACTGGAGGGCATTTGTGCAAAAATGTTGCGACTTTTTGTCACGTCTCCACCAGAGTCCAGTCCTACGACTTCTGCTTCGATCACCAGGTGCCACCATGTTCCCACTGTGGGCGGTGCTGGTGATGGGGCAGCAGCAGTCAGTACCAGTGGCTGTGGTGGGCACAGGCTCCGCCCATCCACTAAGTTGGCTTTCTCTGGGACCAACAGTACCACTGGCTGACTGTGTGGTGGGTGCCTTCCAGCTGAAGTTTCATCTTTCAGTCATGCCCAATGGGAAGGCACCACACCCTTCTTATTCCTCCTCCTGTCTGCTGGTCTCTGCCAGATATAGTCTTATAGTATTACTGCTGCGGCCCTGGTTCACACCTTGCTCTTGAACTTTTGATTCCTGTGTTTTTGACCTCTGCCTGTTCACTGACGACTCTCCTGCCTGCCGTATTTGTACTTCTCTGCCATCTCCGGTTTGACCTTAGCCTGATATCCTAGCTATGCTCTTGTTTGCCATTTTTGTCCCTTTTTTGTACTTCCGGTTTTGACCCTGCCTGATGACCATTCTTCCCTGGGTTGCAGCCTTCCATAGTTAGTGATCTACTGGACCCTGTAGTAATTCCAGAATCCTGTACAAGGGTTAGAGGGTTTTGAAGTTCTCAGGATCCTGTTGAGTGGGCGGCTTGCCTGTAGTCTGTCCGTGACAGCCATCCTGAGGCTGTGGTCTCGGGCAGACGTCACACTCTTTTTGAAAAGTTGCCATCTGTAAAAAATATCTAGAAATCCCTACCCTGGCCACAATGGTGAACATTAAAAAAAGCAAAAAGAGGTGAAGACATAAAATACAATTTATAAAAGCCACCAAAAATATACAAAAAATGTGCAAATGTAATAGTTCTTCAGGCCTTTAGTTCTTACATCGTTGTGGAGTCTATAAACCCCGTTTCTATAAAAACCTTCCTGTGAGTAGATCTTTGTGGGGATATCTTTTTTTTTTCTTATTCCGATTTTGTCCATTCAATCGTGTCCGACCCTTGGATACTCTGTAGGTCAGTTCTCGCCATGCTTCACTGTTTTCCATGGCTTCTTTCAATTGCTTGATGTTCATTCCCGTGTTATTCTTGATGGTAGCCAGCCAACGAGTCTTTGGTCTGGTCTCTTCTGTTTCCTTTTACCATTAACCAAAATAAATATTTATATTTTCTATATATTAGTTAGATTTTCCTCTTCTGCAATGTGTTGTGGAGGGCAAGGAGGAACCATGCCGATTGATCTTCATAAACACGTTGGTCTCCAGAACGTGCAGAATTGTCTCCAAGAAGCAGTTTCTGAGATATGTTACCCACCATAGAGGACATAACTAGGCTGCACAAAGCAAACACTGTAAATATTCCTCCCATGTTGCTGCATAATATAAATAGCTGTACGGTAAATTAGTGAACTGAGACCGAAATGAGTGAGGTTAATAAAACAGTAGAAGCCTTGTCCTTAGCGGCTTCTCTACTCTGACTTTATAAACTCGTTTCTCACATATGGTGTCTGGGTAAAGAAGCCACAATAGCTGTAAAGCCGTGTAAATGGAACATAATCACTTGGCTTGGATAAAACGTACTAGTAAACTTTTTCTTTGTTGTTGGAGCAATAGGGGATTGTAGAAGGTCACCCCATTAGATAAGTCAAGAGTGGTGCCATGGGTTCTACCGAGTCCACATGTATACATATATTTATTGCTAATTGCACCGTATTGTAATCAAGGCAAAATGTCATATTTCCAAGCCATTGGGCAGGTATAGACATAGCACAGGAACTGTGGCTCAGCATTCTGTGCTTCCACACAGGTGAAATTGTACTTTTACAAAACTTTTGTCATATAGAAACCTGTTAGAAGTTTTATTAGTGAGAATCTAGGTTCTGCGGGCCCTACAGGTCAGAAAAACAAAAGAGTAGACGTTCGCAACTTTCCTACGAGACCGGCAAAGGACTCAGACTTTTAATTTATTTATATTACTCAATTACATAGCACTATTAATTCCAGAACGCTTTACAGATGTGATCATCACTGTCCCCATTGGGGCTCTCAATTTAAATCCCCTATCAGGATGTCTTTGGAGTGTGGGAGGAAACCGGAAAACGCAGAAAAAAACCTCGCAAACTCCTTGGAGATTTTGTCCTTGGTGGGATTTGAACCCAGGACCCCAGTGCTGAGCCACCATGCTGCCCATGTTTGAATCCATCTTCAGTTTTGGAGGAGAGCAGTACTGACGGAGCACTTCGTTTTTTCATTTTTCCAGTAAGTGAGGAGTCTCAGATTCTAGATCACTATTGATGAAAACTTTAGCTATGGCCAAACTTTTCTAAGAATATTATATAATTCCTTGCTTATGCACCTTAGCCTCTTGCAGAATAGTAGCTATGATATGGACTGAAAATTGAGGAAAGGAAATATATAAATGTAGCATTTGTTATCTCATGATGTATTTTCAAAATGGCCAAATTCCCTACTGAAGCCAGGGCAGATGGAAACGAAGGTGGGTGGAGGACATTATCCATGAGGGCCATTATGAGCAAGTGTAGAAATAAATGGAACAGTTAGATGGGCCGATTCCGGCCATCAAACAATGTTGTGTTATAAAGAAAACCTTGCATCACCTCTCGTGGGTGCTCTGGAGAAAAATAAGTCAAGTAATGGAAACTCCGGCACACTCACTATCACCCTTGGAGACACAGAAAGTCAGAGACATGTAGCTGATATCAAAATCCTTTTCTTTTTATTTTGTGGTGAAAAACGTGTGACAAAAAAGTGCTGTACAATAGTCCGCCAATCTCAACGTTTCGGCCTATCTGGCCTTCTTCAGGTCGGACGGGCTCAAGGATGAAAGGACTGGAAGTAGATAAATGTGCACAGGACACCGTTGTAAGACCAATGCTAAACTGTAGTGAGGATTATGGACTACAGGGTAATCAATGTCAGGATACTCTATGCGTAGACAATGTCGGATAGTACTGTTATCAAGGCATATGGGTCTCAACCTTGTGTTGAATAAATGGTATAATGATACCGATTCGTACGCAGAGGGTCTGGTTTATCTAAGAGCCATCACCTCAGTATTCCATGATATGTAGATTGGTCTATGACGTGGTCAGACGTCTAGAGTGGTTTATTTGGGTATGGTGATCCCTATTGAGGACTGAAATGGTGCATAAGGACCAGAGGTGGGAAGCCACGGTGCGGTCACATTCGTCAGCATTTAGTGGTGTGAGTCAGGACGTGCGGTTCACCCCTGCATCACACCAGCACATGTTACCTGGACTCCCACCACTGTATCTCTAGGACCCCTATCCAAACAAAATACGAGTGGAGTCTCAGCCAGTAAGTCATTTAAAACTAACAATGTTTTCCACTAAATGCTGACGAATGTGACCGCACCGTGGCTTCCCACCTCTGGTCCTTATGCACCATTTCAGTCCTCAATAGGGATCACCATACCCAAATAAACCACTCTAGACGTCTGACCACGTCATAGACCAATCTACATATCATGGAATACTGAGGTGATGGCTCTTAGATAAACCAGACCCTCTGCGTACGAATCGGTATCATTATACCATTTATTCAACACAAGGTTGAGACCCATATGCCTTGATAACAGTACTATCCGACATTGTCTACGCATAGAGTATCCTGACATTGATTACCCTGTAGTCCATAATCCTCACTACAGTTTAGCATTGGTCTTACAACGGTGTCCTGTGCACATTTATCTACTTCCAGTCCTTTCATCCTTGAGCCCGTCCGACCTGAAGAAGGCCAGATAGGCCGAAACGTTGAGATTGGCGGACTATTGTACAGCACTTTTTTGTCACACGTTTTTCACCACAAAATAAAAAGAAAAGGATTTTGATATCAGCTACATGTCTCTGACTTTCTGTGTCTCCAAGGGTGATAGTGAGTGTGCCGGAGTTTCCATTACTTATCAAACAATGTTGTTCTGCTAAAAACAAGCTGGATGTTTACTTAATGCCGACATCCCTGCACTAACCTGCCTCTCCCTGAATGTCGACTCCCCCACCACTGCGCCCGGGCTGCATCCTCCACACTCTGCATATGTGCTCCAGCTTCCTTCCAGGGCCTGTGCATGCAGCACTAGTTTGCCAGGAGTGCCCTGCCTTTCCCCAGCAAGGACGTTAACTCACTCGCCGCCACAGTCGGGCTGCGTCCTCCTGCACGACCACCCACAAGTGCTCCTGCTTCCTTTTTCTCCCAGAGCCTGTGCATGCAGCACTGGTCTCCCGGAAGTGCACTTAGGGGGTGGGCCTGCACACCTGCCCTCCTTTTAAAGGGCTGGCACACCATTTCCTAATTTCGGTACTTTAGGCATCCTACCACTAGGGGAGGTGCCTGCACAACATCCTTAGTTAGTCAGTCATCTGTCTGCTAGCTATTTGTCAAGTCCTGTTACCTATTCCTGAGTCCGCCTTCCTATACCTATTTGCCATGCCCACCATACCTGTCCGTACCCGCCTTCCTTTTTGCCTCATCCATCCCACTTGTACCTGCCTTCACCTGTGTCTGTACCTGAGTCCGTCTCCTGTCCTGGTGGTTAGCTGCCACAGTCCAGGTCACTGTCATGGGAATGGTACCTGGAACCTGCCTCGCAGCAGGTACTTAGTTGGTCCTCTCCTACTAAAGGGTAAGCTGGGTCCCTCCTGTGGTCCAGTGGATCCACTTCTACTCCTATTCGCCGCCTCAACACCAGAGGTGAGCATTATAGTTTACATAGGCTGACTAAACAGTGATGGGGACAGAATGACTTCTAATACTATCATTTATTATGATCCCATAAAGTATCATGATACAAGTGGACCATCTCCAGTTTACATGGGGTGGGCGGCTCGATGTTAGTGGCAATGTTTTGTATGCATGAATAAAAATCTACACCTTCTGAATTAGGGTTTTTTTGCTTGCAGAAATTTTAGATGGGCAGATTATTAGCTCACCAAAAAGGGCCATTAAGGGAAACTAAAAGCATAAAAGAACATTATATGAAAGGGATGTAATAATAGGTTTCAGATTAAATAATATGTAATAATACAATAATAAGTAATATTGTCACCTTAACATTTTCTGTTATTTCCTTGCCATAACTACTCTCACTCTTTGTTACTCTTTGAAATTAAGGTGATGGTATAACACGTTCTATATTTTTACATTTAGTGTGATTAAAAAAGTCTATTGTTATATCCAAACCCCTTCAGCCCCAGATGAAGCATCATTGGATGTGAAACATCCATCGGATGAGGGACTTGTGTTAATACATGAAATGATTTATCCAGCCCTTATGTCTTTTATACTCTCATTACACTGGGGACACTTTTTTGAGTTCCATTTACTAACGTCATACGTTTTATTTTTACACTACTTGCTCCTATTGTATTCTTTCTGCCTTTTTTTCCCCTCTAATAGCTCTTTTGTGTCTCTGATTTCTATAAATGTTTTTTTTTATAATTTCAATGTTCTATTAAATTGATTAATAAAATAATGATTTTATTATTCTTTGTTCTTATCCTGTTTTTGTTTTTTTTGTTTTTTGTGGGGGACATTTTAACTGGAAAAATCTGTGCACCTTGTATCCGTTAGATATAGTATTTCTGCTTTCTGCTCTGTGATGATTTTCATGGCACGTCACATGCTTGCCTTGCTGGAAACATTAATATGGACATTTGGATCACCGATCCCTATGTCTGCTTCCCTTTGATTAGTACCTGACCATGGTTCACACCTCTACATTGTACCCCTCAGATATAGTATTTCTCTTTTTGCTCTGTGATGATTTTCATGGCACGTCACATGCTCACCTTGCTGGAAACTTAATATGGACATTTGGATCTCCAGTCCCTATGTCTGTTTCCCTTTGAGTAGTACCTGACCATGGTTCACACTTACCTTTTATCCCTCGGATATAGTATTTGTGATTTTTGCTCTGTGATGATTTTCATGACATGTCACATGCTTGCCTTGCTGGAAATTATATATGGACATTTGGATCACCGGTCCCTATGTCTGTTTCCCTTTGATTAGTACCTAACCATGGTTCACAGCTCTACATTGTACCCCTCAGATATAGTACTTCTACTTTTTGCTCTGTAATGATATTCATGGCACGTCACATGCTTGCCATGGTGGAAACATTAATATGGACATTTGGATCACCGGTCCCTATGTCGGCTTCCCTTTGATTAGCACCTAACCATGGTTCACACCTCTACCTTGTATCCCTCAGATATAGTATTTCTACTTTTGCTCTGTGATGATTTTCATGGCACGTCACATGCTTGCCGTGGTGGAAACATTAATATGGACATTTGGATCACCGGTCCCTATGTTTGCTTCTCTTTGATTAGTACCTGACCAGGGTTCACCCCTTGGAGGAATAGCACCTATAATATTTCTCTTCTGCTCATGGAGTCCAGAAAGGATTTCACTGGCTTTGTCCTTTTAAAACAATCTTAAAAAAAGGATTTATGTCTGTTGCCATAGTAAAGTGAAGTGGTAAAAAATAGTTAGTTTTAATTAACTGCTAAACATAACGTTTGTTGGTTCGGTCACAGGAGATGTTAAATGAGATCACACCATCAATCACAACTGTTTAGACAGCAGAGAACACCCCTTTTTACTAATTTCTGTTTTCCTAGAGCGGCTTTCCTGCTCAGAAAGGACCTTTTGTCCTCGCCATAATGTATTATAATGGGCTGTGCTAACAATGCCTTATTTGTACAGTAACTTTACGATTTCCAGCCATAATTCCGAGCAAGACAGAAAAAGAAGCACAAAACTCCCTGTTAATGGACACAAAGGCGCACAAGCCAGAAGTAACATTAGTGTGAGCCTAATAATAAATTACCCCAAGTGCTGAACTGGTTTCGAGGACGGAAATACATGTACAGTGGTAATGCTTAATGGTGGGAAGGTGAGTTGTCTCTAGCTGGATTATCTGATGTAATATAATCTACAACTTCTTTTCGTGCACGGCTGAGCAAAGCTTGTGTAACACTTTATTATGGCAAAAATTAGTATAGCATAGCGTGGAGCACACTGGGCCCTCCGCCAGGAGAAATAGACAATGAGAAGTTATATAAGATGTTAAAGTAGAACACAAGCTCTCTGTATTTCCCCCTGGATCTTCTGCTGCTTGTAATATTTCTATTTTTCTATAGTACATAGCTAGAGCTTTGTAAAATAGCCACCGCAGGTCATACCATTTTTGTCATCATCATGATGATGTTTATATATTAGTACTTTATTTATAGACCTGCTGGACACAAATAACAAAATGCATATAAATAAAAGTTAACTTAAAGGGATTTTCCATGGTTGGATAGCTCATCAAAATCTAATTGCTGGCATCCAACGCTTGTTAGGTTCAGCGATAAGCTGTTTTCTGGTCTGTTGACAGCTGAATGTAAATAGTGAAAGGAGCTTGACAGGCGGGTACAGACAGGAATGGTGGATAGACTGGTATGGGAAGGCAAGTACAAAAAACAGACACAGGGATAACCGGACAGGAGCTCAGGAACTGACAAGTAACTAGGGAGCAGGCTGACTAACTAACTCAAGGAGTTGCACAGGCACCTCCCCAATGGGAGGGTGCCTTAAGTACACAGTTCCTCTCAGCCACAGGCTGAGAGTTATTTCTGGGAAATGGCATGTGGCCCTTTAAGAGGAGGGTGGGTGTGCACGAACGCATCTTAGGTGCACTCTCAGGAAGCCTGTGCGACATATACAGGGCCCGGCTGGGGAGGGAGGCAGCAGCACACATGGATTACCGGCAAATTGCGTGGGAGGAAGCGACCCGGCCAGGGCGGTGAATAAGTCAGCATCTCTGCAGAGACACCGGCGCTACAGTAAAGTGCCTTAGAAGAATGATTAGCACAAAATGTACATTTATAACAAAAAATCCTAATGAAACATCCGGTAATTTTTTTCCTTTCCTATTGCACTTACAGTCATATGAAAAAGTTTGGGCACCCCTATTAATGTTAACCTTTTTTCTTTATAACAATTTGGGTTTTTGCAACAGCTATTTCAGTTTCATATATCTAATAACTGATGGACTGAGTAATATTTCTGGATTGAGATGAACACAAGGAATGGACATTAGACCAGTGGAAATCTGTGCTTTGTTCTGATGAGTCCAAATTTGAGATCTTTGGATCCAACCACCGTGTCCTTGTAGAAAAGGTGAACAGATGGACTCTACATGGCTGGTTCCCACCGTGAAGCATGGAGGAGGAGGTGTGATGATGTGGGGGGGCTTTGCTGGTGACACTGTTGGGGATTTATTAAAAATTTAAGGCATACTGAACCAGCATGGCTACCACAGCATCTTGCAGCGGCATGCTATTCCATCCGGTTTGCGTTTAGTTGGACCATAATTTATTTTTCAACAGGACAATGACCCCAAACACACCTATAGGCTGTGTAAGGGCTATTTGACTAAGAAGGAGAGTGATGGGGTGCTACGCCAGATGACCTGGCCTCCACAGTCACCAGACCTGAACCCAATCGAGATGGTTGGGGTGAGCTGGACCGCAGAGTGAAGGCAAAAGGGCCAACAAGTGCTAAGCATCTCTGGGAACTCCTTCAAGACTGTTCGAAGACCATTTCCGGTGACTACCTTTTGAAGCTCATCAAGAGAATGCCAAGAGTGTGCAAAGCAGAAATCAAAGCAAAAGGAGGCTACTTTGAAGAACCTAGAATATAAGACATATTTTCAGTTGTTTCACACTTTTTTAAGTATTTCATTCCACATGTGTTAATTCATAGTTTTGATGCCTTCAATGTGAATCTACAATTTTTAGAGTCATGAAAATAAAGAAAACTCTTTGGGGCACTTTGCACACTACGACATCGCAAGCCGATGCTATACGCCAGCTTCACATGCACTCACCTGCCCTGCAACGTTGCTCTGGCCGGCGACCCACTTCCTTATTAAGGGGGCGGGTCGTGCGGCGTCATAGCGACGTCACACGGCAGGTGGCCAATAGAAGCGGAGGGGCGGAGCTGAGCGGGACATAAACATCCCGCCCACCTCCTTCCTTCCGCATAGCTGGTGTGAGCCGAAGGACGCAGGTAGGAGATGTTCCTCGCTCCTGCGGCTTCACACAGCGATGTGTGCTGCCGCTGGAACGAGGAACAACATCGTAACATCGGTCATTTTCAAATTATGGAAATGACCGACCCTACACCGATGATACGATTACGACGATTTTGCGCTCGTTAATCGTATCAAAAAGGCTTTACACACTACGATATCGCCTGCGACGCCGGATGTGCGTCACTTTCAATTTGACCCCACCAACATCGCACCTGCGGTGTCGTAGTGTGCAAAGTGCCTCTTTGAATGAGGAGGTGTGTCCAAACGTTTGGTCTGTACTGTATATCATACATCTATATTATGAACAACTAAGCTTTGTAGTGTAGATTTTTTATGGTAGGCTTTATTTCAACCGGTATTCTGTTTTGAGTGTTTATTGAGCGGTTTCTCTTTTTTTTCTCTATGTTATATTCAAAGTAAAAAAATTTTTCAATCAATATAAAAGCATGACTTTAAACTTCTAGAATGTCACACCGAGGAGAATCTTTTGTAGCTACAGCTCAGTCCAGCTTTTTCTTCCAAACCTCATTTTTCATTGATCTTGGAAGAGGTATAGTGTATTCTCTCTTCTTTACTGGGCATTTTACACGTGATCTCATTAGCATTTTATTGATGTTATTTTCCAGCCGGTAAGGTTACATAGATGTAAAATTGCTTCAGAGAAGAAAAAGTACATTTTGTGCAGTACATTCAGCTTACTCAACCATTACGTTAATTGTATGGCATGCAGAATCTTGTCCTTTTTTTTCTCTTTAGAGGGTCTTTGGCTGAGAAAAGGATTTTTCTTCACCTAATCAAAGATTGTAAAGTGAATCATTTATGTTATATTATAGATGCTCCTGTGGAAAAGGCACAATATTCTATAAATTAACTGGTGTTTCTGTGGGTGGCTATACAGAGTGGTGTTTGTGAGGTGTATCAAAGCCGAGGTTACCATTTGGCACAACCCCAATATAAAGTCAGAATGTTTTTTTATTACTATATTATTCTACGTCCGCTATCACAATGCCAGATCTAGACGCAAATACTAAAATGCAATGTTTGAAACTGATAAACTAAGGTAGAATATAATGGAACAATACTGTATAATTATATTTATATATAATTTTTTTTATTTATTTTACTCACTTATATAGCGCAAGTAACTCCACAGCGCTTTACATCACTGTCCCCATTGGGGCTCACCAATATATTCTGCAAAACGTTTGAAACAGGATATACACAATACATTCCCTATCACTATTATATATGGTGATTGACGTATCAGGTGTTGGAATGTTGAAAGATGAGAAAAAAAGCTTACAGTATATCATAAAAGTGAGTACACCCCTCATGTTTTTATTCTATCTTTTCATGGGACAACACTGAAGATATGACACTTTGGTACAATGTACAGTAGTCAGTGTACAGCTTGTTTAACAGTATAATTTGGGGGAGCTCCCTGTATGCAGAGATTCATGATAAGAGCCTGTCTGTAGCCACCACTAGGGGGAGCTCCCTGTATACAGAGATACATGATAAGAGCCTGTCTGCAGTCACCACTAGGGGGAGCTCCCTGTATACAGAGATTCATAATAAGATCCTGTCTGCAACCACCACTAGGGGGAGATCCTTGTATACAGAGATACATGGCAGTCCAGTAGACTACTGCGCAACCAGCTCTGTCCTCACCTATTGTACACATCACCCATTCCCTGTAGACTGTGAGCCCTCAGGGGCAGGGTCCTCTCTCCTCCTATAGACTGTGAGTCCTCGCGGGCAGGGTCCTCTCTCCTCCTGTACCAGTCTGTTTTGTACTGTTAATGATTGTTGTACGTATACCCTCTTTCACTTGTAAAGTGCCATGGAATAAATGGCGCTATAATAATAATAATAATAATTTTGGTACCCTCTAAATAACTCAAAACATAGTTGAGTTAATGTCGAAACCTTAGTAAAAGTGAGTCCTTAGTCTGCTTGTCTTTGGCAAACTGTTTGCAGCTTTCTTGTGCATCATCTTTAGAACAGGCTTCCTTCTGGGATAACAGCCATGCAGATCAATGTGATGCAGTGTGCGGTGTATGGTCTGAGCACTGACAGGCAGACCTCCACCACTTTAACTTTTGCAGCAATGCTGGCAGTACTCAGATGTCTATTCTGAAAACACAACCTCTGGATATGATGCTGAGCACGTGTACTCAACCTCTTTGGTCGACCATGACGAGGCCTGTTCTGATTGGAACCTGTCTTGTTAAACCACTGTATGGTCTTGGCCACCGTGCTGCAGCTCAGTCTCAGGGTGTTGGCAATCTACTTACAGCCTAGGCCATCTTTATGTAGAGCAACAATTCTGTTTTTCAGATGCGCACAGAATTCTTTGCCATGAGGAGCCATGTTGAACTTCCAGTGACTAGTATGAGAGAGTGTGTGGCACATCTGCCCGCCCATTTAGAACCAAGACCTTGTAACACTTATGAGTCACATTACACCAGGCAGGCAAGATGGCTAATTGGAACTGGGCACAATTTGGCCATTTTCACTTAGGGGTGTACTCACTTTTGTTGCCAGCAGTTTAGACATTAATAGCTGTGTGTTGAGTTATTTAGAGGGCACCAAATTTACACTGTTATACAAGCTGTACACTGACTACTGTAAATTGTATCAAAGTGTCATATCCTCAATGTTGTCCCATGAAAGATGTAATAAACTATTTACAAAAATGTCAGGGGTGTACTCACTTTTGTAATATACTGTAGGTTTTAGAAGGTTGAGTTTTAGGTAATGGAGAATATGACAGATGAGACCGCTGGCGCTCACTGGTCTTATCTAAGGAAACACAATAGATCTCATGAGAAGTTTTGCACAGTGGGTTATCAAAAGAGATGGCGATGAATCCCGAAAGTAAAAGGTCAATTATGAAATCATAAGAAGTCGGGCAGACTGTAAAAGACACAGAACTATTAAAGCTCTTTGAGATTACTTTTTCGTTTGATGGTTTAATGTGTTTGTATATGAGGATGAAGAATACACACTATTTCTGGCAATTACATTGTTTCCTGCACTTCTAGCCATTTTCCTCCCTCCACTAGAAGCATGAGCAGATTTTCTATGTCCCTTTCAGCTTTTATTTCACTTCAGCCTATTTTTGAAAATTGATTCCTCACTGCAGACAGATTGGTAGACAGATTTGAGCAGTTTTAGAGTAATTGATCAGTTCAGGATACTGAGAGTGACTGACAACAGTGGAATGGGTCATTTTTGTATATTTAAAAGCTTCTTATTTTTCACGTGTATTGATGACTTCTGAAAATAAATTAATAAATTAAAATGTGTATGTGTGTGTGTATATATATATATATATATATATATATATATAAACAATTTTTAAAGCAGCACTTAAAAATAACTTGGGTACAAAATCCTTCACAACAGCATCCTACCATCCCTTCAATATATCCAAAAGATCAGAAGGCAGCACTCCACCTCTCTTTCAAATAAAATCTTCTTTAATGGCCCATATCACATATATATATATCATATATAGTGATATGGGCCATTAATGAGGATTTTATTTGAAGGAGAAGTGGAGTGCTGCCTTCTGATCTTTTATATATATATATATATTTATATTTATTTTTATATATCTATATATATATATATATATATATATCTATAGATATATATATATATATATATATATATTTGTTTTTATATATCTATATACATATATATATATATATATATATATATATATATATATATATATATATTAGCTGTACTACCCGGCTTCGCCCGGGTTAATAACTGCTGTTGACAAAATAGAATGTATTAACATTCCCGGGATAGAATGTATAAATGGAATATATTAACGCCCGGGATAGTAACTGTCTCTCTGTTTCTCTCCAATTCTCTGTCTGTCTCCCCCTCTTTATATATCTCTCTGTCTCTCTATCTTTGTCTGTCTGTCTCTTTCCCTGTCTGTCTCTTTCCCTCTCTTTCCCTGTCTGCCTGTTTCCCTGTGTCTGTCTCTTTACCTGTCTGTGTCTGTCTCTTAACCTGTCTCTCTCTTTCCCTGTGTCTCTTTCCCTGTCAGTCTGTCTCTTTGTGTCTGTCTCTTACCCTGTCTATGTCTGTTTTTTACCCTGTCTGTGTCTGTCTCTTTCCCTGTCTGTGTCTGCCTCTTTCCCTGTCTGTGTCTGTCTCTTTCCCTGGCTGCATTGTGACACGCCAACATTCCATATAAGGGCGTGGCTGCGTATTCTTCTGAAGTTCTTGCTGCACTGTGGCTCCCAGCTCCATTCGCTTTAATGGAGGCAGGTTTTTTTGGCGAATAACTGTAAAGAGCGGGGTTAAAATTTCCCCTCGAAAAATAGCCTATGACGCTCTTGGGGTCCAGAAGTGTGAGTGTGCAAAATGTTGTGGCTGTAGCTGCAACGGTGTGGATGCCAATCCTGGACATACACACACACACACACACACACACACACACATACACACACACATTCAGCTTTACATTATATATATATTACATCACTTGATACCAAGTTAAAGGCTTTCTGGGAATTTTTTTTTTTTAAATCAGTTTAAAATTCACTTTACGGCGAGTTTAGAACTTACTCAAATTAATAGATTTATTATCATTCTATTACAGCCAAGATCACAGTTCAGTATTTGGTCAGCATTTTCCCTCCGTATTTGTAAACAAGATCCGCATAGCTCGGCTGATCTTTGCTGTTTCTGTGGCGTCACCACCTCTGGTCCGTGCCTGGATACAGTTATTACTATCTAAGCTGTGACTCACTGAGATGGGAACAGTTAATGTTTTAAGTTAAAAATCTTATCCGCGTTGTTGCCTCTGTAACATACAGCGGATTTTCTGGCTGACTTTGCTTTTGCCTGTGTGATAGCAGAATTACGGTAGTCACCTCTGCTTTATTTTAACTGTTATCTGTAATTAATGAATATATTTAATGGAGGTTACTACAAGCGTTATGTAAAATAAGAGGCAACAGAGAACTTTTACATTTGTGTTTGTGGTCACTGAATGTTAAATCCTGGAATTACCCTTCCTTTATCTGGTGCATGTATATAAATACGGCACAGAATCGTTTGTCACAACCACTAAAGGAGAAGTTGAAACAAAGACATTTTATAATTAGTGATGAGCGAGTACTAAAAAGCTCGGGTGCTCGAAGCTCGGGCCGAGCCTCCCAAGATACTCGTGTACTCGGCCCGAGCAACGAGCCCAATGTTATCCTATGGGAGACCCGAGTATTTTTGTGAAATGACCTCCCGGCAGCATGGAGAAACCCTAAAAATGTCACAAAAGTCTCAGAAGAGTGCTCAAATGACATGGCAACAGCATGGGGAAGACCCCTTGAAGCATTTATCACTCAAAAGTCACAGCTGTGAACAATTTTGTCCGCGTTTTACGCCATTTTTACGGACTCACCAGAAAACCTTCCAAAATGACCCCAAAATGATTTTTCATGGCGGAAATGTTAAGGGCACATACCCAATAGTGAGATAGAGCTGGTGTATGTTACTTTTTGAGATCAATACATGAAAGATTTTACGTGAAAACATTGTGTGGCACTCCGATGTCCCTGAGAAGAGACGTACATGAAGGCCTCTTGAGTCTAATGTGCCCATTTTGAGGAAGTGAGTCTTTGTAGTATTTTCCTTTGCCAGGGCAGTCCTAAATTGTGAGGTTCACCAATGCCCCTGCATACAGACGTGCATGAGGGCCTCAAAACATTAAGTGTCCATTGTCAGGAAGTGGGTGTATTATAGTATAGCCCTTAGGCAGGGCAGCCAAAAATTGGGAGGCTCCACATTGTCCCTGGGTAGAGACGTGCATGATGGCCTTTAAACCTGAAGTGCCCATTGTAAGGAAGTGGGTCTATTTCAGTATAGCCCTTTGCCAGGGCAGCCAAAAATTGGGAGGCTCCACATTGTCCCTGGGTAGAGACGTGCATGAGGGCCTCAAAACATTAAGTGTCCATTGTCAGGAAGTGGGTGTATTATAGTATAGCCCTTAGGCAGGGCAGCCAAAAATTGGGAGGCTCCACATTGTCCCTGGGTAGAGACGTGCATGATGGCCTTTAAACCTGAAGTGCCCATTGTAAGGAAGTGGGTCTATTTCAGTATAGCCCTTTGCCAGGGCAGCCAAAAATTGGGAGGCTCCACATTGTCCCTGGGTAGAGACGTGCATGATGGCCTTTAAACCTGAAGTGCCCATTGTAACGAAGTGGGTCTATTTCAGTATAGCCCTTTGCCAGGGCAGCCAAAAATTGGGAGGCTCCACATTGTCCCTGGGTAGAGACGTGCATGAGGGCCTCAAAACATTAAGTGTCCATTTTAAGGAAGTGGGTGTATTTCAGTATAGCCCTTAGGCAGGGCAGCCAAAAATTGGGAGGCTCCACATTGTCCCTGGATAGAGACGTGCATGATGGCCTTTAAACCTGAAGTGCCCATTGTAAGGAAGTGGGTCTATTTCAGTATAGCCCTTTGCCAGGGCAGCCAAAAATTGGGAGGCTCCACATTGTCCCTGGGTAGAGACGTGCATGAGGGCCTCAAAACATTAAGTGTCCATTGTCAGGAAGTGGGTGTATTATAGTATAGCCCTTAGGCAGGGCAGCCAAAAATTGGGAGGCTCCACATTGTCCCTGGGTAGAGACGTGCATGATGGCCTTTAAACCTGAAGTGCCCATTGTAAGGAAGTGGGTCTATTTCAGTATAGCCCTTTGC
Organism: Anomaloglossus baeobatrachus; assembly: GCF_048569485.1. Taxonomy (NCBI): domain Eukaryota; kingdom Metazoa; phylum Chordata; class Amphibia; order Anura; family Aromobatidae; genus Anomaloglossus; species Anomaloglossus baeobatrachus. The sequence goes on along the minus strand of NC_134357.1, from coordinate 86,477,948 downwards.
CAGGGCAGCCAAAAATTGGGAGGCTCCACATTGTCCCTGGGTAGAGACGTGCATGAGGGCCTCAAAACATTAAGTGTCCATTTTAAGGAAGTGGGTGTATTTCAGTATAGCCCTTAGGCAGGGCAGCCAAAAATTGGGAGGCTCCACATTGTCACTGGGTAGAGACGTGCATGATGGCCTTTAAACCTGAAGTGCCCATTGTAAGGAAGTGGGTCTATTTCAGTATAGCCCTTTGCCAGGGCAGCCAAAAATTGGGAGGCTCCACATTGTCCCTGGGTAGAGACGTGCATGAGGGCCTCAAAACATTAAGTGTCCATTTTAAGGAAGTGGGTGTATTTCAGTATAGCCCTTAGGCAGGGCAGCCAAAAATTGGGAGGCTCCACATTGTCCCTGGGTAGAGACGTGCATGATGGCCTTTAAACCTGAAGTGCCCATTGTAAGGAAGTGGGTCTATTTCAGTATAGCCCTTAGGCAGGGCAGCCAAAAATTGGGAGGCTCCACATTGTCCCTGGGTAGAGACGTGCATGAGGGCCTCAAAACATTAAGTGTCCATTTTAAGGAAGTGGGTGTATTATAGTATAGCCCTTAGGCAGGGCAGCCAAAAATTGGGAGGCTACACGTTGTCCCTGGGTAGAGACGTGCATGAGGGCCTCAAAACATTGTTCCCATTGCAAAGGAGCGGGTCTCCTGTCGTTGTAATGTCCATTCTGCAAAGAATGGGCGAAAAAATTTACCACTGGGGGTATACCTGAAACAAAGACCTAACTATTGTAACGGTCATCATGATGGCGCATGAGGAGAAGGAGGAGCAGTCCAGCGATTATCCAAAGTCGAGAAGTGTACCCATGGGTGAGTGGAGGTACATGGCAAACTTTAAATTCCGCTCTCATTTGCTGGTGGTGTGGTGAAGTCTGGCCCAATCCAACCCTTGTTCATCTTTATCAGAGTCAGCCTGTCAGCATTTTCAGTTGACAGGCGGGTGCGTTTATCTGTAATGATTCCACCTGCGGCACTAAAAACACGCTCTGACAAAACGCTAGCAGCAGGGCAGGCCAGGACTTCCAAGGCGTAGAGAGCCAATTCATGCCACGTGTCCAGCTTGGATACCCAATAATTGTAAGGCACAGAGGAATGTCGGAGTACAGTTGTTCGATCTGCAAGGTACTCCTTCAGCATCTGGGCAAACTTAGGATTTCTTGTGGCACTACCCCGCACCTCAGGGGCTGTGGTACGTGAGGGGCTGAGAAAACTGTCCCACATCTTAAAGACTGTTCCCCTACCTCTGGCGGATTGGACTTGTGCCTCTCTCGGCTGTACGCCTCGGTTGTCCACTGATTCCTGACCTATGCCGCTAGCGTTTTGTGAGGGGAATGCTTTGCCTACTTCCGTGAGTATGGCCTTCCGAAACTGCTGCATTTTGGTTGACCTCTCCTCCACGGGAATAAGAGACAAAAAGTTCTCCTTGTAGCGTGGGTCTAACAGTGTTACCAACCAGTAATGATTGTCGGCCAAGATGTTCTTAACGCGAGGGTCACGAGACAGGCAGCTTACCATAAAGTCAGCCATGTGCGCCAGACTCTTAACAGCCAGGACTTCAGTAGCCTGACCAACAAGATGACTGAACATGCTGTCCTCCTCCTCCTCCTCCTCCTCCTCCTCCTCCTCCTCATCTACCCTGTCCTCTGGCCAGCCACGCTGAATCGAGGATATGACTGGTGTGCATGTCATATCCTCAATTTGGCCGGAGAGTTGCTCCATGTCTTCATCCTCCTCCTCGTCATAGTCCTCCACTGCACGTTGTGATGAGACGAGGCTGGGCTGTGTGTTATCACCCACACCCACTACTGTTTCTTGCTGCAACTCATCGCGCTCCGCCTGCAATGCATCATGTTTGTTTTTCAGCAGGGACCGTTTTAGAAGGCAGAGTAGCGGTATGGTGACGCTAATAATGGCGTCATCACCACTCACCATCTTGGTGGAGTCCTCAAAGTTTTGGAGGATGGTACATAGGTCTGACATCCATCTCCACTCCTCAGGTGTTATGTGTGGAGTTTGACCCATTTCCCGACGGCTTAGGTGATGCAGGTACTCAACAACTGCCCTCTTCTGCTCACATATCCTGACCAACATGTGCAGAGTTGAATTCCAACGCGTGGGGACATCACACACCAGTCTGTGAGCCGGAAGATGCAAACGGCGCTGAAAGCCGGCAAGGCCGGCTGAAGCAGTAGGTGACTTTCGAAAATGTGCAGACAGGCGGCGAACTTTTACCAGCAGATCAGACAGCTCTGGGTATGACTTTATAAACCGCTGAACCACGAGGTTGAGCACATGGGCCACGCATGGAACATGTGTCAGCTGGCCTCGCCTCAAAGCCGCCACCAGGTTCCGGCCATTGTCACAAACGACCTTTCCTGGCTTTAGGTTCAGAGGTGTGAGCCAGTGATCTGCCTGCTGTTTCAGAGCTGTCCACAGCTCTTCTGCATTGTGGGGTTTGTCACCTATGCAGATTAGCTTCAGCACAGCCTGTTGCCGCTTCGCCGAGGCAGTGCTGCAGTGCTTCCAGCTTGTGACTGGTGTGGAGGGCACAGTGGATGAGGATGCGCAGGAGGAGGAGGAGGCTGAAGAGCATGACATTCCGGAGCTGTAGAGTGTGGGTGAAACACTGACTGAGGTAGGGCCTGCAAACCTTGGTGTGGGAAGGACGTGTTGCGTCCCTCGCTCAGACTGGGTCCCAGCTTCCACAATATTAACCCAGTGTGCCGTCAACGAGATGTAGCGGCCTTGCCCACAAGCACTTGTCCACGTGTCTGTGGTTAGGTGGACCTTGGGTGAAACAGCGTTGTTCAGGGCACGTGTGATGTTTTGTGACACGTGGTTATGCAACGCGGGGACGGCACACCGGGAGAAATAGTGGCGGCTGGGGACCGAGTAACGTGGGACAGCTGCCGCCATCAGGTCACGGAATGCTTCTGTCTCCACCAGCCTAAAAGGCAACATTTCCAGCGCAAGCAGTCGCGAAATGTTAGCATTTAGAACTGTGGCATGTGGGGTGTTGGCAGTGTATTTGCGCCTGCGTTCAAAGGTTTGCTGAATGGATAACTGAACGCTGCGCTGGGACAAGGACGTGCTTGATGATGGTGTTCTTTCTGCGTAGGCAACTGTAGGTGCAGGAGTGGAGGAGGCTTGTTCGCAGGCAGCATGGACAGAGGATTGGCTTGCATGCACAACCAGCGAAGACGTAGCAGTGACATCAGCAAGCACTGCTCCTCGACTCTGTTGTACTTCCCACAAAGTCGGGTGCTTGGCTGACATGTGCCTGATCATGCTGGTGGTGGTCAGGCTGCTAGTTTTGGTACCCCTGCTGATGCTGGCACGGCAGGTGTTGCAAATGGCCTTTTTTGAATCATCTGGATCCAACTTAAAAAACTGCCAGACTCGTGAAGACCTAACATTTGGACAGGCACCTTGTGTCGTCGTGTTGTTCCGGGGAACGGTTGCCTGACTTCTGCCTGGGGCCACCACCCTGCTTCTTACTGCCTGTTGTGATGCTACGCCTCCCTCCCCCTGTGCACTGCTGTCCTCGCTCTGCATATCCTCCTGCCAGGTTGGGTCAGTTACTGGATCATCCACCACGTCGTCTTCCTCTTCCGCACCCTGCTCCTCCTCCTGACTTGCTGACAATTGTGTCTCATCATCGTCCACCACTTGTTGAGACACGTTGCCAACTTCGTGAGAACGTGGCTGCTCAAATATTTGGCCATCTGTACAGACGATCTCCTCATGACCCACTTCAATATGAGCTGGCGAGAGGCCAGAATGTGTGAATGGAAACGTGAACAGCTCTTCCGAGTGTCCAAGTGTGGGATCATTAATGTCCGAGGAGGACGTGTACTCAGCCTGGTGGTAGGAAGGAGGATCAGGTTCAGAAATGTGCGGTGCAGTATCACGGCTACTGACACTTGACCGTGTGGAAGACAGAGTGTTTGTGGTGGTGCCAATCTGACTGGAAGCATTATCCGCTATCCAACTAACAACCTGTTGACACTGGTCTTGGTTCAAGAGCGGTGTACTGCTGCGGTCCCCAAGAATTTGGGACAGGACGTGCGAGCGACTAGATGTGGCCCTTTGTTGTGGCGAAATTAGAGCTTGCCCACGACCTCGGCCTCTGCCTGCACCACCATCACGTCCACTTCCTTGTTCCTTGCCAATGCCCTTGCGCATTTTGCAATGCTGTGCACTGCTGACGTGTATATTCACTACTTGTGCGTTATATCAAAGTTTCTGGAAATTGCACACAAGTGCACCTGTACGCTGCCACCGACAGGCACACACGTGCGGTTTTTAAATGCAAGCACGGACGCAATAATAACCTAACACAGGTTTTAGGAGCAAAAATTAAGAACTCTGACACTATCAGCCACTGCTGACTGACGTGTATTATACACTACACTTGTGCGTTATATAATAGTTTGGTAAACGCACACCAGTGCACCTGTACGCTGCCACCAACAGGCACACACGTGCGGTTTTAAAAACCAAGCACGGACGCAATAATAACCTAACACAGGTTTTAGGAGCAAAAATTAAGAACTCTGACACTATCAGCCACTGCTGACTGACGTGTATTATACACTACACTTGTGCGTTATATAATAGTTTGGTAAACGCACACCAGTGCACCTGTACGCTGCCACCAACAGGCACACACGTGCGGTTTTAAAAACCAAGCACGGACGCAATAATAACCTAACACAGGTTTTAGGAGCAAAAATTAAGAACTCTGACACTATCAGCCACTGCTGACTGACGTGTATTATACACTACACTTGTGCGTTATATAATAGTTTGGTAAACGCACACCAGTGCACCTGTACGCTGCCACCAACAGGCACACACGTGCGGTTTTAAAAACCAAGCACGGACGCAATAATAACCTAACACAGGTTTTAGGAGCAAAAATTAAGAACTCTGACACTATCAGCCACTGCTGACTGACGTGTATTATACACTACACTTGTGCGTTATATAATAGTTTGGTAAACGCACACCAGTGCACCTGTACGCTGCCACCAACAGGCACACACGTGCGGTTTTAAAAACCAAGCACGGACGCAATAATAACCTAACACAGGTTTTAGGAGCAAAAATTAAGAACTCTGACACTATCAGCCACTGCTGACTGACGTGTATTATACACTACACTTGTGCGTTATATAATAGTTTGGTAAACGCACACCAGTGCACCTGTACGCTGCCACCAACAGGCACACACGTGCGGTTTTAAAAACCAAGCACGGACGCAATAATAACCTAACACAGGTTTTAGGAGCAAAAATTAAGAACTCTGACACTATCAGCCACTGCTGACTGACGTGTATTATACACTACACTTGTGCGTTATATAATAGTTTGGTAAACGCACACCAGTGCACCTGTACGCTGCCACCAACAGGCACACACGTGCGGTTTTAAAAACCAAGCACGGACGCAATAATAACCTAACACAGGTTTTAGGAGCAAAAATTAAGAACTCTGACACTATCAGCCACTGCTGACTGACGTGTATTATACACTACACTTGTGCGTTATATAATAGTTTGGTAAACGCACACCAGTGCACCTGTACGCTGCCACCAACAGGCACACACGTGCGGTTTTAAAAACCAAGCATGGACGCAATAATAACCTACTAACAGGTTTTTTTGGGGAGCGACAATTACAGTACAGACAAGTCAGACACTATCTGGACTGTTTTACACTGTGTACACCAGCCCCAGATATGAAGGCTGGTATACGGTCACCACTACCCTGCCTGCCTGCCTGCCTGTATACTGCTACAATAGTCCTGACAAGGACTCTTTTGGTCACTAGCCTGTATTCAGACCTGGCTATACCCTGCCTGTATATAGCAACAATAGTCCTGAGAAGGACTCTGCTACTGTACTCCGACCTGGCTATACCCTGCCTGCCTGTATACAACTAGAATAGTCCTGAGAAGGACTTTTGGTCACACTGTTTGCAGCCCTGCAACTGAAAAAGCTATAAAGGGCCGCAAAGCTTTCCCTGAATCAGCGACACTCTCCCTACACTCACTGTCAGAATAGCTGTGAGCAGAGCACAGCGCGCCGGCCGATATAAAGGCTCGGTGACGCTGTGCAGGCCGGCCAATCACTGCAATTCCACAACTAACAGGGCTGTGGCATTGCAGTGGTCTGCCAGCCAATCCCTGCATGAGGGCTGGCTCTCAAAAGAGCGCCAACATGCAGAAATGAAGACCACGAGTAAAGCACGAGTATCGCGAGATTACTCGGTCCCCGCCGAGCAGCCCGAGTACAGTGATACTCGTGCGAGTACCGAGTAGTGACAAGCATGCTCGCTCATCACTATTTATAATCTAATAAAGTTCTTGTGTACAACAAAATAATGATTTTCATTGAGAACAGATGCGTGAATTCAGCACTGAACTTTTGTAATTCTTGGCACACAATTTCACAATTTTACATTCTGGATATGAGGTGCCTTTTTCATTATTATTTGTGTATAAACATTCATAAAATATCATAACACTTCTATGGAAAGTATTTAATAATATACAGATCTGGCAAAAATTAAGAGACCACTGCAAAATGTTCAGTTTTTCTGATTTTTCTCTTTATAGGTATATTTTTGAGTAAAATGTAAATTGTTTTTTATTCTATAAACTACTGACAACGTCTCCGAATTTCCAAGCAATACATTTTGTATTTATTTTCTGAAAATGAGAAATGGTCAAAATATCAAAACAATGCATTGCTTTCACACCTCAAATAATGCAAAGAAAACAAGTTCATAATCATTTAGAAACAACAATACTAATGTTTTAACTCAGGAAGAGTTCAGAAATCAATATTTTGTGGAATAACCATGATTTTTAATCACAGCTTTCATGCGTCCTGGCATGCTTTCCACCAGTCTGTCACACTGCTTTTTGGTGACCTAATGCTACTCCTGGTGCAAACATTTAAGCAGTTCTTGTTTGTTTGATGACTTGTGATTATCCATCTTCCTCCTGATTACATTCCAGAGGTTTTCAGTGGTGTTCAGGTCTGTAGATTGGGCTGGCCATGCAGGGTTTTGATGTGGTGATCCTTCATCCACACATTGATTGACCTAGCTGTGTGGCATGGTGCATTGTCCTACTGGAAAAAACAGTCCTCAGAGTTGGGGAACATTGCCTGAGCAGAAGGAAGCAACTGTTTTTCCAGGATAACCTTGTATGCGGCGTGATTCATATATCCTTTGCAAAGTTCAATCTTCCCAGTTCCAGCCTTGCTGAAGCATCCCCAGATCATCAACGATCCTCTACCAAATATCACAGTGGGTGCAAGACACTGTGGCTTGTACACCTCTCCAGGTCTCCGTCTAACCATTAGATGACCAAGTGTTGGGCAGAGCTGAAAATTAGACTCATCAGAGACGATCCATAGTCCAATCCTTATGGTCTTTGGCAAACTTCAGCCTGGTTCTCCTTTGCTTCTCATTGATGAAAGGCTTTTTTCTACCTTTACATGACTTGAGCCCTGCCTCTAGGAGCCTGTTACGAACGTTTCTTGCCGTGCACTTCACCCCAGCTGCCATTTGCCATTCCTTTTGTAGGTCACTTGATGTCATCCTACGGTTGCAGAGTGACATTCGAATAAAATGATAGTCATCCCTGTCAGTGAAGAGTCGCTTTCGCCCTCTGCCGGTCTGTGCTCTGTTTGGAATTTAATTGACACTGGAATGGAATGGCTGTCCGACATGTAGAGAAGCTGATTTTTATAAAAATCTGCAGTGGTCTCTTATTTTTTGCCTGAGCTGTATTTATATTGTATGTATCACGTGGTGTAAACCTGGATGTCTGCTCTGGTACTTGTAGTGCCTTGAGTCTTATTAGGACGGTCCAGGGGCAGGTTTTATGGTTATCCGTATAGACAGGCGGGTCTGGCTATCCACATACCTCCGCCCATAGGTGTGTCCCATGTGTTAAAGGAGATTGTGTGTTTGACACAGGTTGAGTGTGTGGAGGTAAGAAGAAGACCTCCCATGAGAAGTCTTCATTGTGGGACTTGTGTACTGGACTGTCACTGAAGTGCCGCTATTTGGAATATGTATTCTGTTTTTCCTGCATTGAAACGCCATTTAGTTTCTGTAGTGGCGGCATGCTTTATAGAGTTTTAATAAAGCAGCCAGCATGTTTTATGTAGAATGCCTCCCGTGCCTACTTCAATGCAATGGAGAATCAAGCTGAATGAGTAACCCTGTCACAGTGCAAGTATATGTGTATATATACAGTATATATATATATATATATATATATATATATATATATATATATATATATATATATAAGTAAGAAGAAAACGAAGAGAAACTGCTGTAAGAGCTTTCAACTACGGACCAAAATTTTGGCATAAATCGCTTATAAAAGTTAAAAAAAAATGTTTCAACACAGTTGCACAAAGGTTTTTCAATTTCGACTTTTTTTTATTTTCCTGCCAGTCAGCTCAAGCTCTGCTAATATGGATGAAGGGTGGAAAAGGCCATGATACCATAGCATGCTTACTTCATGACAAGCTGAGGCATTCCTTACACCAAAAATCTCACTCTAGTCCCTGACTGAAGTAAGAGTAATAGTTAAGAAAGAGTAATAAAATTAATAACATACATTATACTCACCTGTTCACTCCTCGGCTATCACCTTTTCTTCCGCCTCCGGACCTCTGCACATTCTTCAGCCATTGGTGTCAAGTTGTCATGTTGGGAGAAGGGTGACATGTCAGTGACGTTTGTTGCTCTTAACAAAAGTCTTTGAGACCAGTCACTGACTGGCAGAACTAAAGGCTGGCACAGAGAAGCGGGAAATTTCAGAGACTGTATAAGAACAGGAGGAGACCTAGGACAGATGGGAATAATGTATTATCACACCCACCCCAAATCACTTAATGCCTCATGTGCAAATGAGTAAAAATGGTAAATACTTGGGAATGCAGCAACAGATAAAAGATATAAAGGTGTTAATGATTTATAATTCAAAGAACCCCATGCCCATATATGCAGTTTTAGGTGTGGCAGATCTTAGAGACAGATTCCCTTTAAAGGGAATCTGTCAGCAGGTTTTTGCTACCTCATCTGAGAGCATCATGATGTACGCAAAGAGATTCTGAATCTAACAATGTATCACTTATATTACTGTGTGCAGCCATTATAATTTTTAATATGTAGTAGAGCTCTGGGAGCTGTCTCACCCACACCAAACTTTCAGTGTCCATTTCCATAGATAGAAGCTGCTAATCACAGAGGGGGGTGGAGTAGGACTACAGCTCAAGTGCTGCTGAGACCCACTAATGATAATGCTAAAAGGCTTAAACTAACATTGCACAAAAACAGACTTTGAGATAAGAGATGCAGGGCTGAATTCTCTGTTTTAACTCTTACAGCATGCAAAAAAATTTACCGACAGAGTCCCTTTTAAGTAGAAATTAATCAGCACATTATTTTTTTACTCTCAGATTCACATTAGGCACACCTACTAACTTTCTCCTTACATTACCACATATGGAAAAATCTGCAATCTCTGGTAAAAAGTAGTTTTTTTCTTTGAACCAATTATAATAATTTTGCAAATATATCAAAATGTGACTTGTTTATTTTAGATTGCAATCTTACCTAATTCTTGTCTTCTTGTCACATGTAGAAAGAATTTGTGACCAACTAAACTCTTAAAGATTCTCTGAGTAAATGGCTTAAACTTGGCGAATCTGTAGTCTATTAATAAGCCATTGATTTGCACTTTCAGAAATAAGCCCGTGACATGTTTCCAGCAGATGTGTGTCTTAACATCTCTTCAAGTTGATAACCTTACTTTTAAGAATCTTGCGGCAGTAAGGCACTGTCTACAATATTGTAATTGGTATTTTGCTGGGAATAATTGCCTGGAATATTCCCCGATGTAAAATACCTCTTGATTTTTACAGCAGTGCCCCTGATGGAGGAAATAATAAACTAAAGCAAATTCTTTTCCAAGTGCTCTTTGTGAATACTCAGATTTAATAGTCACATATTGTCCCGGGCCATTTGGGATTTTTCGATAAAAGAGTAATAGGGAATCCGGCTTTCGTTCAGCCTGGTATGAAAATAAACAGTTTTAAATGAATGATCTTCTTTAATGTGTTCAGCAAATGTGTGTAATCAAAGCAATAAGACATTCAGCGGCCTTTTTCTATTTTTTTTTCATACACAGCTTGGCCAGAGAAGCGAAATGGAAAAATCACCCGTAAAAAATAAACACTTAGAACATGAGACACTTTTCTATTACATTCGCAGTTATCATTTGCTGTTATAACCGTAATGACTCATTCCAACAATCCTGGAATACAAACTTTTAAAACGCGCTTGTGTAAATGTACAGAAAGTCATTCATCGGAATTGTCCGTTCTGGAAGAGAAGCAAAACACTGTGTTATGTCACAGCTAGACCGTGTCATGTCAACAGCGTCTCCAGATGTCCCCCGTATATTGCCGAATTGTTTATTGAGGGTAATTACATTTATGTAAAAGGAATCATTTTATGATTGAGCTTCTCTTACTTTCCAGTCCACAATTTTATATACTAAAGTGGTCCCATCACTGAGAGGGGCTATATTACCAGATTCATAAAGCTATAGGGGCTGGTTCATCAGAGTCCAAAAAACTGCCGTAAAAGCTTGTGAAAAGTCGCAACATTTATGTTCTAAAATTTCGAGACTTTTGGCATTTTTCCACTAGTTTGACTCAGACCAGAAGCCGGGCTTGGGGTGGGAGGAGGCAGGATCACTGCCGCCCATCAAATTATTTAAAAGAGCTTTGTACACCAGAAATGCTACTCTTGTCACTGACTGGAGTAACACTTTTGGTTCAGCACCTGGAGGTGCACACCACTTAGAAGAGGCGCCAAATACATTAAGTGTCATGCACCTTTTAATGAATTTGTCACTTTCTATTCCCACTGACATAGCTTGATTGTGCACTATGCCAGTCTTGATGAATTGGCCGCATAGTTCCAGAATTTCCTAGTGTCAGACTAAAGGCCCACTTACACACGATATCGCTAATGAGATATCGTCGGGGTCACGGTGTTGGTGACGCACATTCGGCCTCGTTAGCGATGTCGTTGTGTGTGACACCTTTTTGCGATCAGTAACGATCGCAAAAAGGTGTCAAATTGTTCGTCGTGTACACGTTGTTCTTTTTAAAAAAACGTTCCTCGTTTGGAACGCAGGTTGTTTGTCGTTCCTGCGGCAGCGCACATCGCTATGTGTGACACCGCAGGAATGAGGAACAACATCGTACCTGCGGCCGCCGGCAATGAGGAAGGAAGGAGGTGGGCGGGATGTTCCGGCCGCTCATCTCTGCTCCTCCGCATCTATTGGGCGGCCGCTTTGTGACGCCGAATGAACCTCCCCCTTAAAGGACAGATTGTTCGGCGGCCACAGCGACGTCGGTGAACAGGTAATTGCGTGTGACGCTGCTATAGCGATATTGTTCGCTACGGCAGCGATCACCCCGTGATGCGCCACCGACGTGGGCGGGTGCTATTGCTCGCGACATCGCTAGCGATGTCGCAGCGTGTAAAGCCCACTTAAGGGTCTTTGCAGTTGTCCCAGCCATCGTAAAGTCCTTAAATAGCTCTTTAAGGGATAGTCCAATGTGTTTTAGGGATGCATTAAAAAAAATAAAATTACTTACCTGTTTATTTTTTGCTTCTCCAGAGCAGCCACTCTTGAGGTCCAACCAGTCTTTGTAAAAGCCTCATTCAGCCGTCTGTTTTTCACATACAAGATCTATCCGTGTTTTTCATAAATAGAACACGTGCCTATTATAGTATATTTAGCTCTGTTTTTCACATGAGAGGTATATCCTTGTTTTTCATTAATTGAACACGTGGTGCCTATAAGCCTTGTTCACACACTGCATTTTTACCCGCATTTTTTGCGTTTTTGCTGTAAAACTTTTTGAGAAAGTGGTTGTAACCTTTCTGCAGACATTCCCCAGCAAAACCTATGGAAAAAAAATAGTTGTGCGCACACTGCATTTTTTTCTCAAGAACATTCTTTCTGCAGAATTTCTTGAGAAAAAGAATGAGCATGTCACTTCTTTTCTGCAGCTACCTGCATTTTGTGCCATAGATAATGGTAAAAAATGCAGGGACCAACCTGCGGAAAAAACACACAAAAAACGCATGTGGTTTTCGGTGCGGTATTGGTGCGTGTTTTGACCCCAAGTGCGCTAATCTTTCAGACTCTCAAGAAATTTCTTGAGAAAAATAATTTGTTTTAGTGTGAACAGAGCCTTATAGTGTATTGAGCTCTTTGTGTGTCTGTTTTTTTTTGCAAACGACGTGTCTGTAAAGAAATCACGGAGACATGTCTGTTTTTTAATGAAGTCACAGATCAAAATTCCCCATACAAGTCGACAGGTCAATGACAATCATGGACAGTACACGCTGCCATCCATGTGGAATCCGTGCCCAATTCTAGCATTGCAATGATTAGGAGGAACTTTTCAATTTCTTTTTGCTTATCAGTAGAGATGAGTGTACTTGTGGAAGTTCGGGTTCGTCGAGTTCAGCCGGACTTTAGATAAAGTTCAGATTGGGACCCAGACAACCTGAACCCCAGTGGAAGTCACTAGTTGGGCAGTTCGGATCTCCGCTCAGATGCAGCCAGCCATAAACAGATCACTTCCGGTGCAGGATGGGTTTGGTATTGTTTTATTTTTAGTGCACACTACATCTGAAAACGTTGTTGTTACCCCAAGTGATAGCCGTTCAGAGACCGAAAGTGGCTCGCACTGGGCTGAGCACCGAGTGTACCCGAGCAGAGTGATGCTCGATCTAGTGTTTGCATACCTAAACTCCAAACTCAAACACTGATTTTCACACCAAACTTTCCAGTTTGGGTTCTCTCATCTCTACTCATGGTAAAATCAGACACACCGATCAAACACTGATGAAAATGAATTAGCACACATTGGCCTGATCCCATTTCAATACCAATGAATGCTTGTCATCAATCAAAAATCATCAGATCTGAACACTTGTAATCCAATGTAAACACTGAAAACATATGGAATTATTTTCCGTTGTTTACTGTTCACTCTTAGCCGAGTAATGCAAATCCCCTTCTTGAATGGCACGGGGAGGACGTCTTGTTCAGCGAGCCTACTGTGAACATTCAGATCAGTCAGTGTCACTCACCTATTGATTTACTAACCTGCAATAAATAACAGAACTACTCTTATGTCGCCTGCATACCACCGCACTGTACGACCATGATACATCTCTTGATTTTTCCTTTTTATTTATTTTTTTTTATGTAAAAAGAGAAGTATGAGAGATAAGGTGGAGAAATCCTCCAGATAAATTTCCTTTTTCAAAAATATTAGAATTCTTCTAATATTCTATATTCCAGGTTCTTCAAAAAGGTGGCTACTTTGAAGAACCTAGAATATAAGACATATTTTCAGTTGTTTCACACTTTTTTGTTAAGTATTTCATTCCACTTGTGTTAATTCATAGTTTTGATGCCTTTAATGTGAATCTACAATTTTCAGAGTCATGAAAATAAAGAAAACTCTTTGAATGAGGAGGTGTGTCCAAACACTTGGTTTGTACTGTATATTGCTCAAAAAAATAAAGGGAACACTAAAATACCATTTTGTTGTTTAACTGTTCCCTTCATTTTTTGAGCAGTATATATATATATATACACAGTATATTTGGGTATAAGATGACTTTCTAAGCCCATTTTTTGTATGCTGAAGACACCCCCCTCAGCTTATACTTGAGTGAGGGTCCCACAAAAGTTATTCTCACCTTTTCTCTGTTTCCGCGGTGTCCTCTTACCTGCTTCTTGCAGACCGCAGGCACACAGACCCCTCGGTGATCGTGGCCGGTGCGGGGGCCGCCGCTGTTGTTGTTTGAGTCAATAAGTCTTGCCAGTTTTTTCTGGTAAACTTAGTTGCTTGGGCTTATACTCATGTCGGCTTATATCTTCGAGTATATACAGTATATATATATTTGCTGCTTGTATTGCTGCATGTAAAGTCCATTAGGATACACAGAAATATACATGTATATATGCAGGACATTGGAAAACGGCATCAAAATGTTTTGGGGTTTTTTTTCTCAGAGAGAATACAGCTTTATAAAATATGTATCATGTAAAGCAAGAGGTAAAAGTGCTGTTTTGCATTTGTGGCCGCCACCTCTCAATCTTCCCTTCTAATTTCGTTTCTTTTGGAATTTAAAGCGATGTCCTACCCTTGGCCTCCTCTTATTCACGGTATCGGTTACAGGACTTGGAATTTATGTCAATAAATCACTCTCCCAAACAGATGAACACTGTAATTGCATTGATTTCTCAAGCACAAATAGCATTGCAGCGTACTAAGAAGGTTACTATTTTATAAGCTGCATCATTCAGTCGGGTCTCTTAAAAATAATAGATGAAAGTACTTCGTATTTTGAGGTACTTGTGAGTGAACATGATTTGCAGATGGCGCTTTTAATATTTAATTCCCCTTTTCAGCAGAGTAAACAAAAGCTCACATTTACCAAGGCTGAAATAAGGACAATTATTCAATGCCGCTTGATTAATGGTAATAACAATAATGGGAAAATCGGCTGTAGCTGTAAAGTTTTTTGTGAACTGAATGTCATTACTAGGACAGAGAAGGGCACCGGAAGCTAGACTTTTTTTTATGTCATTATTTTTATTTTATTCCCCAAAAAACATTTATCCTTATCCCCAGTGGCCTAAGGACTAAGTTACGCACTGTGCTTATATACTTTTTATTTTCAGTGTTTTCTAATTGACTGTTGTAAGTTCATTGTAACCTCGGTGTCAAATGTAGGTTTGAGATAGTCTGAAAATTCTGCTCCTCTCTCTACCGAGCCCCAGGTTGCTGTTCTATTCCTCCGCCATGCTTTTTACTGCAGCTCCTTTTTTTGCGCATGGAAGTGCAAGTGGGAGTGCCTAGAAAGATGACTCCCAATGTGGTAATATTCAACAGTAAAGTAAAGGGTACTTGTGCTCTCAGTTAACTTTTCAGAAGGTGTCCTCTGTGTGTATATGACTCGGAATAAGGCCTCTTTCACACAGCAAAGGGGAAATATTGTGAGAATGCAAGATAGATGTCTCATAATAACCAGAAATGGTGTTAGGTCCCTTTCACATTGCGTTCTGACTTCCGTTCAGTGATCCCGTCGGGGCTTCTGTCTGAACCCCCTGCAAAACGGGTTTCGGACGCATGCGCCTACTGGGGCATTGACTATAATGGTGCAGATGGAGTCACCGTGTGCTTTGTAATGCACTATTTTCGGGAGTACACACTTACTAGAGGTGAACACCCAGACATAGTAGTCTGTGTCTGGGTGTCCGCCTCCACTAAGCATATATCCCCGAAAATGGTGCATGACAGAGCATACAGTGACTCCGTCAGCACCATTATAGATACAGGTAAAATATATCTTTGTAACGTGTTAGCCAGTAGAGATAAAAAATTTTTTTTTACCTGCACCATTATAGTCATTTGCCCTGTCGGCGCATGCGTCCAAAACCCGTTTTGAGGGCGGTTCAGACGGAAACCAGAATGGGACCACTGAACAGAGGTCAGAACGCAATGTGAAAGGGGGCTAACACCATTTCTGGCCATACTGAGACTTCTATCTTGCATTTCACCAGATTTCCCCTTTGCATGCTCTATCTATAACTTGTAATCCACTGATTGCTGGGGAGACAAATGAGCTGCACTGATTTCTATAAACAGCACAAAAAAAATGCAAAAATGCAAAGTGTGGTGTGAACATTGCTTTATAGGGTTGAATTCTACTTAGCACACTCAGTAAAAAAGGGTTGTTCACTATTAGGATAAACTTTTCTGATTCCTTGTTTTTCCCAGGTAAAATAATAAAGCCTATACTCACCTCAGTGATGCCGCATCTCGCGGTGTTGGGACTTATGTGGGGTTTTGATGCCATGCGAGCCCAGCGTCCAATCAGTGCCGGCTTCTGTCTCCCCGACTTCGGACTCAAGAGAAATCAACAGGAAGTGAGTGTAGCTGCAGCGTTCACTTTATTTTGATTAACTCGTTTGGTCCAAAGGTGGGAAGACAGAAGTTGGTACTGACTGGACATGGGGCTCGCGTGACGTCACAACCCCACGTGAGCTCCAACACCATGAGTTTGGACTCCAACCAGTGCCCGACTTCTGTCTCCCCGCCTTTGGACGCAGGAGAAATCAACAGGAAGTCAGGCATGCCACAGCACTCACTTCCTGTTAAGTTTCTCATTTGGTCCAAAGGTGAGGGAAACAGAAGCCGGTGCTGATTGGAGTCCAGACTCACGGTGTTGGAGCTCACGTGGGGTGGTGACGTTACGCGAGTCCCATGTCCAGTCAGTACCAGCTTCTGTCTCCCTACCTTTGGACCAAATGAGTTAATCAAGAGGAAGTGAACACTGGAAAAACACCAAAAGAAACTGAGCCGTAACAAATGTTCAGTAAACATGCAACATCACAAGCATGTGAATGGCAGCCTCAAGACTAGAAAAAAAACAAAGAGAAAAATTGTATGAAAAATACAATGACTATAAATAAATAAATTGCAAGTGCTTAATTACAGGGTACATAGTATATACAGCTGCGCTCACTTCCTGTTGATTTCTCCTGTGTCCGAAGGCGGGGAGACAGAAGTCGGCGCTGATTGGATGTGGGGCTCGCATGACGTCACAGCCCCACATGAGCCCCAACACTGCAAGTCTGGACACCATTGGAAGGGCTCCGGTGCCGGATGTGAGAATGAGCTTTATTATTTTACCTTATTATTATTATTTATTATTATGGCGCCATTTATTCCATGGCGCTTTACAAGTGAAAGAGGGTATACAACAATCATTAACAGTACATTACAGACTGGTACAGGAGGAGAGAGGACCCTGCCCGCGAGGGCTCACAGTCTACAGGGAATGGGTGATGGTACAATAGGTGAAGACAGAGCTGATTGCGCAGTGGTCTACTGGACTGAGGGCTATTGTAGGTTGTAGGCTTGTTGGAAGAGGTGGGTCTTCAGGTTCCTCTTGAAGCTTCCACGGTAGGGGAGAGTCTGATGTGCTGAGGTAGAGCGTTCCAGATTATAGGGGAGGCACGGGAGAAATCTTGTACGCGATTGTGGGAAGAGGAGGTAAGAGGAGTAGAGAAGGAGATCTTGTGAGGATCTGAGGTTGCGTGCAGGTAGGTACCGGGAGACTAGGTCACAGATGTAAGGAGGAGACAGGTTGTGGATGGCTTTGTACCTGGGGGAAACATGTGGAATCAGAAGGGCTTGTCTTAGTAGTGGACAACCCCTTTAAATACACCTCAATAAAGGAAGATTGTGGAATCCTTTTATCAATAGCTTGAGTGGTATATTAAGTATTTTTTTCATGTTGGTTCCCAGAAGTTCAGATTTGATGTGGATTGAGCCAGATTTCTAAATGTCTTACAATATCAGGATGTTGAGATGCGCAGTGTTCTCGCTCGTCCTTGATATTGTGGCAAACTGCATCTTGGTCGAGATTTGTTTTTAGAAGAATGAAATATTATTGCTAATGTAATAGTCCAGAATAAACAGAACAATAGAGCAGATGCTTTATATAACGCAGCCTTCGCTGCAGACACATCTGGCAGTTATGTATGCAATTCACATACTGTGGAAACTACCACTTGGTATTGAAAGGCCATTAGCTCGTGTCTTTGTGACTCCGGCAGATACAGTACAATAAACCGTAATAAGATGATGGGAAGGCGAGCACGGCCCACCGCTGAGTCAGCTTCACTTCACAAGTACTTTAGATTGTCTGGAAATTGTTGTTGTTCTTTCATCTTCCCTAATATTGTAGTTTTTGTATTGTCAAGGCATCCAGTGCAAGATTTATTGTGTTCTGGGTATTACGCTCCCTGCTAATTTTGTCTGCGGCTCTAAATATTGAGTAAACATTCTGCAAACTCTGCATAATACTGTGTGCTATAAATTGTGCTTTTAAGACTAAGAGCTTTGTGTGGATAAATAATGTTCTTGTTTAGGTAAATAACTCGCATTACATTTTCATAAATCTTTTAACTATGAAGCTGTTGGTCATGTTTAGAGCTTTAATAGGGGTACAGGGGGTGATAGAGCAAGCCCCCAGCCCCAAATAGGGCCCCTCGGGGAAAATGCGTTTAGGATAGGTTTAATTAAGAACATTTTCTGAAACTAATATCTAAACTACTATCATATCTTGGCTTTAGGAAATATTAAAAGGGTTAGTTTCAGAGCACAAGTTACATTAATAAACAAGAGTTGAATGCAATGCTAGAAAAATATGGCAGCCACCCAGTCGTCACCGAACCGGTACCGTGTCTTTTTTATGATGGCCAACAGACTTTTTGATTTGAGAAATAACCACTAACATATAATATTAAAAGGGTTGTTTCATAAAGGCAATTACCCCTATTCGGGCCATCATTTACTGTTGACCCCCTACTTTCCTGATACTGCCCCTCCCCCCCCCCCCGTATCAGTCTGGTGGTCTTAAAGGGATTCTCTACCCTGGCACAGCATAATAACTAGATATTTGTGACGTATAGTCACCCTAAATGGTGCCCCTGTTTGACCATTTTTGTTTCCAAACTGGTCTTCACATTGACCAATGCTGAACCAGTCCTGTAACCTCTGCTCCCTATGCCATCTGCGGACCAGTACGCCACTGTCTGCAGGAGAGGCCGTGAGAAGCAAACGGAGGGCACCAGGTAGGGTGACTATGTCAGTGTCAGGGTGTAGGGTCACTTTAGGTTTGCCCATACACCTTAGATAGGTGTCAGCCAATTGCTATCTCTCCTGCCCTCCCATACCTGAGGGCAGGAGCGTACATCTGTTCTGTATGAGAAGATTGGTATAAGCTGCTGGAGACACCACTGATACCGGTTATTTCATGTAAGGAAAAGGATAAAACATTAAAATTGGACATGTCAGTTCTTCTTTCTCTCTCCCAACATTATGCCAGGGGACACTGCCAAAGTTCGCCATATACACATGTACATGGTTGCCGGCACTCATCCCAAATTGTCTTGTTTGAACAACATTGACCTAATGTGTTCAACGGCCTATAATCTGGCCAGATATTATACTAAATTTCCAAAGTGTGGAACTTCCAGAAGCTGAAAGACACAAGGGAGGGAGGGTGGTCTGTATGTTTGGAATTTCACAACCAAATCTATGTCTTCAAGGAATATTGGGCTAAAAGTGACTCCAAATAAGCACTTGTCTTTAAACATAAAAACAAAAGATCCAAGACAGGGAACTATGATAACGTTTCTACCGACATCAGTGCATTACTGGGCCCTGTTCTCAAAATAGATACATGTCCTATTGGGCAGGCTCTCATCTACTTAAAGAGGTTGTCCACTACTTTTACATTCATGGCGTATGTTTAGGATAATCAATGTCTAATTGGCCGGGGTCCAACACCCGGCACTTCCGTCGATCAGCCATTCTCAGTGCCGGCGGCAGCAGGAGATGCTCCGTTCCGGAGCTGCCCAGTCTTCTGATAGTGGCTGCGGCTTGGTACTGCACATCTGCCTCTTATTGATCTGAATGATGTACAGTACCTGGCCACAGCCGCTATCAGTTGACGGGGTAGCTCTGAAACAGCATTTCTGGACGCCTGCTGTTGCCGGTGGCACTGAGAACAGCTGATCAGCGGGGGTGCTGGGGATGTCGGACCCCGGACGGTCAGGCATTGATGATCAATCCTAAGGATAGGCCATCAATGTAAAAGTAGTGGACAACCCTTTTAATATACGCATGCCATAAATGTATGAGATGGATGCAGTTAGATGAAACCCCCCCCAGGTGGGCTGCGCTGCTGCAATAAATAGTAATATTTTTTCTTATTCACAGTGTTTTAATGCCGTTCCAGCTCCTTTGTGAACTGATAAAAATTGAGTTTTTTTTCACTGGAGAAAGGCACCGGTACGACGTTGAAATGCGTTGTGAAAAAATAACCATATTACTGTCATTGTTGAGGAATCCATTTATTGCAGTAGCGCAGCCGACCTAACAGGCGTTCATCCAACTGGATCCAATATTTCCTGGAGGATCCATCCATTGGCCACAGGGCAGCAGTGGCTGTTTGCCTTCTTGCCTACATAGGCGTGGTGCCCGTCATAGCTCCACCAGTTGAGCATTAACCAAGCCGTTTCCCACTCGCCCTCCATGGGGTATCACCTCTGCTCCCCACGTCTAGATTTCCTCATCAAATGTCTGAGATGGGAATACTCCTTTAAATTGCAGCTGCTACATTTAATTCTGGAATTTATTTTTATAGTTTTACACAATCCTCCGTGTGAGGTTTATTTCTGTGAAGTTTTAATGTAAATATTCCTCTCCTACTCTTATTATGTTCCATCTCAAATATGTTACAAGGAAAACTGTTGCCTTCAGAAAGACATTTATAGTATCTGGTATTTGGCAACTTGGCTATTTTGTTTCATGATACATAGTTTTACGCAATCGAGCACATTGAAGATTGCTGCCTCTCTGCAAACTGTTTGACGGATGAACTGTTCTGCACTCATTTCTGAAGAATTTATACTGCGCTGCTCGACAGAACTGCGAGTTTAATTGTGAAAACACAGCAGGGAATGAATGTTTTTGTTTGTTTCAGCTATCTTTAGTATTAGTCATTTGTTTTCTTTGCAGCCACGAAGGCTAATGTAGGATGTGAAATCCTGATTCCATAATTGTGTGTCAACTTCATCGAAATACAAGTAAACTTAAACAAATATAATATATCAGTATTATATAAAGGGAGTTGTTTCATTAATGGATAAAAATGCAAAATGCTTGTAAAAACAAGCAACTTTACAATTTACCACTTATTTATAACTCACCCCTACCAAATAGGAAACCTGAAGGCAGAAGAGCGGTGCGCTCCAGAAGAAGGAAGATGAGGCGAAACCCTCTAAATCACAATACTCTAGTATAGCCTCACTATTGAGTTTGGACTGTAATCCATAGGTACATATGCCATGTCAAGCTACTGCTAGGGGGCACTGGGTCTCAGGTAGAAAGAATACTCCTGAGTGCAGTTAGAAGCCCACTAGAGGTTGCTAACCCAAGAGCAGGGATGGTCGATCAGTCAGGGTCTATGCCTGGATGTCACGTCTGTACTGAGGAGAAAACAAGCCAAAGTCAAAGAACAGGTAGAGCAAGTAAGCACAGGGGAGGGAGAGACGGACACGGAACAAAACCGGAGTCCGGAGGACAGGGAGGAACGGAGGTAAGGTCAGGAAGGAGGAATGGAGGTCATGACAGGACAGGTATACAGAGGTCAGGTCGGGGGAATGGAGGTCAGGTCATTTCGGGCAGGAGGGACTGAAGTTAGGTCAATCAAGTGGAACGGAGGTCAGGACAAACCGGATAGCAGGACAAGAAACAGAGAACTTCTCTCAGGAACAGTGCACGCAGCAGAGCCGCAAATATTACTAGCGGCGTCCTGGAGGTAGCAGCACCCAGATATGGCGGCGTGACCTCGGAACGAAGCATGACCGAACAGGCCCCTCCCAACAGACCTAAACCCCGGAGGCAGGACACATGCACCGGCTCAGGAATGGCAGAGACATGCCAGAAGGTACACAAGTAATGAACATGCGACAATGTAGTTTTTATCACATATTTCTAAACCTTTCCATATAAAATTGGAGACAAGTAGCGGAATATTAGCAGCATAGTATATAAATTCAAGTATAAGCTTCTGTATTAGCCCTCCTGCCGGAGAATGAATTCTAACATATAGTAGATTTTTTAAGCACTTTCTTGTATGGGATTTATTTTACTAAAATTATATTTCATTTCTGAGGTTCTCCAGAGTCCTAAAGCATTTTTAATGCCTCCGTATAACTTACAGTTATCTGTGATACCAAATATCAGAAAAAAATAATTCACAAGCTTGGGCCCCATTCACACGTCAGTAAAGTTCTTCATTTTCTTGAGTTTCCTCAGTGTTTTTCTATCAGAGTTTTGGTCAGTGTGTCAGTTTTTACGATCAGTTTGGTCAGAGTTGTATCAGTTTTTTTAAGATGATTTATTATTATCTTTTCCTATCTATCGCTTTGTAAAAAATGGACAGCACTCCGACGACGGTCCGATTCTTTTTACGGACCCATAGAGTTACATTGATGATTTTTATCCAGCACTCGTGTCTCCACCATTTTTATTGGACGGTCTGCTAAAAAAATAGTCCTTATAGACTTTCATAGGTTTGAGTGTTATCTGTTGTAGGGAATTAAGCCCTCTGGTAGTTCGCAGTGTTCACACAGGCAAGGTAGTTATACAAGTTGACTAAAGTATATTATTTTCATAAACTTTTAAGGGTTAATCCCATCTCCAAGTTCCTATCCCACTATGTAGAAGGTGTAATAATAAGAATATTAGCAAATACCTCTAATTAGAAATGTAGTATAGTTCTCCTGATAAGCTATTTCACTTACATTATGTGCAGGGCATGGCAGGAGCTTATCCAGTATCCAAGGCTGCAATCACTAGCAATTAACTAATTGTCACTATGTGCATGGCCATAACCATGGATACCTAGACTACTGCAATGCCCTGCACATGAGGTAAGAGACATAGCTTTTCAGAAGAACTATACTATATTTATAGTTGGAGGTATTTGCTAATATTCTTATTATTACACCTACTACATATTGGAATAGCATCTTGGAGATGGGAGTACCCCTTTTCCAAACAAAACAGCCTCTCCTTGGCACAAAAGGTATAACAGAACCAAAAATACATAATGAATAGTCCTTAGTATTGCACAGGCACATCCAGCTGGAGAAAAGCACAGCTTTTCCTTTTGTCAGTCTCAGAATGCCGCTGACAGCCGCTACAGGTCTGTTCCACTCTCCACAGATTAGACCCCTTATGAGAGGGCTCAGCTATTTTAAATGAGACCAAAACAGAATGACAAATAACAGGGTATCAGATCGGTAAATCCCACCCCTGAAACCCATTATAATAATATTTATTCATTTATATAGCTCTATTATTTCCATAGTACTTTGTATACATCAGCAATTCAAAACCCTATCAGTACTATAGGTGCTGGAGCCTGCTCTCTCTGGGTTTCACATTACCGAAGCTAAGCACCTCGGTGACACATACGCTCCATCCAGGACCTGTCATGCTCATACCTTACAATGTGAAAAATGTAAAGTAGCCATATGATAAAAACTGATGTGTGAATTAGGTTGTAGTTTTAGGGCTCATTCAAATATCGTTTTTTTTCTCGTGTATTAGTTGTATCCATGTTTTTTTTTTGTAGCTAAAGCTCACAAATATATATATATATACCGTATATATATATATTTTAGATATATATATATATATATATATATATACAGATATACAGTATATATATACATATATATATATACACACATATATACATTTATATATATATATATATATATATATATATATATATTTTTTATATATATATATATATATATATATATATATATATATATAGTCTGTGGGGCTTTTCTCATGTCAGTGTAGTTTTGAGACTGCACAAACTTACAGGGACATGTCCGATCTTGGTGTGATGTCAGTCTAGGGGGCCATGAAGAAGTCAGACAGCACTCAGATGCCATCCATGTGCTGACCATTTATCATGAGCTGTTAGATAGGAGAAAACTGAAATATATTCATCTTTTTTTTTTTGGTTATAAATAAATATGATAAAAATTGCAAATGAACTAAAACACTAATGAAACCTGGAGATACAGTATATATATATATATATATATATATATATATATATATATATATATATATATATGTATGTATGTATACATATATATATACATACATACACATATATATATATATATATATATATATATATATATATATACTGCTCAAAAAAATAAAGGGAACACTTAAACAACAAAATGGTATTTCAGTGTTCCCTTTATTTTTTTTAAGCAGTATATATATATTTTTTTTTTCTTTTTTTGGACAGTAGAATATTCTGTGATGTGTCAATATCCTTAGTATTTTCTATATTATTTGTTTTTCCTGCTTGCACTAACAGTAATTGAACACTAGGGGGCAGCGGAGAGATTTCTGCTTAGCAAGCTGCAAATGGTTTTAAACCATCTGAAGGTTTATTTTACTGCCTGGAAAACATAAAACGTGTAACCCCTTTGAGACCAAAGCAAATTCCTTCAAGAAAGAAAATTTAGAATATCTTGTAAATAAAGGGCTTTTATTTGCCTTTCCTACATGTCTGGTGGCGAGCAGTTGACATTGCAATATTCCGACCAGGAGCTAAGAACAAGAATTCGAGGGAAAGATTAAAAACTTGGATCCGCGTGTAAATAACTTTACCCTGTAATTACCTTTCCTGAGTCATCAAGATTATTATAAAAGATTCTTGTCTGAAAGGCAGAAACTGCAGCGATTGTTACTAATGTACATATTGTGGAACAAGGAAAAACATCTGAAAAAAACAGTTTGTGTTGAGACATGAAGGAGTGCGGTTGTATAACAGGATCACATTGTTTTCTCCTGCGGCTGCTCCCTGAATTTCCGGTATTTTCATTTGCAGTGTTTATTGTGATATCTGTAATCACTTGGACACTGTAAAAAGACGGATTAATCTCGCTGCCGTAATTCTGCGCTGACTGATCACGTATATACATCATCTGCCCTATATATGGCACTCTTGCAATGTTGACAGATGTTTAACCATTACATTACATTCCATGTTTTACAATTTAAAGGGGTTATTTACCTTTGGGGAATTTTTTTATTTTTTTTTTAGATTCATGGAATTATGGCTAAAAAACATTTTTGCAACTGGGTTTCATTAAATATTTTGCCCAGTTTGGCTTCTATAGCTTTTGTGTGGTACTATCTATTGCTGGCTGCAAAATGAGTTAACTAAAAATAAGTCAGTGAGCTCATTCAGATTAAATCTAAACTCTTAGGCTGTGTGCACACATTGCATTTTTTTCTTGTAGACCACCACCGAGCCTCCGCTTTTGCTCCCTTTGTTTGTTATTGTCTGCAGCATTGACATCACCTCCAGAGCGCTGCAGCCGATAATGAGCTCTACGGCTGTGTGTGGCCTGTGCCGGAAACCCATTATCAACCTAACATCAGTGCTGGACCGATAGTGCGCCTCTGCAGATAATTAACAGTTGCCTTTCATCAGAGCCAAAGGAAACAGTCTCTGAGCTTTCTCTTCCAGCTCAGATGGAACTGATTGCTGCAGTCAATCAGTAGTCACTGATTGGCTAGAGTGGTCACTTGAAACCGCCCTGACATAAAAAGGAAGCCTGCAGACCAGCAGGGAACTCCAGCAGCCGTACTCAGGAGCGGTTGGGGTCCACTAGTTGGATTAGTCTTTGTTTTGTTTTATCTTAGGACCACCATGGGCCAATTTTTATATAGTTTTAATGACAACTTGTCACCAGGTTTTTCCCTTATGAGCTGCGGCCACCATCACTGAGCTCTTATATAGATCATTCCAGAATACTGTATATAAGAGCCCAGACTGATCTCTATAACATAAAAAACACCTTTGTAATACTCACCTAGGGGGCGGTCCGATGGGTGCTGCTGCTCTCGGTCCAGCGCCTCATCCATCTTGTCTGATTGCTGTCATCCTGCCCAGCCCTGTGTGTATGACTCGTCCTACGTCATTCACCGAGAGATGCCTCCAATGCACTCCCGTACATGCGCACTTTGATCTGCCCTGCTGAGAGCAGAAGAAAGTACTGTAGTGTGCATGCGCAGATGGTCTTTGACCTTTTTTTGTGCTTGCACATTACAGTAATTTACTCTATAATGAAAAATTCATAGAATAAATAGGGGACAGCATCCTCATCTAGTACATCCACTTTTCATTAAACAAGAGTTCCCCCATATAGACAGATCTCCTAGTACAAGGACATACACCCATATATTAATAGAAAACTGTGTCCAAAGAACACACATTACAGTATTTTAAGTGTCCAACACAATTTTATTAAGCAATTACAAAATCTAAAAAACGTTAAATGGTAATATATACCACAACTGTGACACACATCACGGGTCACAGTGAGAAAGGTGAGGCAAGTACAAGGAGTAATGACTGCCTTCAGCCGGGCAGATCACAGTGCGCATGCGCAGGAGCGCAATGGAGGCCTCTCTCTCTGTGACTGTGCATCATCCACACAGGGCTGGGCAGAAGGATGGCAATCAGACAAGATGGAGGAGGCGCCGAACTGAAAGCAGTGACGCCCAATGGGCCGAATCTGGTGACAGATTCCCTTTAAGTCTTTGTTGTTGTTTTTTATCTTAGGACCACCAGGGGCCCATTTTTATAGTTTCAGGTAGTGAATGCTTTTCAGAGATGTGTATAAAGCTTCTTTAGGCCGCTTTACTCGCTGCGACATTGCTTAAGCGATCTCGTTGGGGTCACGGAATTTGTGACGCACATCCGGTCGCTTTAGCAATGCCGTTGCGTGTGACACCTTTGAGCGATTTTGCATCGTTGCAAAAACGTGCAAAATCGCTCATCGGTGACATGGGGGTCCATTCTCAAATATCGTTGCTGTAGCAGTAACGAAGTTGTTCCTCGTTCCTGCAGCAGCACACATCGCTCCGTGTGACACCGCAGGAACGAGGAACCTCTCCTTACCTGCCTCTTGCCCGCAATGCATAACGAAGGAGGTGGGCGGGATGTTACATCCCGCTCATCTCCGCCCCTCCGCTTCTATTGGGCGGTGTATCAGTGACGCAGCTGTGACGTCGCTGTGACGCTGAACGAACCGCTCCCTTAGAAAGGAGGCGTTTCGCCGGTCACAGTGACGTCGCAGGGCAGGTAAGTAGTGTGACGGGTCTGGGCGATGTTGTGCACCACGGGCAGTGATTTGCCCATGTCGCACAACCGATGGGGGCGGGTACCCACGCTAGCGATATTGGTCACGGCCTTTAGCTCATTTTGCTCCATTCTATTCCATCGTGATATTTCATTCCTTCGGATTATATAATCAGATTGCGTACATGACCACTAGACTTTAACCTCTTGTTTGTGGTGCTTTTACGATATCTTCGGATTGTAATGTAAAACTTTGCTATGTTCTGATGAAAGACCTTTTCATGCTCCTATTTAATCTCTGCGCGTGAAAACGAGTGTTAATTGTAACTGATTAATAACTGTAATAACATGTGAGTAACCCTTCAGCTCTCCGCTCTACACTTTGATCTTGGATTGTAGACTCTAACCGTCAGTGGCTCTTACTATTTGGCCAACACTTACCGGCTCCTATTCAGTGACTGCACTAAACTCCCATATAAACGCTGGGACGCAGCAGGTGAGCGGCCTTGTGAGAGGAGAAGGACTCAGATTGCTCAGGCAGATAAATCTTTCATGGCGATCGGTAAAATATCTCTTGCAAAACATGTTGCACTTAGTGTAATGTTGACGTCTCATATTTCTGCTTCTTGTTCGGGAGGTGAATGCCGTTCCCACAGTCGCTGCAATAGACTTGCTCACTATGAAATTATTAGTTAATGTGGCATGCAAATTAGATTTAACCAACTAAACACACCACGGTGCCAATAATTTTTTGTCAAAGTATCTTTATGGGATTTGCTGATAAAGGGATACGACGTCGTAGAGTATAAAAATCGGTATTAAACAATATACAATTAACTGTTAGAAATGTGAGGCATATTTTTCATTATTTTTTATATGGCCATGTTAGTATTTTGTATTGGTTCCTAATGTTAATCAATAACATAGTAATATAAAGTGTAAAGTCAATGAAGTTGTTCATAATACCAAGACAATGGTAGATTAGCCGCTCCATACCAGCTGACCGCCATCTGTGTTGCATCAGGGAATGTCTTCATTTATATTAAATTTATATACAGTATATACAAATTGTTCCTCCAGTAAAGGAGACAAACTCTAGCGCAGCGCCACCTATTGGAAGTAGCGATCCTAAAAGTCACAAGTGGATTTTTAACAATCTGTTGCAATATGACTCAGGATATATAAGCCAGATCAGAATCCCAATTTGCAGACACGGTGTTTC
The DNA here is from genome assembly GCF_048569485.1 of Anomaloglossus baeobatrachus. Lineage (NCBI taxonomy): Eukaryota > Metazoa > Chordata > Amphibia > Anura > Aromobatidae > Anomaloglossus > Anomaloglossus baeobatrachus. The sequence goes on along the minus strand of NC_134357.1, from coordinate 86,449,771 downwards.
GGGGTGCTTGCACCTCGTCAGTGCAAAGTATGGGGGTGTCTGATCTGGCTCATGAGAAAGCTATGTGGGGACCACGGGGGAACACTATTCTCCTTAAGTATACAGTATATATTCATTTATATTTTATCTTTATGGGATCACTGATCAGTAGTAAGATGCAGTCAGTGACCATGGAGTGTTTTTTTTGTGGTCCAAGGTACGGCCATAACTCAGCCTCGAAAATACGCCTATTTCAGTGGAACCTTGGATTAAGAGTAACTTGGTTTGAGAGCATTTTGCAAGACAGGCAAAGCTTTTTAAAAATGTGTAACTTGGTTTAAGAGCAATGATTTGCAATAAGAGCAAATACTCATCATGCACACTTCCGGTTCCGTCCTTTCACCACGCTCTGATGGTAACTTTCTGTACATATTTACTGTACATAATATACCATTGTACAGTACAGTATATACTATATAACATTTCTATCAATTTGTTTTTGTGGATATAGTACTGTACTTTCTTTCTGCTAACCAGTGCAGCACATTACTTATACTGTACCTCTCGCACACCAACAATTCTATTGTAAGCAGTTTAATTTGTTTTATATGTTTTTTACTGTACAGTATTTTGTATTACTGTAATAAGTTTGTATAAATACAGTATTTTTGGGTTGTGGAACGAATTGTCTGTGTTTCAATTATTTCCTATGGGAAAATTCCCTTTGATATAAGAGTAACTTGGTTTAAGAGCACAGTCCCGGAACCAATTATGCTCGTAATCCAAGGTTCAACTGTATATGCCTGATTAGATGCCCCTTTCAATGGCTGAAAAATGTGCCAATTTTTAAACCATAGGGCAAGTGCAGAGTTTTCGGTCCGAGTGCGATTGGTCGGATCACGATCGAACCAATGTTAGCCTATGGAGCCGAGCACATGTCAAATTTTCAAAATCATAGTATGCCTGAGGATGATCTAATATTTGGATCCCACTCGGTCATGCAAATCTATGGGGGCGAAGAAATCTTTGGACTGCACTCGGATGACATCAGAGCGCATTCTGATTTCCATGCACTAACACAATGGAGAAGATGTAGACATTTTGTTCCCCTTCTTCACCTCACGGAGTTCTCTGATTCTCTCATCCAAGAGATTCGGATCCCACTATGCTGACACTGCGATCTAAGTCTGATCAGAGTTTGATCAGAGCATCATTTGCATAATCAACCCGTTCCTCTCACATGAGAAAATCAACGGCCATCTGCCCCTGCCCTTACAGACATTGGTAACACTTGCTCCCCAGTGTGGTTGTGACTGGTACTGCAGCTCAGTCCCTTTCATCTTAACAGCAAAGTACAGGGTGGGCCATTTTTATGGATACACCTAAATAAAATGGGAATGGTTAGTGATATCAACTTCCTGTTTGTGGCTCAATATTGAAATTCTCAATAAGTTTGATGTGTTACATGACCCTCTTCCCATTGGAAAAAATAAAGTTGAATCCAAAATGTCCGACTTCAAAATGGCCACCACTCATCTTTAAAGGTTTCCCCTCTCCCATATACTAATGAGCCACAAACAGGAAGTTGATATCACCAACCATTCCCATTTTATTCAGGTGTATCCATATAAATGGCCCACCTTGTAATTTGACTGGACCGCAATGCTTCCAATGAAAATGGGCACAGTGCTCATTGTAGAGATGATTCACATCCATTCGGTTGATGGACTTGATTCGAACCTTCATTGATAACACACTGATGGACTAATCTAAGGAGAGGCCACCTGTATTTCAGAACTCAAAAAAAGCTCAATATTTTGATTTATAATGTATTCGAAATAATGTACTTGAGCCGTTCCGGTGGTAGAGAAGCCATTCTTTTCGCCAAGTTATATGATTCTGAAATCCTTTGCAGTATTCTCAGTGTATCCAACTATACCTTACTATACAATACCCTACAACATACCGTAATTGGGAATTATAGATGAGTGGACCCGAACTTTAAAGGGTGCTTTACACGCTGCGACATTGCTAGCGATTGATAGAGATGTCGAGCGCGATAGCACCCGCCCCCGTCACTCGTGCGACATTTGCTGATCACTGCCGTAGCGAACATTATCGCTACGGCAGCATCACACGCACATACCTGGTCAGCGACGTCGCTGTGACCGCCGAACAATCCCTCCCTCAAGGGAGAGGTGCGTTCGGCGTCATAACATCCCACCCACATCCTTCCTTCCGCATTGCCGGTGGAGGCAGGTAAACAGATGTTCGTTGCTCTCGCAGTGTCACACATAGCGATGTGTGATGCCGCAGGAACGACGAATAACATCGTACCGGTGGCAGCAGCGATATTAAGGAAATGAACGACGTGTCAACGATCACCGTTTTGGAACGATTTTGCTATCGTTCATCGTCGCTCATTTGTTTTACATGCTACGATGTCACTACCGAAGCCGGATGTGCGTCACTAACGATGTGACCCCGACGATATATCGGTAGCAATGTTGCAGCGTGTAAAGTACCCCTTAAGTTCGGTGTTTGTACCGAACACAGACTTACAAAAAATGTTCTGGTTCCGAGTTCGGGTACTTTACGTATGCCAAGGTAGTGTCGGAGTTCGGGTGTTTTACGTATGCTGACTTTTCAAGCGAGCATCACTGTGCTCCGGTACGCTCGGTGCACTTCTCAGTGCTGAATGGCTGTCACTAGGGGTAAAATAAGTGTTATCGGATGTAGTGTGTCCCCCAAAAAAGTAAATAAAGGAAAATGAAAAAAAAAAACATCCTCCCTCCCCCGAAAGTGATCTGTTTATGGCGGGATGTATGTGGGCGGAGAACCCAACTGCCCAATTATTGACTTCCAATGAAGTTCATGTCAAGTCCAGGCTCAGATAGAACTTTATATATAGTCCAGCTGAACCCACCAAACCAAACTTCCGCGGGTGCGCTCATCTCTACCGGGAACGAAAGGTACAACAACTGCAAGATATTATATAACCACTGTCCTAGGTGTCTTGCTGCAGTTGCAAAATGTTGGGTCTAAGTAAATGTGTAAATAATCTGATTTCCCGCAGGCTAGTTTTCACAATCAGCACTGAGCATCAATAGGTTATTGCACAAGACAGCTACTAGCTAGAGTCATCTTTCCATCTAGTAATTGTTTTACAGAATTCATGCGTTCTAGAAATTACAGGGTGGAAAATGTGAGTGAAAGTGAAACAGCTGGAATCACGTGCCACATGTTCTGTTCACTTATTATATAGCTACACGCTAATCATCATTATTATTATTATTATTATTATTATCATTAATAGACTGATGCAGGAAGGAAAGTTACATAAGAAAACTATCAGTATGATTCTAAAATAGTTTAAATGCTCTTAAAATTACAGTAAAATTCTATTATCTGTCACATTTTCCATATCTGACTAATATCAATGTTCACATAGGATCGTCCTGTTTAGCTGTGACATTTCTCTAAGTAGTGGAACTCGATGAAGGGGAAGCCAGGACTTAGCTCAGCTATATCTATATATACAGTGTATATTGAGTATGGTCATGGGTGGTGTCCGGCAATAGAAGGTCACAGCATTTCGCTGCACAAAATGCTCCCTGACTTTTTTATTCTTGCTGTCAGTATTCAGTGTACTAAGTATCTCCTCTGCTGGGTTTTCATCCTTTTCCCTTTAGGACCCTGCGAAGCTTCTCTTCCCTTCAGCTGCTAATCATTAGTATTTCCCCGGGTGTTTAAATACTCCCATTTTCCCTGGATGTGTGCTGGTATATTCAGTTCCTTCTCAAGCTCTGAAAGCAAGCAGATGGCTTGCACTCATCTGTAAGATTGTTGTTGTTTTTTCCTGAACTTCTTCCTTAAGCATCTAGAGATGAGTTGTTCATGCACTTTCCCCATGTGTACTCCCTGTGTCTTTAGTGTTTAGTGAGGTTGACGAAGAGCTCATCTCATCTGTTCCCTATCTAGGGCCCAGCTCTACGGTCAAGTATCCAGCTCGGCGCATAGGAGTGGAACCTATCTAGGGTGGTGAGGGAACCCAGGACCCAGCGATAGGCTTGGTCAGGGGTCACCAGCTCCCCCTTCTATAGACGTAGGGGTCCCCTTCCCCTTTTTCCGTTTGCTTGCTACTTCCCCATACCTAGCGTGACCATGTTATAAATATAGAAACTGAAGAAACTGACCCCAGATGAAGCCGTTGGCGAAACATGTGCCAGATGTTCATTTTTCATTGAACCCTTCTAATACCATTTTGGTCTTTTACTCCCTATTTACATCTTTTTACTCTCAATTTTCTAGGCCTCCCTTTGACTTCTAAACTTTCCTTTAAGCCAAATATGTACATTTTTATATTTGTTTTAGCTGGCCTTGCACTTACATTTTATTTTTAGCATGAACATAATTTATTGATGTACCTGCCTGCAACATTATCTGGTACTTTTCCACTTATGTATTTATTTATGTACAGTATTTATTCACATTTTTACGTCTGTATTTATCAAATGGATTTATTTTTTCTGCCTATTTAGCAGAATATTTCCGCTTCAGGCACCAATTGACTTTGTTCTGTATGATTGTGTATGATCTCTTTTTTTAACCTAAATATATATATATATATATATATATATATATATATAATATATTATATATTATATTTAGGATGTATTATGTATTATATATATATGTAGGATATATTATATTTAGGATGTAATACATATATATATATATATATACAGTATATGTATATATACTCTATATACAGTATATATTTTTATATGCCGTGTGTATATATATATATATATATATATATATATATACTGTGTGCATATATATACGGTATATATATATATATATATATATATATATATATATATATATATATGTGTGTGTGTGTGTATTCCATCCTAAATAAACTTGCACTTTTTGGGTTTTTTTGTGTTCTGCACATTTTGCTTTTTGTACTTTGTGTTATGAATATAAAGGAATGATACTAAGCTATACTTATTGACAATACTTGATAGTAGAAGTGTAACGTTGCTATTTTTTACTTATTTTTCTGAATACGGACATTTAATTTGCTAATTTCTATCTGAGGCTTTTACATACAGTGGATCTTTTCATCACCATAAACTGTTTTATGTTTGATTTCCCATTTCCAGCCTTGTGAAATCTGCTTTTCAGACTAATCAAGTGCTTTCTTCAATTGCATTATCATGCAACGATGCACCAATCCGTAGTCAGTGGACCACATTCCTGCTCATCCACTTTGTGTATAAAAGCCGCATTACGCGCTGAGCATTCATTCGTCTTTACATGTCTGTAATCTCACTTTGAATCATATGCATCATATTAAAACTGAAGACTTGTTATGAGCTATAGATTAAAACATACCCTTAAAAGTAGAACTTCTACCAAACTCAACGTACTCTACAAGCTGGCACAGTGTTCTGGAAGTGTTGTCTATGGGATGTTTACATTTTTGCTCTTTTCACTTCAACCACTAGATACATGCAGTGTGTCCACCCATATCTTGTCCACCCCTATTAACTTGAGAACGGCGGCAGCTATAGGCATAGAAGTGGTGTCTAGGTATAGTAAAGTAGCCATGCACTACGCAATGAAACCACCTATAGCGCCACCTGGTGGACAACAACGGAGTTAGCATTTTTATCTCGAAAACGGAACGAGATAGAGAAAAAAATTGAATTACAAAGTTGTAGGGCAACTAATGGCATATGGCCCACTAACTTGAGAGACAACTTAGGGGCCCCTCTATGCCAAAGTTATCGTGACATTACTGTAGTCTTACATGAAATACCTAATGTATCCAACTACTACAAAGGTCTCATTGAGGATTGATGACATGTGATACCTCAAATATAATAAATGTAAACTGAGTTAATGTGAAAAGGAGCCTCTTATGTTCACTTGGTATTGATTGAAGGAAACATTTTCCTCCTGTCATAGTTTCCTACCTTGTATATTTACACAGTGGTGACATTTAACACTTTATACACAGAATAGTTGGTTCTTTTGTCTGTTTACATGACCTTCTGCAGACTTATAGATATAGATTATTACAGAAGCCACAGCTAACTGAACATACAGGACTACAAAAGCCACAAACTGCTAAACCACACAATAGTGCAACGAGCCGATGCCATACACTGCTATTCACAAGCAAATAAATGAATTACGGTACTTTATACTGATATATACATTAGACATAAATTACACATTATTATTATTATTATTATTATTATTACTATTATATAACACAGTCAAAGCTTTTTATCAATCAATGCACAAAGGCAAATCCAGGATTAAATGTGGAAAAATGGCGGCGACAAAAGACTTTGCCAAGAATTTTGGAATCAATAAAGATAATTTGCAAACTTTTGAACTTTTTTTTTAACCCATGATGTGTAGAATATTTTAGTTTCCGAGTGAAAATGCTCTGTAAGATGGAGCCTATTCTATAGATGTATTATAGACACTAGCACTACATCTTGTAGAGTCGGTCGGAGGCGTAAAGTTCCATGTAATCTGGAAGACAGGTATGGAGGATCCTTACAGTGGGATTATTCAGATTGTTAATAACTAATTCAAGGCAAGGCCATTTACTCCTGTTCCTGACCTGGCCCGTTTTCAGGTTTCTTCATACATGCAATATAAAGAGTTGTAAAATTTATTTTGATATTCAAATAATTTTGCATCTTATTATGGTACTTGGGATCTCATGTCTATGTTATTTTCATACTCTGTTTTGCATTGTTTTGGCAATATCAATGGAAAAATAAAGGGAACGTGGCCGTTTTTCACTTGTTTTAGGTAATTTTTTTCATGACCACAAACGACCACTATACATTTTACAATTAATTCTTCTTTTGTACTAATTATTTTTATGTCTCAGACACAATTTTTCAATAATGGTGGGTTTAGTAACAGCAATTTTGATTGGGCGGTATGGTGGTTTGCACTGTGGCTTTGCAGCGCTGGGGTCCTGGGTTCAAATCCATTGAGAACATCTTTAAGGAGTTTGTATGTTCTCCCCGTGTTTGTGTGGGTTTCCTCCAGGTTCTCCGGTTTCCTCCCACACTCCAAAGACATACAGATAGGGAATTTAGAATTGGAATGTAGATTGTGAACCCCAATAGGTACAGTGATGACAATGTCTATAATTTTTTATTATATTCACATAATGCCGGGCAGCATGGTGGCTCAGTGGTTAGCATGAATTTGCAGCGCTGGGGTTCTGGGTTCAAATCTCACCAAGGACAACATCTGCAAGGAGTTTGTATGTGCTCCCTGTATTTCCGTGGGTTTTCTCCGGGTTCTCCGGTTTCCTCCCACACTTCAAAGACATACTGATAGGGATTTTAGATTGTGAGCTCTAATGGGGAAAGAGTTGCTGATGTATGTAAAGCGTTATGGAATTAATAGCGCTATATAAGCGAAAATATGTATATATATATATATATATATATATATATATATAGACTGTGTCATAAAAGATCTTTGGTCGGTTTGGTCGGGGGTGTTTCCACATTGTAAATAATTTTTTTCTTTTTTTTTACCTGATTTCCCCTGTAACTGTGGCTGGTATATTAGCCCCAGTGACAGAGGAAATATAACTTCCTGGCTATATAGCAGTGATATCTTAAGACCCAACCACTCCTGCTCCCTCTCTATACCAAGCAATTATGTGATTACTGGGTCTGGAGGAGAAAGCACTGTCAGCGATTTCCCATTCTGTATCCACAGTACTTGTTCAGGACTAGATATAGAGCAATAGAGAAAGCAGAGATGTCTAATGAATCATCTCTGTATTCTCTTTAAGATGTCTCCCATAGCAGATCTGCATTTTATTTCTCACCTATATTCGGGATGAGAAAAAACTCAGTTTGCTGCGAGCGGATACACAATTCGGATGAAACTCACCAATGCGAAAATAAAATCGGACGCTACACGGACCATTCTAGTGGCATTTGATTTTTACAGATACTTTACCATTCTGTAGCATAGACCACTGTAAATGGACTTGTAAATTAATGTAGAATAATGGCTGCTGAGAAAAAAAAGGCATTGCATATGGATTTCATATGAATGCTAGCCGAGAAAATAATCGGATACTTGCATGACATATGGTATATTACATCTCTGTTTATAATCCTACATGTGCCCTTCGTTCTGCAACTGATCTAAGACTAACATCCTCCATAATCCGATCCTCCCACTCCTGTCTCCAAGACTTGTGTTCTGCTGCGCCAGCGTTCTGGAATGCACTACCCCAAAAAGTGTGGCTAATATCCAGCCCCCATGTCACATCTCGTTAGGCAGGCCTATCACCTCAACTCACTAACCTAACTCTCCCCTTTTCCATCCTTCTAAATGTTAATCATAATCTGCTCCTTCATACTCATCTGTGTCCACATCATCCATGTACCCAATAGCGCATGGTAATTGCATTAAAGCCTGCTTTACACGTTGCAATTTCGCATACGATTTTGTATGCGATTTGCAACGCCCCAATCGTATGTGCGGCACGTTCAATTTGTTGAACGTGCCGCACATATGAGTAACCCCCCGTCACACGTACTTACCTTCCATACCACCTCGATGTGGGCGGCGAATGTCCACTTCCTGGAGTGGGAGGGACGTTCGGCGTCACATCGACGTCACGCGGCAGCCGGCCAATAGAAGCGGAGGGGCGGAGCTGAGCGGGACGTAAACATCCCGCCCACTCCTTCCTACCGCATTGCTTGCCGGGAGCCGCAGGACGTAGGTAAGATCTGTTCATCGTTCCCGCGGTGTCACACACTGCAATGTGTGCTACCCCGGGTACAATGAACAATCTGACGTGCAATTCTAGAGAAAGGTACGATGTGTATGCGATGAACGTTTTAACGTTCAATCGCAATCGCACATACCTGTCACACACTGCAATGTACCTTACGATGCCGGATGTGCGTCACTTACGACGTGACCCCGCCGACACATTGTAAGATACATTGCACCGTGTAAAGCGGGCTTTAGACTGATACTGGCTGATAAGAAAAAGACTGATGGCACATCCTATCTTTCTAATGTGAACAGGTGCAAAATGAACATGAAACATAGTAACAAATAGGAGACATTTGCACTCTATAGTGCTAAGATATGTGGAACAATGAAGATGGGAATATAGATATGCATTAGTGCTATGAAAAACATGTAAAAATTGAGATACTTGGCACACAAAAATGGACAGTTTTATGTGAGCCCAACAGCCAGTAGCAAGGTGACCTCTTTTTGTTGGGTTCCTGCCTACTCCAATGCCTCTCTTTGGGTTAAAAAAACCCCTCCAATTTATGAAGAATACACATATCTTAGCACTACAGAGTGCAACTGTCTCCTTTTTGTTACTATGATACTGGCTGATGACTGGATCAAACCCCTATAATGATAGCCGGACCATACATATTCAGCACTTTCTACCAATTGCGTCCCCCCATATCACCTTATAAAGTGAAAGGGGTAATTCTCACATAGCGAGATCGCTGCTGAGTCACGTTTTTTGTGACGCAGCAGTGACCTCATTAGCGATCTCGCTGTGTGTGACACTAAGCAGCAACCTGGCCCCTGCTGTGAGATCGCTGCTCATTACACACAGTGCTGGTTCATTTTTTGGATGTTGCTCTCCCACTGTGAAGCACACAGAGAGTAACGATCTGAATGTACAGGGAGTAGGGAGCAGGCTTCTGGCAGCCTGCGGTAAGCTGTAACCAAGGTAAATATCGGGTAACCAAGCAAAGCCCTTTGCTTGGTTACCCAATATTTACCTTGGTTACTAGCGTACGCCGCTCTCAGGCTGCCAGTGCTGGCTCCCTGCTCCCTGCACACGTAGCCGGAGTACACATCGGGTAAGTAAGCAAAGCGGTTTGCTTATTAACCCGATGTGTAATCTGCAGGGAGCCAGCGCTAAGCGGTGTGTGCTGGTAACCAAGGTAAATATCGGGTAACCAAGCGAAGTGCTTTGCTTGGTTACCCGATATTTACCTTAGCTACCAAGCGCAGCATCGCTTCCACGCGTCGCTGCTGGCTGGGGGCTGGTCGCTGGTGAGATCTGCCTGATTGACAGCTCACCAGCGACCATGTAACGACGCACCAGCAATCCTGACCAGGTCAGATCGCTGGTGGGATCACTGGAGTGTCGCTAAAGTGTGACGGTACCCTTAGTTTGTGAGTATAACCCTCACTCCTCCGGTAATTGGTGTACTGTGTTACTTTGTATTGTTTTTATTATTTTTTTATTGCCTTATCATGTTTCTGCCTAATTGTTAAATGCTGCGGAATATGTTGGTGCTATATAAATAGATCTTATTATTATCATGTCACTCGTCATCCTCTCCTGGATGAGAATCTGTCCTTTAATCAGAGTCTCGTGGTGTTCGGAGTCCTCGCACCAAGTCTTCTTCGCTTGTTATCCGAGTGCCAAGTCTCGTACATTCGGTGCCTGCAAACAGTTAACACTTTGGTTTTGTTCCCATGGTGGATTTGTTTTTAGCTTTTTGTGATGTCAGCTGGGATGAAAACTATATAAAGTGCAGAGGCCGCCAAGAGGGCAGAGAGGGAAAAAAAAGAACAATTAAGGCAAAATGTCATAACCTACATTGAAAAGGTGGTGTAGGGCAGCCCCAACCGGCAGCCGGCAAAGTCATTCCACTCCTAGCCACTAATGTAATCTGTGTTTATACGAGTAATGTACTGTAGCTGAGGGGGAGGGGAGTTGTAAGCGCGCAGCAGATCCTCAAAGTGTTCATTTTGTGTTAAGCTCACATCCCACCAAGTCGAGACTTCCAGGGATTAATGGGCAGTCATGCAGTGTAGCCTTCTTGAGAACTGATATAAGTGAGACAGATGCTAGTCGTCCGGAATGGGTAATGCCACTTTTATCTAATGTTTTTTCTTCTTTTTTTTCTTTAAGCTGAATTTGCATGTTTTATGTCTTGTTAGTTTTGGGGCTGCAAACTTTAAGAAGGGGCTTGTTGTGTTCTTGGTGACGTTGCTGTGTGTTTGGAGGCGAGATGCTCGGACAATAGCAACCTCCTTGTGACAATCTGCTTGACGTCTTGAGTTCTTTGATAGGGGGAAAAAAAAAGTCTTTGCCAAAGAAAGATTTTTCTGTGAGTGCCAAATTGCCCGGTATTTGCAGACTGATTAAAATGTAAATGTAACACGTCAAAGAGTGTTCCCAGCCCTCTGTGACAAATGTAAAGTGAAAACAATTAGGAGGGACGATGGATCCGCTGCCGAGTCGGGGCTGACAGCTCCTCGGATTTATTTTTGTTTGTTTTTTTTGTGTTGAATAATATGTACCAAGAGAGTAGAGCGTCCTTTACATCACGGTGCCGTGTCATTCAGCAGCCGGTGATTGATTGAGCTCTCCGATGGTTTTTGCTGCTCCATGGTTACTTGTATTAATATATACCATGTAATGTGATTTGATAGTTTGAGCTCATACAGAGGAATCGTGGAAGGGGAATTGGGAGGTGCACATGGTGCTGTTATCAGCGTTCCTAAAAAAAGTGAAGGGATCATTTGTGATACGTCAGCGTTTGCTGCTTATAAAAATGATGGATAGACTGCGAGTTGGCCGATCACCGCAGGATGACTTGTATGCCTCGTCAATTATTACGTCAATTATTGATGGGCATGTCAATAAGGACAGCGCTCTGCAATATTCTCTGTGTATATTGTGAGGTGGATCGTCACGAGACACAGTGTCTTATTACAGCCAAGAAAAGTAATAATTAACAAAATATAATTATTTCTCAGCAGATTGGGAAAATAATATTTATGCAGAAATTACAGCCAGTTTATTAATTAGTAACAAAATGTAATCCCTCAGTATTATGGAATTCGTTCTTTAGTGAAAATAATTAAAGGGATGGGTGGACGGATGGGTGGATGGATGAATGGATGGTAGATGGGTGGATGGATGGATGGGTGGGTGGATGGATGGATGGATGGATCGATGGATCGATGGATGGGTGGGTGGATAAATGGGTGGATAGATGGATGGATGGATGGGTGGGTGGATGGATGGATGGGTGGATAAATGGGTGGATGGATGGGTGGGTGGATGGGTGGGTGGATGGATGGATGGGTGGGTGGGTGGATGGATGGATGGGTGGGTGGGTGGATAAATGAATGGATTGGTGGATGGATGGATGGATGGATGGGTGGGTGGATAAATGGGTGGATGGATGGATGGATGGATGGATGGATGGATGGGTGGGTGGATGGATGGGTGGGTGGATAAATGGGTGGATAGATGAGTGGGTGGGTGGATGGATGGATGGATGATGGGTGGATGGGTGGGTGGATGGATGGATGGGTGGGTGGATAAATGGGTGGATGGATGGATGGGTGGGTGGATAAATGGATGGATGGATGGGTGGATGGATGGATGGTTAAATGGATGGATGGCTAAATGGGTGGATGGATGGATGGGTGGATGGATAAATGGGTGGGTGGGTGGGTGGGTAAATGGGTGGGTGGGTGGATAAATGGGTGGGTGGATGGATGGGTGGGTGGGTGGATAAATGGGTGGATGGATAGATGGATGGATGGGTGGATGGATAGATGGATGGATGGATGCATGGATGGATGGATGGATGGGTGGCTGGGTGGGTGGATAAATGGCTGGATGGATGGGTGAGTGGATGGATAAATGGGTGGATGGATGGATGGGAGGATGGATGGGTGAGTCGATAAATGGGTGAATGGATGGATGGATGGGTGGATGGATGGCTGGGTGGATGGATAATGTAATACCTCAGTATTATGGAATTCATTCTGTAGTGCAAATAATTAAAGGGATGAGTGGATGGATGATTGGGTAGATGGATGGATAGGTGGATAGATGAGTAGATGAATGGATGGGTGCATGGATGGATGGGTGGATAGATGGATGGATGGTTGGGTGGATAGATGGATGGATGGATGGATGAATGGGTAATGTAATCCCTCAGTATTGTACATAATAGTGAGGGATTACATTACCCATCCATTCATTCTGCAGTCCAGATAATAAAAGGGATGGGTGAATATATGGATGGCTGGGTAGGATGGATAGGTGGATGGATGGGTGGCTAGATGGATGGATAGATGTGTGGGTGGGTGGGTGGATGGATGGATGGATGAATAGGTGGGTGGGTGGGCGGATGAATGGATTGGTGGGTGGATGCATGGATGGATGGTTGAGTATATAGATGGATAGATAGTTGGATGGATGGGTGGATAGATAGATGGATGGACGGACGGATAGATGGATGGATGGATGGATGGATGGATGGGTGGATGGATGAATGGATGGATTGGATGGATGGATGGATGAATGGATGGGTGGGTGGATGCGTGGATGGATGGTTGAGTATATAGATGAATGGATAGTTGGATGGATGGATGGATAGACGGATGGATGGGTGGGTGGATGAATGGGTGGGTGGATGCGTGGATGGATGGTTGAGTATATAGATGGATAGATAGTTGGATGGATGGGTGGATAGATAGATGGATGGACGGACGGATAGATGGATGGATGGATGGGTGGATGGATGAATGGATGGATTGGATGGATGAATGGATGGGTGGGTGGATGCGTGGATGGATGGTTGAGTATATAGATGAATGGATAGTTGGATGGATGGATAGACGGATGGACGGATGGATGGGTGTATGGATGAATGGGTGGGCGGATGCGTGGATGGATGGTTGAGTATATAGATGGATAGATAGTTGGATGGATGGGTGGATAGATAGATGGATGGACGGACGGATGGATAGATGGATGGATGGATGGATGGATGGATGGGTGGATGGATGAATGGATGGATTGGATGGATGGATGAATGGATGGGTGGGTGGATGCGTGGATGGATGGTTGAGTATATAGATGAATGGATAGTTGGATGGATGGATAGACGGATGGACGGATGGATGGGTGGGTGGATGAATGGGTGGGTGGATGCGTGGATGGATGGTTGAATATATAGATGGATGGATAGTTGGATGGATGGATGGATGGATGAATGGGTGGGTGGATGCGTGGATGGATGGTTGAGTATATAGAAGGATGGATAGTTGGACGGACGGATGGATGGATGGATGGATGGATGAATGGGTGGATGGATGCGTGGATGGATGGTTGAGTGGATAGATTGATGGATAGTTGGATGGATGGGTGTATAGATAGATGGATGGATGGATGGGTGGATGGATGGGTGGGTGGATGGATGGATGGATGGACAGACGGATGGACGGACAGATGGACGGACGGACGGATGGATGGATGGATAATGTAATCCCTCAGTATTATGGAATTTATTCCGCAGTGCAAATAATTAAAGGGATGGGTGGGTGAGTGGGTGGATGGGTAGTTGGATGGATTAGTTTGGATGAATGAATGGATGGGTGGATGGGGATGGATAGATGGATGGATGGGGATGGATGGGGATGGATAGATGGATGGATGGATGGATGGATGGATGGGGATGGATGGGGATGGATAGATGGATGGATGGGGATGGATGGGTGGATGGGGATGGATAGATGGATGGATGGGGATGGATGGGTGGATGGATGGATGAATGGATGGATAGACAGATAACGTTTATTGGTAAGTGAGCACACACCACCCATGCTATTGTATGTCATGCTTGGCTTGGCCCCTGTGGTTTTCTTTCACAATGGAAGCAATTTGCATGTAATTATCGTGTTTGCATTGTAAAGACTGATATCACAATGAGTTGTCAATCATCTGTGCCCTGTAAAGACATGGCAGCCATTGTGTTCCTGTCAGGTAATTGCTGATCATTATGGTCCCCAGTGTTTGGGCGCATTAGGCTGCTGTTGCACAGATGCAGGTGACTGCCATTCTTGCAAATGTGGAAATGTCAGTAATGGACCAATTGTTTGTTTTTTTCAGTGTTATGTTGGCACTTGGCTTATTTATACTCTTGTAATTGCTGCTTTGTTTTTCTTGTGCTGTTAATGAATAATGTTTAAGTGAATGGTTATATGATCGCTAAATAATGACGGTTGTATGTGACTTCTTGCCAGGATTATTACTGAGGCAGAGTTCACATATCCAGGAATCATCCGTTAGAACAGGTCCAGCAGTCCGTTAACAAAAAAGTTCCGCAAACAAAACTTTTTAGTCTGTTTTTAAATATTTCAGCCGGATCCGTATTTATTTATTTTTTAACATTGGAGTCTATGGAAAACGGATCCGTTAACAGATTGCTGTTTATCTTCCATTTGGAACTGATCCTGTAAGAAAAAACGGATGCATTACAAATGAGGGAAAAACAGATGGCTACATAGTGATCCATTAACGGATCCGTTTTCCATAGACCCCAATGTTAAAAAACGGATCCTGCAAAAATCAATTTTTTCAAATGTGGACAAGAAAGAAACTTTTCCTCCATTGTTGCTGGATCCGTTCTAACGGATGACTACTGGACACATGAACACAGCCGTATAGAGGAGTGCCTGTGTATAAATATATGGTGACTTGCATAATGGAATGGTCCTGTAAAAGCAATGCAGGCATAGAGATGTGTAAATACTGTATGAGATGGGAAGCTATAGGAGTAATGGCCTCTATAATCTATACCAATAACCGAAGCACATGTCAGGAGGCACTTTCATTTATAACATGATGTATTGTATTAGTACGTATTATATTGGCTGTGACCTAAATTGTATTTGGTTCTTTATTCCTAATTAGTTTATCACAAAGGAGGAGTCATACAGAAATTAGAAGATGGCCATTAATGGGTTAATCCTTCCTTCCAAGATGGTGCACTTCTCACATTCTCACAGCTGGATACAAGGGATGAACATATTATTAGAAATTTAAGATGATGATTGAAGTTTGGGGCTGGTTACAGGTGCCATAAGCAGATTATGGATCACAATAAAATTGAAGTGCTTCAGAAATTAAGAATTTTTTACATAGCGGGGTTTTTGCCAATATACGTCAAGACTCACTGCAAACTCAGGAACATGAAAAGATTGAGTGTCTATACTACATTTTGGGTGAAATTATTTATGGCTGTCCAAAAGAAGCCGTTGAATGTCTCCTACTGACCCATGCCTGTATCTACATACACCTCAATCTTGCATTTTCTATGTCCAAAACACATAATTACTAGTAGCCAAATGATGGCAATTGTCAGACATCACTGGATAGGCCTTAAAGGTAATCTGTCACCATCAGCATCGGACTGGCTACCGGAGGAATTTCCAGTAATACCAGGCCTGGGCGCGGTTACATGCACTGAACTCTGGAGCTGTCACCTGAGCTCCGGAGTGCAGCATGGACTGAACCGCGAGCACCGAGTGATTGATTCCCCGGCGATTGCGGTTCAGTTCATGACAGCTGAAGACAGGCCGGGATGCAATCTGGAGCTCAGGTAACAGTTCCGGAGTGCAGCCCGGCCTGTCTGCAGCTGTCATGAACTGAACCGCAATCGCCGGGGAATCAATCAGTCGGCGCTCACGGTTCAGTCCAGGCTGCACTCCGGAGCTCAGGTGAGAGCTCTAGAGTTCAGTGCAGGTAACCGCAGCCAGGCCTGGTATTACTGGAGATTCCTCCGGTAGGCAGTCCGACGCTGGTCACTATTTTGACCTTTTTAAACTATTAATTTGGGCATATAGGTTATAGAATGTTGAAAAAAGCCATCCCTGTCAGTCTTATATCAGGTGCCTTGTTGTGGAAATCTCATGTTTTAAGACTGTATGTAAATGAGCTCTTCCAGGCTATGGGGCGGATGCAGCCTGGAAGATAAATCTGCCTGCAGAGATTATTATAAATAACAGGGACATTACCAGTGTGATGTGTGACAGCCGCTCTCTGCTCTCACTGTAGAGCTGTGTGTGATTATAACTGACACTTCTGCAGGTTCCTCTCAGCTTCAGCCTCCATCTCACAGGCAGACAGGGTTGCAAGATTGCTGCAATGAGGCAGAGATCAGTGAGCTGAAAAAAATGTGATTGCACGAAGTGAAATGTCATTACTCCTGTTCAGTGTCAGTTACTTGGGTCACACTGGTGACGCCCCTTCTATTTAAAATAATCTCTGGAGGCGGAGTTATCTTCCAGGCTGCATCCGCCCCATAGACTGGAAGAGATCATTTATATAAAGTGATAAAAGATGATTTTTCCACAATAAGGCATCTGATATGAGACATAAAGGTATGGTGTTTTAGCGTTCTATAACCTGTATGCCCATATTAACAATGTAAAAAGGTCAAAGTGGTGACAGATTCCCTTTAAAGTGTATCTGTTTTATTTTACAAAATCAACCCCTCCCCCAACAACTTTACTCTGCAACTTTAGATTTAAATAGTCAGTTCACCTCTGTCAGCATTCTGCCAGCATTATAGGTGCTAAAACTTCCTTTCTCCTTCTTCCCAGCATGCATTGCACTTGTCATTATCCAATAGGATGCATCTCAGTTATGCCTTTATGGTGTGTCTGCTGCTGTATACGGATTACACTTAACAACAGGCAGGGAACAACAAACTAGACAGAAGGGAGACACCTAGTGGCAGCCACTATGGGATGAATTTTTGTGAGTAAGCAACATCCGTTCAATTTGGTTATCACATTGTCTGTTAATTAAACAATGTAGGTGAAGAGTGTAAAGAATAGAGTATGTTCTATATTGCGATTGTCTATATTGAGGCAACTCATAAACTCTCTTCTATGTTTTTTATTCTATTGGAGACGCAACTCAAACTTAATGAGGGTCTCCAGCACTATTAATGGGCAACATTAAAGAAAAAGCGAAGAAAATCCAGCAACCGTAGAGAGACATTCAATCCATATTAAAACATCACATTTATTGGAAAAAAAAAGTTATAAAGGGAATTAAAAATGACATCATGATGCTATTCAGGGCCACGCGTTTCACGTAAAAACACTCTTTGTCCTAAGAAAATGTTGAAATGAGCTCAAATATATAGATACTAGATCCCAGAAAGTTCCTATATATTTGATCTAGTACCTATATATTTGAACTCATTTCAACAACATTTCCTTCAGACTAAGTGTTTTTACTCGAAACGCGTGGATCTGAATAGCATCATGATGTCCTTTTTAATTCCCTTTTTACCTTTTTTTTTCCAGTAAATGTGATATTTTAATATAGATTGAATATCTCTCTGCGGTTGTTGGAATTTCCTCGCTTTTTCTTCCATGTTGCTAAACCAGAGACCGGACTGGACTCTCTATGCACCGCGTATATCAACGTGTTGACTCACTCTTAATGGGCACCAGTATAAATTTCTATAGATACAGTAGGCCTGATAAGTTTCATGTTGAGTTTTTCATCAATGTAACAATGCAGAATGTTTATATCTATGTACTATATGTAAGTGATATAGTCTTAGGAAGCACTGAAGCGCCACTCCAGCATTTTCCACCATTGGAGTAGGACTTTTAATTTAATTCGCTGCCCCCGGTCTTATACTCACCCTCCGACTTTTTCACTTTTTAGTGGTATCGCTGTGGTCCCGCAACGCCATCTTGTGCCCATAACTTCTGACTGGCTGGAAAGCAGAAGTTACATCACAAGTGCTCAATACAAGTCTACGAGAGCGAGAACAAGGCCAGAGCAAGGCTCTCATAGACTTTTATTGAAGAGTGACCTCCAGCGCGCCCCATGAAACACTGGAGCTGCCGGCAGGTCACAAACTGCCTAAAACTGACAATAATAGAAGAAGATGCAGAGGGGGGTATAATAATATTTATTTCTTTAGCTCCAACATATTCCACAGCGCTTTACAATTCAGAGGTTCATATACAAGCAAGTAACAGTTATAGAAGATACAATAATTAGAGCAAAAAAGACAACCCTGCTCACAAGAACTTACAATCTACAATGAGGTGGGGGTGACAGAAGGTACCGGTGCTTATTTACGACAATTCAGACATCTCAAAGAAATGGGGGATAGATAAAGGCTGCATAAACTAGTCATTTGCCAGTCTTTGTGATGGTTTTCGGTGCAGTGGAGTTTGACAGAGAATTATGAGAAGTCGTGGAGGGACTATGTGAATTGAATTTGATTAGGTAGTGTGATAGGCCACCCTAAAAAGATGTGTTTTTAGGAAGTGTCTGAAGCTGAGTAAGTTGTGATTCCTCCTAATTTCTTGGGGTAGAGCATTCCAGAGGATTGGTGCAGCTCGGGAGAAGTTTTGGAGTATAAGATAGGGGGCCGTGGACTTAGGTTTAAACCACCACTCCAGCGGTGAAAAAAAAGAGCTGATGTGATGCTTTAAGATGATGTTTCCTGGCATGGCCTATGTATATACAATATGTCACCGAGATTGTGAGTGATTGCAGCTCTACGAGGTAGGAAATTTAATTGTCTTGGCACTATGCTTTGACGTCTGTTATCTGTTTTCGTGATTACTCAGTGACAGTCTCTGTTATTATTCAACTTTTGCAAATAAATGACCAAATTTAGGAAATACATTAATGAGTTACGTCAGCCAGCAGTTAACATGGATAGGTTATTTATTGGTCAGCCCTGTTTTGTTTATTATTTTTATTTAGTTTTTTTTTTTTAATTTTCTCATTCTTAGAAATCATAGCATTCCATACAATCATCAGTTTACGACGGCGTTGATGAATGAGATTGTCCGATCGGAGCCGTTGGCCATTTTTAGGTTTTGTGCATTCTGTTCCAATACAGATTAGAAGAAGAAAAGTTGGTAACAAAAAAAGCAAAACTTTAGTAATAAGCCAATGAATCAACATCTCCTTAGAGAAAGTACAGTATTTCTAGTAAGCGATTAGTCATACATGAAAATGTCAGCGTAGTGAGTCAGCCGCTGTAGAAAGTCATATTTGTAACGCGGCTTCTGATAAATTCTTGTTTGTCAGTTGCATTTATTTGCAAAGTACTAGAGAGAACATTACTCATTAAATGTTAATAATTGCCATTCAGGTGACACATTCCTTGTTTGGATCTTTTTTTTTTACCTTTGACATGCCTTTCATGAAATAATATGCTACTTACACATTGAGCGGAGTCCTGCGGAGAGCCATTTCGTGATCCTCATTGACATTCGCCAATTAGAAGATGGTTTGATGAAGACAAAGTGGTTTTAATGTATAGTATGCAAGCCTGAGATATAACTGAAGCGTGACATTTAATAGGTCTGTAATTAGGGAAAAAATACATTAACTACATCTTGGAGGGCTTTGTTTTATTTCCATTTATTCTGCAGTATATACAGAGTGATTATGATCCTGACACTAGTGTAAAGAATCCCATTTATCCCTCATCTCATTTCTCATCAATTATGTTAATCCCACTCTGATCAGAATCTGACCAAAGTTTGATCAAAATGTGATCCAATAGTAGATCGAAAAAAAAATAAATTCTCCATCTTCTCCATTCTGTCAGTCCGTGAAAATCGGACGGCACTCAGTCATCCAAGTGTGGTCTGCTTTGTCTTACGGAGACATTGATTGAGTGCGATCTGATTTAAAGGGAACCTGTCACTGGATGTTTATAATACTCACCTAATGGTCGGTGCGGAGCAGACTGGTCAGGTGGGCGTCTCCATTCTCTGGGTCCGCTCCTACTCTTTCGGCCATCTTTGTCCTCCTTCTGAAGCTAGTGTGGTTGACGCGTACTACGTCATACACACAAGCCTTAGCCAACATTGAGATCCAGGCGCACTTTGATCTGCCCTGAGTAGGACAGATCAAAGTATTGTAGTATGCCTGCGCAGGATCTTAATGTCGGTTAGTGTAGATGACGTAGAACGAGTCATCCACACTAGCTTCAGAAGAAGGAGGACAAAGATGGCCGAAAGAGGAGGTATGGACCCAGAGAACAAAGATGGCCATCCAGCCAGTCTGCTCCGCACCAACCGATAGGTGTGTATTATAGACATCCGGTGATAGGTTCACTTGAAGGAGGCAACTCGGACATGCTGTGACTTTTTCCCTCCAACGAACTTGTACACGGTTCCACAGAATAACATTGGACAAAATATTGGATCGCACTCCTACTAAAAATACAGTGGTGTGAGCGAGCCCAAATGGTCACAACCCTCCTAGTGTCTTTTCAACCTCTTGGTAGCCCTCATCAATGTGCTGGTGGTCTATAATAATAAATTAATTGAAGTGGCATTATTTTCCTATTAGTTTTATATTTTAGCAATAACCTTGTGCACTGATGGACACAGACAGAAGGGTGTCCTTTGTCAAGAACAGTATATGGGCACTTTTCAGTCCAATACCTCATAATTAGAGATGAGCAGACTCATTGAAGTTCAGGTTCAGCAGGTTCAGCCGGTTTTTGGATAAAGTTCAGTTCTGGCCCCGGAGTTGACCTAAACTCCATTGGAGTCCGGGTTCAGCCGGACTTTAGATAAAGTTCGGTTTGGGACCCAAACTTGCCTTGAACTCCATTGGAAGTCACTGATTGGACAGTTCGACTCATCACCCACGTACAGCCCGCCATAAACAAAACACTTCCAGGGGCGGGTGAACGAGGTTTTTTTTTTTCATTTTTTTGGATGCACACTACATCTGATCACGCTATTGTTACCCTCAGCGTGAGACATTCAAACAGTGCAAGCAGCTTCCACTGGATTGAGCACCGAGCATACCTGAGCACAGCGATGCTCGATCAAGTGGTGAAGCACCTGAACTCCATACCAAACACAGACTTTACAAAAAAAAATCAGTGTTCGAGTTCGAACACCAAACTTTACTGTTCGGGTTTGCTCATCTCTACTCATAATAATGCAAAATTTGACTTACTTTAGAGGTGGTAGTGTCCCATTTATCTCTTGGGCCTCATTTTAGCTGCACAGGTTGCACCAATGATTTGTCTGCCCTTGGCCTTGAGACTACCCAATGAGGGCTATAGAACAGAGTTTCTCAACCATTAGACGTCATTAACAGTGAAAAACTATATGTGACTTGATCTGCAAAGGTCAGAATTGCTAACGGAAATTTTCCTTAAGCAAATCCATCAAATTTGTAGGGGATTCAGCAGCAACTGGTGCAGATCCTACTGTAGATGTGGATTCCAAAAATTAATAGCCAAAAAGAAAAACCTTGCAAATATTCTGCACTGCCTTGCCAAGGTTTTCCTTGTCCCTTGAGCATTGTATGTTCTTCCAGCTCCAGTGATGACATGTTGATACATGTGACCACTGCTGTCTGTGATTGCCTGCAGTGTTCATATGATGACATGACATTGTTAAAAAATAGAGACCAGCTAGGGGATTAGGTGAGTTTGGGCATGAAATTAGCTGCAGACTGTTAAAGCTTAATCTTGTATTTTTCATGATTATAAGGTTTGGGGAAACTGAAATAAAAGATCATTAAATGATTGAAAGGAGGCATTTCACTGTCCATGGATTCAAAAT
The DNA here is from genome assembly GCF_048569485.1 of Anomaloglossus baeobatrachus. Taxonomy (NCBI): domain Eukaryota; kingdom Metazoa; phylum Chordata; class Amphibia; order Anura; family Aromobatidae; genus Anomaloglossus; species Anomaloglossus baeobatrachus. The sequence continues at coordinate 86,427,331 of NC_134357.1, read as the reverse complement.
GAGTTTATTGAATTCAATGCAAATGTATAAGTTGAGTTATGCGTGCCTGGGGACTAGTAACAATTGTTTCGTGCGTGACTTGTCTAAGGTTCTTCCAAGTCCTTGTTCTGATTTGGCCACAGGGGTTCTGTAATTAAGAACGTTTCCCCAGGAATTTCTTCTTTATATGTTTCTAATTGTTCATTCTTATTGCACAATAACGGATGTAAGCGAAATGGTAACTAGTCCAAAATAGCACAGAGTGGGACAATGAAGGGGAGTCACTCTGCTGATTGGCAGATTACGGGCGACAAAACCTGGTGTCAGATTGTTCCTTGGTTTCCTCAAAATAGTAAAGTGCTTTTCGCCTTAAAACTCTTTCTTTGGTTCGCGGTTCTCTCACATTTGCGTATAAATATGCCGAATGCAATGCGATACAAAATCTGATTGCACTCGCACCAATGTTAGTCAATGAGGCTGTGCTGATCTGCGAGATTCTCCTCCGCTGTTTTCGGACTGAGGAAAAAGTCGCAGAATGCTGCGTATGGCCGCGTATGTCGAATGAGACTCGCCAACGCAAGACTATGGGTGCAAGGACTAAATCGGACGGCAGACGGGCCATACTAGTGGCATCTGTTTTTTACGGATACATTACCATTCTGTAGCATAGAACACTGTATATAGTTCTGTAAATGATTGTAAAATAATAGTTGCTGAGAACAAAAAAGGAAGATAGGCGAAAAAATAATCAAATACCAAACAGATTTCACTCCTCCAACATTTCCGGATGAAAATCAGTGCAAATTTTTATATACAAATGTGAGTTTGACCTTAAAGCTTGTTTTACATGGAGCAACACCTGAGCCTGACAATTCTCCTATGTATCACTGCCATGTTATGCATCAGACGATCACATGGTAGACTGATGATGACTCAGTTGAGTACAAGTTTGATAGTTTACTGGACAGGAAAACCTTAGAACTTTAAACTAATAATGACCAAGCATCCATAAATTTCTGGCAATTGGTTCTGTTAGGGCTATTGTAAATTTACAATGTGAAGCTAAAGCTCTTAAAATTTAATAAAAGAAGATACAGTGTATGGAATGCTGGGAAGAAGACAGAAGAGGTTAATAACCTTCTCTGCCTTCTCCTTTATATTCTCCTATATATACACAGTATATATATATATATATATATATATATATATATATATATACACATTTATATATAATATTTCTAATTGGATATTGATATATAAATATTATATATATATATGCAAAAAAATATATGTATATATATACTGTATGTATATATATATATATATATATATATACAAATATATAGGTATATATATATATATATATATGTATATGTATATATATATATATACTGTGTGTGTATATATATATATATATATATATATACACCGTATATACTGTATATATAAAACAATGCTAGATACAGCCAAGTAGAATAGTAAGTTAAATAAATTATGGCCGCGGCAAAAACAAGAAAGAATAAATAAATCTATTGTCAGAAAATAGAGAATGAGCTATTGTTTAAAATAGATTTTTGTGTTATGTGAATTGAAAATTTTTTATTTTTTTTATATCTCATTCTTTACTTAAAAATAAAAATAGTAATCGTGAAACATTTACCCTGACCCCTGAGCTTTTTTAGACTCCTACCTCCTGTCTTTTCAGGAAGACCTTTCAGAAATTTTTTTGTCATCAGGGGCAGGAATATACTCACAGGTATCACCTCTATACTCAGCTGATAACACAGGATCCACCAAACAAAAGCGGCAATGTGATATCTGACCCTGCTCCCACTCCTTTCGCAATGACATTTGCACATGCTCATTAGCTGATTCAATACAAAAGATAGAGTTGGAGTCTGCACATTGTGGCTATGTACATGTGTTGTTTCCTGAAACAAAAGGAAATATGAATCTACAAAAGCCCCCATAGCCAATGTGAAAATTTAAAGATGTTTTTTATTTTATTCTTAATATCAATTTTATGAGTAAATTCTAATTTTGGTTTTATATTAGTTTATGGCTTTGTCCAGTCTGGGTTTATGGAAAGTTATGGAACTTCTTTGTGAATGTTATATTTCACTATATTACTACAAAAAGCACAGGAAATCCTTGTGTTATGTAACATCCTGGAGCTCTTCAGATCTGAATGCTGAATAGTTTTTGACACTTTTGGAATATAAGATAAGAAAAAAAATGCCTGAAAGCACAATTGACTGGCTGATAGTTTCAGGAGCAGCTCCTTACACTATTTGCCAAAAAAAACCATCAGTCTATGTAATACTAAGTTATATAAAGTAAATGTCCACTTTTAAACTTAGGTATTGGAGCCTTTTATTATAAAAAGTCTTTCTTAAAGTTTTGTCCCCTTGTCCTAGAAACAGCACCAGTTCTGTCCATTCATTTATTTAGGTTATTCACATACCAAAAACAATCCATGGACTCTACAGCACATATGGGTATTTTTTTAAAGATAAAAAATACTTTTTTTTTCTATACCTGTACAAACATTTCAACTATTATTTTGTACCTGAAAGCAATCTATCACCAAATGTAACTGTACAAATTCATTATATTGTTAAATAGATCTTTAGACTTGATGAAACGGATGTACTTACTCTGAAAATGTATGTTAGAGTGGCTGTATAATCATCATGTTATAATGTAAAGGTTATGTCCATTTAAAGAGTCCAACAGTATTCAGTCTCCTCCCACCCAGTTTTACTGATAGCTGCAGCTTGTACTGAGCAGTGTAAAATGTCAGACACAGCAGGGAGGAGGGACACTGAGGAGCCAGATGGTCAAAGATGAGTTTAGCTCATTAATACACTTAGACTGAGGATCTGATACTCTTTAAATGATAATTTTATTGTCAGGATTATACAGGCTTTTCCAACAAGGATTTTCAAAGTAAGTACACCAGTCTCATCAGGTCAAGCTACTCAATGATGGGAAATCTCATGATAAATGTATAGATTTGCTCTGACATTTGCTGTATAATCACGTGATGTTAAATATGTGTTAGTTTTCTAGCTTCAGCGTTAAGCATCTGCCACGTTTATTAGATACAATCATTCCGGGTGCACATTTTGTATTCATTAATGTTCATTTCTTTCCAGCCCCAAACCTGAAAGGCCGACCGCGCAAAAAGAAGCAATGTCCGCAGAGGAGAGATTCAGTTAACGGAGTGAAAGATGCCTCCAATATTTGTGATGGCAAAACTGTTGCCAAGGTAATCTTTTAAAAGCTCACTTTCATTTCTGCTGCCTCTTGATTGTTTATTGTTCCAATGTCTCCGATGGAGATGGATATTTTTAGCACAAAGGATTTTTTTTTCTTTCCTGTAAAAATGCAGCGTTAGTGTGACACTGGACTGATTTTGTCTTAAGAATGAAGCTGAAAGTAGGACAGTGCTCCTCCATTCATGTCATGTAGCGTTAGCCTAATCCTGGAGACATAATAACTTTCCTGAATGTTTTTGCAGTCAGAAAATAAACAAAACAGCCTTGTAGGTAAATGCCGGATCTCTGTGTGGGGAGGGATGTCTGCTCCCACTGCTCCTGCTCCCACCCCGCCCCTACTTCCCCCCCGGTCCTGCTCCCCCTCTGTCCTGCTCCCCCCCCGCCCCTGCTGCCCACCCCGGTCCTGCTCCCCCCGGTCCTGCTCCCCCCGCTCCTGCTCTAACCCCGCTCCTGCTCCCCCCCGCTCCTGCTCCCCCCGCTCCTGCTCCCCCCGCTCCTGCTGCCACTGCTCCTGCTCCCACCCCGCTCCTGCTCCCCCTGCTCCTGCTCCCCCCGCCCCTGCTCCCCCCGCTCCTGCTCCCCCCGCTCCTGCTCCCACTGCTCCTGCTCCCCCCGCCCCTGCTCCCACTGCTCCTGCTCCCACCCCGCTCCTGCTCCCCCCGCCCCTGCTCCCCCCGCTCCTGCTGCCACTGCTCCTGCTCCCCCCGCTCCTGCTCCCCCCGCCCCTGCTCCCCCCGCTCCTGCTCCCCCCGCTCCTGCTGCCCACCCCGGTCCTGCTCCCCCTGCTCCTGCTCTAACCCCGCTCCTGCTCCCCCCCGCTCCTGCTCAACCCGCTCCTGCTCCCCCTGCTCCTGCTGCCACTGCTCCTGCTCCCACCCCGCTCCTGCTCCCCCTGCTCCTGCTCCCCCCCGCCCCTGCTCCCCCCGCTCCTGCTCCCCCTGCTCCTGCTCCCACTGCTCCTGCTCCCCCCGCCCCTGCTCCCCCCGCTCCTGCTCCCCCCGCTCCTGCTCCCCCCGCTCCTGCTCCCCCTGCCCCTGCTCCCCCTGCTCCTGCTCCCACCCCGCTCCTGCTCCCCCCGCCCCTGCTCCCCCCGCTCCTGCTCCCCCTGCTCCTGCTGCCACTGCTCCTGCTCCCCCCGCTCCTGCTCTAACCCTGCTCCTGCTCCCCCCCGCTCCTGCTCCCCCCGCTCCTGCTCCCCCCGCTCCTGCTGCCACTGCTCCTGCTCCCACCCCCCTCCTGCTCCTGCTCCCCCTGCTCCTGCTCCCCCCGCCCCTGCTCCCCCCGCTCCTGCTCCCCCCGCTCCTGCTCCCACTGCTCCTGCTCCCCCCGCCCCTGCTCCCCCCGCCCCTGCTCCCCCCGCCCCTGCTCCCCCCGCTCCTGCTCCCCCCGCTCCTGCTCCCACTGCTCCTGCTCCCCCCGCCCCTGCTCCCACTGCTCCTGCTCCCACCCCGCTCCTGCTCCCCCCGCCCCTGCTCCCCCCGCTCCTGCTCCCCCTGCTCCTGCTGCCACTGCTCCTGCTCCCCCCGCTCCTGCTCTAACCCTGCTCCTGCTCCCCCCCGCTCCTGCTCCCCCCGCTCCTGCTCCCCCCGCTCCTGCTGCCACTGCTCCTGCTCCCACCCCCCTCCTGCTCCTGCTCCCCCCGCCCCTGCTCCCCCCGCCCCTGCTCCCCCCCGGTCCTGCTCCCCCTCTCTCCTGCTCCCCCCCCCCGCTCCTGCTCCCCCCGCTCCTGCTCCCACTGCTCCTGCTCCCCCCGGTTCTGTTCCCCCCGGTTCTGCTCCCCCCCGCTCCCTGCTCCCCCTGCTCCTGCTCCCCCTCGCTCCTGCTCCCTCCTATGCCCCTGCTCCCCCTGCTCCTGCTCCCCCCACTCCTGCTCCCTCCTATGCCCCTGCTCCCCCTGCTCCTGCTCTCCCCCGCTCCTGCTCCCCACCGCTCCTGCTTCCCCTGCTCCTGCTCCCTCCCATGCCCCTGCTCCCCCTGCTCCTGCTCCCCCTGCTCCCCCCAGCTTCTGCTCCTCCTGCTCCCCCTGCTCCCCCTGCTTCTGCTCCCCCTGCTCCTGCTCCCCCTGCTCCTCCTGCTCCTGCACCCCCTGCTCCTGCTCCCCCCTGCTCCTGGTCCCCCCGCTCCTGCTCCCCCTGTTCCTGCTCCCACATTATTGTGCAAATACAATTGTGCGCCCTCAATATTAAAAAAAATGTCTTAGAAATGTGTCCAGAAAAGCAAAACTCTGGACACATTCTTCCATCAATATAGGGCTTGATATTTGGGGGACGAGTTGAATTTTTCAACTATACTATTGATTTTACCAGTCAATGTACTAGAAAAGAGGGGAAAAATTGCAAAAAAAATGCTATATATATTGGTTTTAAAGTTTTATACCAATTGGTATAAAACAGACAAACAAAAAAGTCATCTCTTTTCCTCTTGGTCTTTATTTACGAATAAGAAGCTACAAGACCGATTTTAGCTTTCCTGCTGCCTAAGATGAAAATTGAAATGGCGCCCCTCTTCACTGTGCAATGTAAAACTAGAGCTAATTCAATTCCGCCATTAATTTTTGGTTTTGCTTTTACGGTATTAATTCTTTGGTAGAAAAAAAATTACCTGGAGTTGTGCAGTTCAGGTCAATTACAACAAGCGCAGACTGGCATAAATTTTTTTTTTAACTTAAATCATTAAGAAGTTTGTCAATAAAATTGCTTTGTGTCGCCATTTTCTTAGAGTCGTAATGTTTTAATTTTTCCATCCATGTAGTCATGTTTGCGTGATGAACTGATATTTTTTCTTTTACCAATTTGGGGTACGTATAATATTTTTATCGCTTTTTATGGCATTTTATGATAATTTTTTTTCTCCTAATGACATTTTCTATATGGGTGAATTAATTTTATATCTTGATAGTTTGGATAGACCAGACTTTTACTAGACCAAATATGTTTATTTTTTTTAATACCACAAAATCATGCAGAAGAAAGATTGACACTCACCAAGGTGCTTGAAGTCAAATCCTTTATTGTATCCTATGAAAGCGAATTGGTGGGAAGGGGGACGATGGCTGCCGTGTCGCGGTCAGGACCCTTAGAAGCGCGACTGTCCGCGAAACGTCAGCTGTAGTCCATCCACTCAACGCATCCCCCCTTCCCCACCGATTCATTTTCATCAGATGAAATAAAGGATTTGACTTCAAGTACCTGGGTGAATTAACCAAAAGAAAAAGGGGAAAGCTCACCAGGTTGTATGTAGCAGTTTCAGTCAGGCCTCCGACACACATCCGTGCCGCGGTACGTGTTTGCCACTTTTTGCACGTACCGGCGGCACGGAGACACGTTCAGCAATGCTACCCTATTGTAGCAGGCACACACACGTAAAACCACACGGAACGTGTGTCCGTGTGCGCGTTTTTCTACACGCTGACATGTCCACGTTTTCTCCGGCAGCACGGGTGTCACACGGACCGCACCCGTACCACACGGATGTAGTGTGGATGTGGTCCCGTGTGACACGCGCCGGAGAAAACACACGTGTCAGTGAAAAAAACCCAAAACATTTACTCACCTTCTCCAGCCCTCCTGTCTCTGCCGCTGCTGCCACTTGCTGCCAACTGCCGCTCATTATGCTCATTTAATATTCACTTCACTGCGGCCAGCAGCAGTGGGGAGTCGGCAGGGCTGGAGACCGAAGATCAGCACCACGGACAGCAGCGCGGACCACGTAGGTATGCAAATTACCGGTTCTACGTGTGCTATCACGGATAGCACACGTAGAACACATGTGGACTGCACGTACCCGAGACACGTACTTACCACACGCAACACGCAGGGTAAATACGTGTCTCGCGGCACGTGCGTGTTTTTAACGGAAGTGTGTTTTAGGCCTCAATGAGATGGAAAATGGGTGCCGGATCCTCTGTTAAGGTGTCAACCAGAAAAGTAGAAATGAAGGAGTGAAGGAACGGCATCTTCCAAGGAGTGATGAGTAAAATAAAAAAATCTTTATTCAAAGCATTTTAAAAACCTGGGTGAGTGCCAACCTTTCTTCCGTATGATTTTGTGGTATCAATCGTAATACTTTATTTGGCTGAGCACCCCCACGGCTTTTACCTCCGCTACAGTTTTCCACTTATGCTGTTTTATTGGCCGCAACTGCTTCTCACTGGGGCTGGATACTTCCCCTATACAGAGATGCTTATTTTTACATGTTTGTATTATTTTTTTTTTTAATTTTTAAAACCGTTTTTTTTAATTTATAATTGATCTTAAACCTGTGGTCATTCGATCACTTAAGGTGTCACACATAGGGACGCAGCAGCGATCACGACCAGCGATCTGACCTTATCAGGATCGCTGCTGCGTCGTTAGATGGTCGCTGGTGAGCTGTCAAACAGGCATATCTCACCAGCGACCAGTGACCAGCCCCCAGCCAGCAGCTACGCGTGGAAACGTAACTAAGGTAAATATCGGGTAACCAAGGAAAGCACTTCTCTTGGTTACCCGATATTTACCTTAGTTACTAGTGTCCGCTGCTCTCACGCTGCCAGTGCCGGCTCCCTGTTCCCTGCACTTTTAGCCAGAGTACATATCGGGTTAATTACCCAATGTGTACTCCAGCTACGTGTGCAAGGAGCAGGGAGTCGGCACTGGCAGCGTGAGAGCAGCGGACGCTAGTAAGTAACTAAGGTAAATATCAGGTAACCAAGGAAAGGGCTTCTTGGTTACCTGATGTTTACTGTGGCTACAGCTTACCGCAGCTGCCAGACGCCGGCTCCCTGCTCGCTCCAGTTCGTCGCTCTCTCGCTGTCACACACAGCGATGTGTGCTTCACAGCGGGAGATCGACGAGCACAAAATGAAGCAGGACATTCAGCAACGAGCGGCGACCTCACAGCAGGGGCCAGGTTGTGGTGTATGTCACACACAGCGACAGCGACGGGACGTCGCTGCTACATCACAGATAATGGTGACTTAGCAGCGACGTCGTTGTCGTCGTCGCTATGTGTGACACCACCTTTATGCTATACTGTTTACAGCAATAGTTTTCTTTAGCTATTTGTTGTACAGTGTCTCTTGCGTAGCAGTGGACAAGCCGGCTAGCCTTTGCTCCTCACATATGGTAATGAGATTTTGGAGACTATGACCTTGTGACTGCTTTATACATATGTATTTTGTCTGTGATTTAGAACACTATGGCATTAAAGCTCATGCACCGTACTCAATTCTTTTAGGTAAAGTGTGAAATTAAACCAATGCTGCCAAAAGCCAAGACAGCCAATGGCACCTGCAAGAGGATCTCAATAGAGGAAAAATCAAATGTGGCTGCAGCAGGAGAAGAGCGTAAACCTGAAGAGAGCAAAGCCGATGAGCAGGCATTCCTAGTAGAACTGTATAAATATATGAAAGAACGGAAAACGCCCATTGAGAGGATACCATATTTAGGCTTTAAGCAAAGTAAGTACAGGATTTTTATTACATATACTTGTAAAATTATGTAAGTTCTGGGATAGATTTCTTATGTAGGTTTGGGTGGTATGATGAGTTGTCAAAATCATAAACTGTCTTAAGGCCGCTTTACACGCAGCGACATCGCTAAAGTGATGTCGTTGGGGTCACGGAATTCGTGATGCACATCCGGCCGCGTTAGCGATGTCGTTGCATGTGACACCTACGTGCGATCAAAAAAGGTTGCAAAATCGTTAACCGTTGACATGCTCCCCTATTCCCAAATATCGTTGCAGCTGCAGGTACGATGTTGTTCGTCGTTCCTGCAGCAGCACACATCGCTATGTGTGACACCGCAGGAACGAGGAACCTCACCTTACCTGCGGCCCGCTCATCTCCGCCCCTCCGCTTCTATTGGGCGGCCGCTTAGTGACGTCGCTGTGATGCCAAACGAACCACCACCTTAGAAAGGAGGTGGTTCACCGGTCACAGCGACGTCGCTAGGCAGGTAAGTAGTGTGACGAGTCCAAGTGATTTTGTGTCCGTGACGCACAAACGATGGGGGCGGGTACGCACGCTAGCGATCTCGCTAGCGAGATTGCAGCGTGTAAAGCGGCCTTTATTGACTCAATGAAATGGAGTGGAGACATTGCTTTACAACATGTGTTTTATTTGTCTAGTACCTTATAATATTTTGTCTTTGTTGTATATAGTCTGCGTGGATAAACACTAATGTAAATGTTACTGCCTGGGCAGAGTTTGTAATCACCCATGTTTCGTTATGTTTTCTAACCTTAGTACATTTTTGGCTTTTTTTCTAACCTATAATGAAGTTTAGAAGCTTGAGTCACGTTCTCGATATTATGGTGAATGATTGCCTGCTCAGACGGTGTAACTGTTGTGTAAGAATTACAACACACAACATTCAAAGTGTTGGAATGGTTTTTTTGGGCTAAGATATTAACTAGAAATAATGTTTAGTTTAATTTTTAATTAAAATAAAGTAATTGTCAATTCAACTTAATGAGACGTTTGTGCTGTAGAATATAACAATATAAACTTTAGAAATACAATTTCAAGTTGTTAGTAGGGCTCATTACTTTTTACATTTTGTAACCTTTACATCAGAAAGATTCCATTATCTATATAGATCTGGGTGGTTAATTTCCTATCAAGGGAATTTGGCAGTAGGATCAACCCTCCTAATCCCTATATGGGCATCTAGGGCATCGGAAGCTGAATAAAATGATACCTTGATATCTGTGATCTGATGTCTTATTCCAGAGAAATCCACATTTTTCTTGTATGTAATTGAGCTGTTCCAGACTATAGGCCGGACTCTCATCTCCCTGAGAATCTGTATCCAGAGATTTTGTTAAATAAAAGGGGGCGATACGAGTGTGAGACATGTAACTAATAAAGGACCGTAGAACTTTTTCTTACAAATAGTGATTGGCAGACTCGTAGATACCCGTGATCAGTGAGTCCAACCAGGTTAAAAGAAAACCTGGTTCGGGCCTTGAATTGATTCCGGATATCTGACTGTATGTCGGTCCCCATATAAGTCTAATGCCGGCGTCACACGGGACGATCTATCGTGCGATCGCACCCGCCCCCATCGTTTGTGCGACACGGGCAATTTGTTGCCCGTGTCGCACAAAGTCGTTTACCCCCGTCACACGTACTTACCATCCAAACGACTTCGCTCTGGGCGGCGAACAGTCACTTCCTGAAGGGGGAGGGACATTCGGCGTCACAGCGATGTCACACAGCGACCGACCAATAGAAGCGGAGGGGCGGAGATGAGCGGGACGTAACATCCCGCCCACCTCCTTCCTTCCGCATTGCTGGCGGGACGCAGGTAAGCTGTGTTCGTCGTTCCCGGGGTGTCACAAGGAGCGACGTGTGCTGCCTCGGGAACGATGAACAACCGGAGCACAGGAGGACCGACATTTTGAAAATGAACGACGTGTCAACGAGCAACGATAAGGTGAGATTTTTGCTCATTCAGAGTCGTTCGGAGGTGTCTCACGGTACGATATGTCGAATGATGCCGAATGTGCGTCACTTACGACATGACCCCGACGACATATCGCCCGATATATCATACCGTGTGACGCCGGCATAAGAGTACCAGAATCTGGCGCTTTAAAATAGTGGTTGAAGGGATAGGGGGATTAGAGCAGACGTGCTATACTCACCGAGTCTCCGCGCAGCTCTAAGGCTATGTGCGCACGCTGCATCTTTGTGGTGACCACAAAGATGCAACGTTTTTGGCAAAAATGCATAAAAAAACGCGTTTTTTTCCCAATGCGTTTTTTAAGTCAAATCTATTGACTGGAAGGACTCAAAAACGCTGTAGAAAATGCATAAAAAAGTGACATTGTGCATTTTTGTAGACACCACAAAGATGCAGGCAACAAAAACTGCAACGTGCGGACAGAAAATCTGAAATCCCAAAGACTTTGCGGTGGAAGGAAATTCTTGCAGTTTTGAGATCAAAACTGCACTCAAAAAATGCGCAAAAACGCGGTAAAAAAATGCAGCATGCGCACAAGGTCTTATGCTACGTACGGTGCCACTCATTATCCCTTATACATAGCCACTGTTTTCCCCGCCAAGTGGCTTCCCAACGTCTCTGATTGGTTGCAGTTAGATGAGCCCCGTGGGGGAGCGTCTGGCTGCAACCAATCAGAAATGCTGTGTGTGTGTATCTCTGATGCAGTAAAAATAAATAAATAAAAAAAATTGGTGTGTGGTTTCCATGTATTATGATACCCAGCACAGATAAAACATAAAACTACAGGCTGCAGCCCCAAATTAATGAAAAACGCAGGCAAAGAAATGCAATTTTTGCAATGCATTTTTCCTGCCAAAAGATGCAAAATGGTGCAGAAATTTCTGCAACCAAATACTCAATGCATGCACATAAACTAAGAGCTTTGTGAATGGAAAAGTAAGGGTGGCTTTACATGCTGCGATATCCGGCCCGATATCGCTAGCATGACACCCGCCCCCATCGTTTGTGCGCGACGGGCATATCTCTGCCTGTCGCGCACAAAATCGCGCACCCCCGCCACACATACTTACCTGTCCTTCGACGTCGCTGTGACCGGCGAACCACCTCCTTTCTAAGGGGGCGGTCCGTTTGGCGTCACAGTGACGTCACTAAGCGGCCGCCCAATGTAAGCGGAGATGAGCGGGACGTAACATCCCGCCCACCTCCTTCCTTCCGCATTGTAGCCGGAGGCAGGTAAGGAGATGATCCTCGTTCCTCCGGCGTCACACGGAGCGATGTGTGTTGCCGCAGGGACGAGGATCAACTTCGCCCCTGCGACAGCAGCGATAATTGGGAGTGGACCCCCATGTCAACGAGGAGCGATTTTGGACGTTTTTGCAACGATCCAAAATCGCTCCTAGGAATCACACACAACGACATCGCTACAGCGGCCGGATGTGCGTCACAAAATCCGTGAGCCCAACGAGATCGCTGTAGCGAAATCGTAGCGTGTAAAGCCCGCTTTAGGCAAGATAACCGTTTGCCGAACAATTAGAACCATAGTTCAGCCGATTACTATCTAAAGTGTGTGGGAGAGGTGTAAGTTTAGTAATCGAAAAGTCAATGAAGTGATGCACAGCACAGATACTATAGTAATAACTGGTCTATAGTGGTCCCTATGAAGAAAATTGCCTACAATTATAAAGACAAAGCCAGCAGTACTTTATTTCTCCAACTCCAACAACTCTTGCCCTTTCCCAAAATTTGCAATGTGTGCTTGGAGATATTTTCCTTCGTCATTAAAACCATGTGTTACTTTTATGAGAAATGTCACCCCTTACATGTTTTACATAACAATTTACATACCTAATTGGCACTGATTGCTGCCGAGCTCTGGCAGCCATGAAAAACGCGAATAACCGCAGATGATTACAATGTTTGTCTCCAAACGGTCCGTGCGCAATAGAAGAGCAGTGAATGTTCTGAACAGCTCTGTTACATTATGCATTGATTTAGATTAAATCAAGACCTAAGCAAATCTGTTAATGGATTGGAGAAACGTTGGAGGGTTCAGCCAGGCTCTCCAAATTGTTTTGTGTTGAAGGGCGCGTTGTCTAATTTTAATTTTCTTGAACTCTCCGTAAACAAGAGAGAATTACATAAATAGGGCTTAAGTCCCGTGCGATGAAGCTGCTTTTAATTTGATGGGTTTTATCAAGAATCGAGGAAGCAAGGCCAACAGTGAGCATTTAGAAAGTGGATAAGGGCCGATGATTGTGACTGGATTACAGTAAACTGTTTTCTGCTGCTTTAGTAATGCCTTGTACTGAAAAATTGTATTAGGACTGAAATAAATGATAGATTTTTTTGGGAGAATTTGTAATTTTTTTTGTCCATTATTGTTGAATTCATAAAGAATCATCTCATGAATAATGCTAGATAAATCTGTTTGCAATCCAGAAAAGTTACCATTATAAGTATTCATTTGTGTGATTGAGATCTGTGGCCACAGAGGCTTCCGTTCTGGCTATACAAAGGTCTGTATTTGTAGTTTCATTTAATTTGGTAATACATCAATCAATTTAAGGGGTTGGCCACTTCTTTTTTTTATTGATGTCCTGTCTTTAAGATAGGCCATCATTATCTAATCGGTGGCGGTGCGACACCCACCACTGGCAGCTGTCACGATTCCTCTCTGCGGAGCATCTTGCCTTTGGAGATGATCTGCTGCACCTTTATGTGTAACTGGCTAGCATTGCACAGGATTCCATGTTGGTGCCGATTACTCAGGTGTCCCACCTTCCTGGTAAGTGCTCATGCTTCTTTACTGAGCATGCTCACCAATGGACATTGCCAGCTATATTTTCTGGTTCTGCAGTTGTGCTGTTGGTGTGTGTGTCTCTGTTCTGATCCTTGTTCTCTGACCCCGGACTATAATTTGACTCCTCTCTGCCCGCTCCCTGTTCCTGTCATGACCTTCTGCCTGTTTGACCCCGGACTGTTTCCTGACCACATCTCTGTGATCTCCCTGAACTTATTACATGCTTCTGACCCTCAGATATTGCCCTGACTACGCATCTGTTTTTTCCTTGTGCTTATACGTGTCCTCCTGTTAACAGACCCTGGCTTTTCTGACTACGCTCCTGCCCACACTCCCCTTAAGTAGTGGCTAGCATCACAGCATCAACTGGACGTTCTCACATCAGCTCCGTTATTTTTATAGTGGTTGTGGCTAGGTACTGCTAATGAATAGGGGGTGGATCAGCAGTACCATGACCACTATAGTTTTGATCGAGCTGCTCTGTTCTGACAGCATCTGAGAATTACCGGACGTTAACAGATGGGGGGTACCAGGTGTATCACCCCCAATAATCAGATCTTGATGGTCTATAATAAGGATAGGCAATGAATAAAAAGGTAATGGCAAACCTTAAGTCACAGGGACTACAACTGTAGGCAAATTTATCATCACAATCCTTTGTACAGGTGTATTTATCATATATACACTGACGAATAACTATCGGGTGTTTCACCTCAATGATCAAATCTTGATGGTCTGTAATAACGATAGGCAATCGATAATGGCAAACCTTAAGTTACAGGGACTACAACTGTAGGCAAATTTATCACCACGATCCTGTGTGTGTATTTATCATTGACGAGTAAAAGGGTAACAATATTTTGAACTTTTGATTTTCAGGCTCACTATATTATCATACACTACAGCTTCGATTGTGAGTCTACATTTTATAGACAATCATCTTGGCTATCTCATACATAAATTTGTCTTACAACTATCTAGTATATGATTAGCTATGTAGATTCTTGTAATCTCACTGTATTGTTTCTGCTTTGCTCATCGCGGTGGAAAAATCTTTTTCTTCCTGTATTCTAGAATTTACACCCTGTGCTCACATTCCCTCACAGCTAAGTGTGTTATTATGTGTTATTTGTGCGTTACTTGATTCCCAAGTGAAAGGTCACTGACTCGAACTGAGGAGCAGCCATGAAGATTTCCCAAGAAAAAAAGAAACGTCATCATCCAGCTCATCCACTTCAATATCATCATAGGAAGTGTCGGCTGAAAGGAGCAGTCACACACAACGACTTACCAGCGATCCTGAAAACGATGCAACCTGATAGGGATCGCAGGTAAGGCGCTGGGAGGTTGCTGGTGAGATGTCACACAGTCAGACCTTACCAACGATGCAGGAACGATACAGGTCGCAGTAGTGTCAAACACAGCAATGTGTCCTGCCCAGCAGGACATTGCCTTTGAAGAAAATGGCCTGGACCATTCGGCAATGACTAGAGATCTCACAGCAGGGGCCTGATCGCTGGTAGGTGTCACACATAATGAGATCGCTAACGGGATCGCTACTGCGTCACAGAAACCGTGACTCAGCAGCGATCGTTATGTGTGACGGTACCTTAAGATTGCAAAACAGTCCAAAAAGTAAACCATAGAAGACTGGAAATGCGTGATATGGAGCAATGAGATGAAAGTCTAGAAGACTAGGCTCTGATATGTGCAAATGGGTCTGGAAGAAACAAGGAAAAAAGGGGCTAACGGATCAAGAAATTGAGGGAATTGTCAAGTTTAGTGGAGGAATCCTGATGATAGGGGGTTGGTTGAGAGCCAGGTTGAGAGCCATAATCAATAGTGGTCTCAATGCTGAGCTGTATGTGAGTATTCTACAAGAATAGCTACTTTGTACACTCGAGTACTATGGGTCTGAAAAGGACTACATAGTGTTCCGGCAGGATAATGACAATGTATACGTCAAAATTGGTGAAGAAATGGTTCAATGACAATGAAGTAGAGGTGCTGGATTAATCCCCAGAACTCAAACCCAATTGAGCACTTGTGGGTAGAGTTGAAGAAAAAGCTGTATACATACCCAAGTGAGCCGACCAGAAAGCATCAACATTGGGTACATGTAGAGGAGATTTGGGATCAGATTTCAGAGGAGACTTTCTTGAATCTGATTGAGAGCATGCCAAGAAGGATTCAGGCAGTGTTGAAAGCCAAAGATGGATTTACAAAATACTAACAAAATAATAAAAATTAAAATTTTGATTTTTGGGAGCAAAACAGTAACAATGCAGTGGCATGACAAGAATCTACATAGATAATCATATACTAAATAGTTGCAAGCTACATTTATGTGTGAGATAGCCAAGATGATTGTCTATAAAATGATGGTAGTCTCACATTCGAAGCTGCAGTGGATGGTGAGATAGGAAGCTTGAAAACCAAAAGATCAAAACATTGTTCCCCTTTTGCTCGTCATTGTTAATGTTTTGCTCTTGTATATTTACTTAGAAAATTTGTGACATGTTTAATACTTATTTAACCCATTGTACATCACATTGAAATTGCAACAGCAAGAAAGAAGTTGTGGAATTATGGAAATGTTATGAACATCTAGATTTATACAATATTGAGTATGAAAACCACGTGGAGAAATCTCTGCACTTACACACCTTGGCTGCTATCAGTGCAGTTATTAATGGTTGCCTGACGGATGGTCTGTCACACTGAATGCACTTGGGCACGTAAATCATGAAGATCCACTGCAGGTAGCTTTCTCATATTTGATGCCGAATAAATCAAGATGTTTAAAAATGTTGTTTCATCTTTTGATCGTTTACAAATAAATAAAACTGAAAGCTTCTCCTATCCATTAAGCAATAAAAAATGGACAGTACTTGGAGGATAGTCGGATGCCATCTATGTGCTATCCATTTTTAGATGGACCTATTTACTCTAATGGGCAACTTTGGTCTGAAAATCAGATCAGTAACATAAATATCTCTTTTTTTTTCAGCGGTAGCATAAAATCGGCAAATAAAGGGCTTGTGTTGTATTCATGAAAAACACAAATATAACATATTTGTGAAAAATGTAACCAAATGAGGCTTTAATGAGGATTTCTAAATGAAATTAAATTTTCAAATTCCTTTAAGTGATAAAAATAAAAAATGCAACGTAATATATTCACTTTCTGCATCATTGTTCCTTGTCTCTACCTGTCATAAAAAACTGAAGATATGTCTTCATTTTATACTTAAAGGGGTGGTTCACCACTCTGCAATAGTGGCCACATCCCTGTAACATTGATAGGGAAGGCTTTTTCTAAATACCTTGTTCAGCCAATTTTGCCTCTGAGCGGTGCTATTGAAGGTTGGTCATCTCCATCGCATTACCCCCACCGGGCTCCGTGACCTCTGAGATCCGGTGATGTCCAGTCAACTTCCAGTTGACCCGACATCACCGAGCCCGGCCCCAGTCTTCCTGAGTGACTGGGCTGTGGGTGGCGTTTCCCCGCTCATCACATCCCAGCATTTCACTGCTCATCATAACCCAGCGTCACAGCCTAGCATCTCTAGCGCTCTCCTTCACTGCAGAACACTGCAAGCAGGAGCGATGCTGGGCTGTGACGAGCGGTGAAACTCTGCCTATTGTTCAGTCACTCAGGAAGACTGAGGCCCGCCTCGGGGATGTCGGTTCAACTGGAAGTTGGTGTGACATCACCGGATCTCAGAGGTCACAGAGCCCGGGGGGGGGGTCACTTCATGGGGATGAGTGGACCACAATAGCGCTCAGAGGCAGAATTGGCTGAACAAGGTATTTAGAAAAAGCCTTCCCTATCAGTTTTACAGAGGTGTGGCCACTATTGCAGAGTATTGAACCAACTCTTTATCCATGGCGACCATTCACTGGCAGCTTTGATCCAAAGTGCTTTCATCACTGTTTTGAGGAAAGACCAAAAACTGTCATACAAGACTTGAAAAGTTGTAAATTATTTTTGCACAACATGAGTTTGTACAAAAACGTTGCAACTTTTGGCTCCAATTTCATTACTCTCCTCCAAAAAGGCAGGAGTCGCGGAGTGGCTATACCTTTATCACATTCATGTATAAAGTCGGCATGTCTTACCCCTGAACGTTACTCCAGTCCTTGACGAAACCGCAGTCCTAACAAATAAGGGCTTTTTATATTCCAAAAGTAAATCTTAAGAAGTTGGAAAATCCCTTTTAAATTGCCTGGTAAGGACCAGAATACTTTACAAACACTTTCTTGAAGTCCACAATAGTGGCTGTGAATATAATATGGTACTTTCCGGTATACAATTTAGTACAAATCATTCAACTGAAGCGCGAGAAAAGAGTAACATTGGGTAGCTTTCTTAAGGGGGCATATAATGTTATATCAAAAATAAAAAGCATTGCGGTTTTTCAAAAATAGATTTGTAATGAAAAGTGATGTTGTGAAAGTCACACTTCCTCCATGAGTGTAATCTGTTATTAGTAATTAAGACTTGTTTAGTTTGTTGAGAACAGGATGTGCATTATGTCTACTGGTATCAATTTTTGGCATTGTTATTTCTTTTTCTATATGTTTTGTATTGTTTAGGTGTATTTTGAGAAAAAAAATCATCTGTACCTATCTTTTATGAAGCTATATAGTCTTTATACCATGACCGGCATAACAGCATTCTCCAAGTCTTTAGATGTGTAGTCTTCATTAATATTTCATGATATTATACTTCTGCTTAGACTGCAAGTAATGCAGATCTTTTCTCCGTAATTGTAAACTATACAGTGTCTTGCAAAAGTATTCCCCAACCCCCCCCCCCCCCCTTGGCTTCTTACCTATTTCGTTACATTGTGACCTGTGTTTAAAGGGAACCTGTCACCACTTTTTCAGCCATCTGCGGCCACCACCACCGGGCTCTTATATACAGCATTCTAACAACCTGTATATAAGAGTCCAGGCCGCTGTGTAGAACATAAAAAACACTTTATGATACCTACCTAACGGTCGAACTGTGGTGGAGTTGAGCCATATGGGCGTCTCCGTTGTCCAGTGTCGGCGCCGCCTCTTTCGGCTATCTTTGTCCTTCTTTTGAAGCCTGGGTGCATGACGCGTCTACGTCATACACACTCGCCGTTCCCGTACAGGCGCACTACAATACTTTGATCTGCCCTGCTCAGGACCTCAATGCCGGCGAGTGTGAATGACGTAGACGCGTCATGCACCGCGGCTTCAGAAGAAGGAAGACAAAGATAGCCGAAAGAGGCGGCACCGGCACCGGACAACGGAGACGCCCATCTGACCCAACTCCACCACAGCATGACTGTTAGGTGAGTATTATAAAGTGATTTTTATGTCCTACACAGCGGCCTGGGCTCTTATATACAGCATGTTAGAATGCTGTATATAACAGCCCACTGGTGGTGGCCACAGGTTATAGGCCGAAAAAGTGGTGACAGGTTCCCTTTAAATATTTTTGTAATCCGATTTGTGTGTGATGTATCAGGACTAAATGGTCTAAAATGGGGAAGTCAAGGGAGAAAAATATAGGCAAACATTAAATTTATGGTATAAAATAAATAAAAATTACTATGTAAATATGTATTCACCTCTTGTGCTCGGAAGCCCCTAAAAATTTCTGGTGCAAGCCATTAACTTCACAAGTCTGAGGTCACGTAAGCAAATGACTCAGACTAGTGCAATGTGTGAAAATCTCGCATTGCACTCTGCCCACTGTTATTCAATGAGGCAGAGCAGATCTGATATTTTTTTCTCATGCCAAATTGGCAGTGTATCTCTGCTCACATGCACCGATACAAGTCTATGGGTGTGTGTGAAACATTGGATTGCACTCGGATAACATCCGAGCACAATTCGATATACGCAGAGACAGTCTATGGAGAAGAGGGAGAGATTAATCTCTCCATCTTCTCTACACCTATGCTTCGATTCTCACATGAGAGAGAATTGGAGTACAGTAGAATAACACTCGGCCCACGCTCACAGTAGAGCTTGAGCCAAGAGTCATTGACATATCGCATTTTATGCCATACGCTCTTCTTAGTCACATTATAAGTGAAAGAAGGTCCACCTGTGTGCAGTCTAAGTGTCCTAGGGTCTGTCACTATATATACACCTTGTCTGAAAGGCCACAGAGACTGCAACACCATTAAGCAATAGGCACCACTAACCAAAGACCAAGAAGACCGAGGAGGTCTGCAAATAAGTAAGAGACAAAGTTGTAGAGAAGTAAAAGTCAAGGTTGGTTCTAAAAAAAATATCCCAATCTCTGATGATCTCCCAGAGCACCATTAAATCCATTATCATCAAATGGAAAGAACATGGTACCACAACAAATCTGCCAGGAGTGGCCCACCAAAACTGTCAGCCTGGGCAAGAAGGATATTAATCCAAGAGGCAACACAGAGACCGAAGGTAACCTTGAAGGAGCTGCAGAATTCCCAAGCAGAGACTGGAGTATCTGTCCATGCGATCACAATAAGCGGTACACTCCATGGGGCTGGTCTTTATGGAAGAGCAGCCAGAAAAAAAGCTTTTACTAACAATAAAGAATTGGAAGATTTGTATTGGTTTTGCAAAGAGACATGTGGGAGACTCCACAAATGTATGGAGAAAAGTACTGTAATTAGATGAGGCAAAAATTTAATTTTTTGGAAACCGAGATAAACACTATGGCACCAAACCAACACAGCTCATCACCCCAAGAACACCATCCCCACAGTGAAACATGGTGGTGGTAGCATTACACTTTTGGGATGTTTTCCGGCAGCAGGGACAGGGAAAATATTCCAACTGAAGGGAAAGATGGATGATGTGAAATACAGGGATATTAATTAGCAAAACTTTTTCAGTCTGTCAATGATTTGAGAGTGGGATGGAGGTTCACCTTTCAACAAGACAATGACCCAAAGCAACCTCCACTCAAAAATATTATGTATTGCAAAGTGTGCACAGTACCAACATTCCAAGCTGTACTATTGAAAAAATGAGATTTTTGGCAAAAAATTGCAATTTTTCGAGCCACCCCGCCAACGTCACGGCAAATCTCCTGGGGCAGTCCTAACACTAAAATATTTTTATTTAAAGTGTGCCGTGTGGCCTCACATATGCAAAATTAGGACTGCACAGCACGTACCTTGTGCTTTTCAGTCACCGTCTCCATGACTGATTCATGGTTGTGGGCGGGACAGGCCCGAGCACATGCTGCTTAGAATAAATAGCCAGTGGACGGGGTTGGATGGCCAGTGTGAACAGCCACCAACCGCCAAAAATCAGGACAGATGGAAAAATAAACATGAGGTGCACTGCAAGATGAGAATCAACTGGGACCCTATATAACAAGAAAAAACAGCATAAAAACAACCTCCACTCAAAAATATTATGTATTGCAAAGTGTGCACAGTACCAACATTCCAAGCTGTACTATTGAAAAAATGAGATTTTTGGCAAAAAATTGCAATTTTTCGAGCCACCCCGCCAACGTCACGGCAAATCTCCTGGGGCAGTCCTAACACTAAAATATTTTTATTTAAAGTGTGCCATGTGGCCTCACATATGCAAAATTAGGACTGCACAGCACGTACCTTGTGCTTTTCAGTCACCGTCTCCATGACTGATTCATGGTTGTGGGCGGGACAGGCCCGAGCACATGCTGCTTAGAATAAATAGCCAGTGGACGGGGTTGGATGGCCAGTGTGAACAGCCACCAACCGCCAAAAATCAGGACAGATGGAAAAATAAACATGAGGTGCACTGCAAGATGAGAATCAACTGGGACCCTATATAACAAGAAAAAACAGCATAAAAACAACCTCCACTCAAAAATATTATGTATTGCAAAGTGTGCACAGTACCAACATTCCAAGCTGTACTATTGAAAAAATGAGATTTTTGGCAAAAAATTGCAATTTTTCGAGCCACCCCGCCAACGTCACGGCAAATCTCCTGGGGCAGTCCTAACACTAAAATATTTTTATTTAAAGTGTGCCATGTGGCCTCACATATGCAAAATTAGGACTGCACAGCACGTACCTTGTGCTTTTCAGTCACCGTCTCCATGACTGATTCATGGTTGTGGGCGGGACAGGCCCGAGCACATGCTGCTTAGAATAAATAGCCAGTGGACGGGGTTGGATGGCCAGTGTGAACAGCCACCAACCGCCAAAAATCAGGACAGATGGAAAAATAAACATGAGGTGCACTGCAAGATGAGAATCAACTGGGACCCTATATAACAAGAAAAAACAGCATAAAAACAACCTCCACTCAAAAATATTATGTATTGCAAAGTGTGCACAGTACCAACATTCCAAGCTGTACTATTGAAAAAATGAGATTTTTGGCAAAAAATTGCAATTTTTCGAGCCACCCCGCCAACGTCACGGCAAATCTCCTGGGGCAGTCCTAACACTAAAATATTTTTATTTAAAGTGTGCCATGTGGCCTCACATATGCAAAATTAGGACTGCACAGCACGTACCTTGTGCTTTTCAGTCACCGTCTCCATGACTGATTCATGGTTGTGGGCGGGACAGGCCCGAGCACATGCTGCTTAGAATAAATAGCCAGTGGACGGGGTTGGATGGCCAGTGTGAACAGCCACCAACCGCCAAAAATCAGGACAGATGGAAAAATAAACATGAGGTGCACTGCAAGATGAGAATCAACTGGGACCCTATATAACAAGAAAAAACAGCATAAAAACAACCTCCACTCAAAAATATTATGTATTGCAAAGTGTGCACAGTACCAACATTCCAAGCTGTACTATTGAAAAAATGAGATTTTTGGCAAAAAATTGCAATTTTTCGAGCCACCCCGCCAACGTCACGGCAAATCTCCTGGGGCAGTCCTAACACTAAAATATTTTTATTTAAAGTGTGCCATGTGGCCTCACATATGCAAAATTAGGACTGCACAGCACGTACCTTGTGCTTTTCAGTCACCGTCTCCATGACTGATTCATGGTTGTGGGCGGGACAGGCCCGAGCACATGCTGCTTAGAATAAATAGCCAGTGGACGGGGTTGGATGGCCAGTGTGAACAGCCACCAACCGCCAAAAATCAGGACAGATGGAAAAATAAACATGAGGTGCACTGCAAGATGAGAATCAACTGGGACCCTATATAACAAGAAAAAACAGCATAAAAACAACCTCCACTCAAAAATATTATGTATTGCAAAGTGTGCACAGTACCAACATTCCAAGCTGTACTATTGAAAAAATGAGATTTTTGGCAAAAAATTGCAATTTTTCGAGCCACCCCGCCAACGTCACGGCAAATCTCCTGGGGCAGTCCTAACACTAAAATATTTTTATTTAAAGTGTGCCATGTGGCCTCACATATGCAAAATTAGGACTGCACAGCACGTACCTTGTGCTTTTCAGTCACCGTCTCCATGACTGATTCATGGTTGTGGGCGGGACAGGCCCGAGCACATGCTGCTTAGAATAAATAGCCAGTGGACGGGGTTGGATGGCCAGTGTGAACAGCCACCAACCGCCAAAAATCAGGACAGATGGAAAAATAAACATGAGGTGCACTGCAAGATGAGAATCAACTGGGACCCTATATAACAATGACCCAAAGCATACTGCTAAAGTAACATGTGGTTTAAGGGGTTTAAGGGGTAACTTGAAAATTTATTGCAGCGACCTAGTCAAAGCCCAGACCTTAATCCAACTGAGAACCTGTGGTCAGACTTGAAGATTAAAGATCACCAGAGGAAACCATCTAACTTGAAGGAGCTGGAGCAGTTTTGCCTTGAGGAATCAGCAAAATTTCAGCGGCAAGATGTCGAAAACTCATAGAGACTTATCTAAAGCAAATTTCTGCTGTAAGTGCTACAAAAGGAGGCTCTGCAAAGTACTGACTATAGGGGGTGAAAGTTATGCACACTGAAGTTTTCAATTATTTTGTCTTATTTGTTGTTTGCTTCACGATAAAATGAACACCAAATATGCACAATTCTAGGCATGTTCTTTACATGAACTGATACAAACCCTCAAAAAAAGAAAGTGTGAAATTCCAGGATGTGAGTTAGGAAACATTAAAAATCCCACGGGAGGTGAATACTTTCGCAAGGCATCTACATTTCTGATTTTTATCAGTTTGGCATGAATTTTACTGTTATCTTTTAATATGTATTTGTTTGAAGTGCTCTGGTTAATGCAATGCTTATCTAAATACCTATTGTCCTTCTAACAGTTAACCTTTGGACTATGTTTCAAGCTGCTCAAAAACTGGGAGGATATGAAACGGTAAGTGTTCTAAATATCTCATTGTTTTTCGCATCTCTCTCATAGTCCTCTATATAGTTTCCAAATTACCTGAAGCAACACAAAAAAGTGTATGTCCATATTTGTAAACGACTTACCTATAGATTAAAGAGATCTCAATGATGAACTTTCAATTGAAAAGAAAATACTTCAAAACTCTGAATAATTAAATAAAAATCCCTCAATACTAAAAGACAAATTCATGGCAGTCGGGGATGATCTTACATGTCACTTAATTTTTGGTACCTTTTGTCATCCCCTACAGATCAGAATAAATCTTGGGAGTTAACAGTAGCACCTGAGCTCTCATGCTTGGAGGCACTAATATAGATAAAGAATTAGGGCCCAAAAGCTTTCAAGGGGTTGTCCACTTCTCAGACAACTCCTTCTCAATCTGAGTGTTTTCTTCCATTAAAATAAAAAAATATTTATACTTGCCTCTGGTGTCATTTCAATGGTGTCGGTACTCCCTCTCCCGAAGCTAATGTGAAGTTGTTAAATCACATTAAACATCAATAGGAAGTGAGCAGCCAGCCACAACTCAGACTTCCTCTTGATGATCGATATGTCTGAAGGCGAGGAGAGGGAAATCAGCACTGATTGGGCACTGGGCTCGCGTGACGTAATAGAAGAGTGAGTGCCGACACTGTTGGAACGGCACCTGGGAGGTGTCTTGTTTTTTATTTAATGGGGGCAAACACTCAGATTGAGAAGGGGTTGTCCAAGCATTGGAAAACCTCTTAAATGTATGACTCTAAGTTCTCCATAATGGTTGTCCTTGCAGTTTCCCTCACCCCCTCTTGTCTCTCATCATATAAGGCCCGTCTCTATCTCCTACGAGTTCCCATACTTTCCCCGGAAATGCACAATGGTCCATTCCCCAGAAATTAGAGCTGGGTTTCCCTTGCATTTCATAAGTAGTCGCATAGAGCCCCCTACTTCTTCAATTGTCAAAACATAGCTTTCTCTCTGTTTCCCCATTAGTCACAGCAGTCCCTCTTTTCTGCTAATAATGACAGTGGATGGACAGTCTCCACCACTCCTTTTTGTCTGCTTCTAGTAGTAAGAGCAAAGTCCTCATTACCTCCGTAAACTCATATCCCACGTGCTTTGGAAATGGGCCTTGGCTAGCAAGAAACTGCGTACCATGAGCAGCGTATTTGTTGCTCTATGTCAGTGTTTCTCAACTCCAGTCCTCAAGACCCACCAACAGATCATGTTTTCAGGTTTTCCTCAATCAGGTTTTCAAGCTTTCATTAATGTTGCACAGGTGATAGAATTATTCTTTGTCTAATATTGAGGAAAACCTGAAAACATGATCTCTTGATGGGTCTTGAGGACTGGAGTTGAGAAACACTGCTCCATGTAGTTTCCTATCTCAGTATCAATTAACAGAGGCCACCATATGCATGAAGGGCAGTGAGATGAACCTGGTTACCAGAGCTGTGTTTCTAGTTGCCATTTGGACCTGACCACCAGACTTTTTTTCCAGCCCTCGAATAGAGAGTAGATATTAGAACATGTTCCATAAGAAGTTATTTAACTTAGAAAAGAAAGGTACCCAAAGTTAAAAGGAAAGCCTCCAATTCCTAACATTTTAAGACCCAATTCTAAATACAATCAGACCTTTACTTTTATATGTTTTCTACTCTGCATTTACAAAAATTTGCATTGCGCAAATAGATTTTCCTGTTGGGTTGGATCTTTTGCCAGTGAATACCAGTGAAAATAATGTATTAGCTCGTGAGATTGCGCTGGCGGAATGAATTGCGAAATTTAACTTTTTCTCTGTTTAACAAATTTGGAATAAAAGCTAAAATAAACAATATTTCAGAATAGCAATTCACATAGGGGGTTTATTGAAATAGCCTTGGAGAGACGCCTGATTAATTCCAGCTTTAGAAGTATTGTAAACTTGTCGTAAAAAAATGTACAAGTGGAAAACACATGTAACTCTTCCCCGTCAAGGAAATTAGTTGGGTCTGTAATTTTTTCCCATGTTAAGAAAGAGCTTATTATTGTATAAGCCGCCAAGACTATATAAAAAGAAAACTTCACTTGGCAAAATACCTGACATCTGCTCATGTCTAATAATGTGGAATGTATTTAAAAGCTTTAAAACATAATCAGCAGCGGCCATTAAGAAATTGGGTTTTGCACTTATCAGCTTTAATTGTAGTGTAAAATAGCCTAATGGGTAAAATGCCGCGAGCAGATAAACAGGAAGTTATCAGTTATTCAGAAAATTCTGTGCGCTCGTTTTTATTAACTAATGCTATCTGACATGAGAGCTCTATATTTAGCTCACAAATACATTTTGATGGTCACAGACTGAACATTATGTTCTTTGAACCAAGAAAACATTAGATAAGGCAGAAAAGATTAAGATCCTCCTTTTATTTTTTTTTTTGTTCCCCAATGTAAACCGTTCAAGCTATAACACAAACTCACAGATGACAACTCCGCTACAAAAAATGAAAGATGTCGTCACTAATTGTTTCCAGATTCTGCTTTAGTTAAATGGAACTTATTCCTGTTTAATTGTGAGACGCTCTAATCATAGCTATAGTTTCCCTCTTAACGTCACATACATGTAAACATAAAATATGAGGTTCGCGAAGTAGACGGTTCTAGGACATGACGTAATGTGTTATGCAGCGCTATGTAAGATCTGCAAATAAAACGTTATAATCCTTCCCGCAAAATAGAGTCTATTCAATCTGTTCTGGCATCTGGCCTTAGACATAGACTGAAATAGAAGAGTAGTGCCCAACACAGATACTTTATTTGCCCACCATATTATGATACTTTGATATTAAAGAGGACCCACCACCAGAATTTTCATATATAAACTAAAACCAGTGCTACACTGGTGCTATCATGCTGATTCTATACGTACATTTAGTTGTGAAATTGAATGTATACTTTCTGTAATACAGGCAAGTAAAATTTGTTAAATGCATTGTTACTTGATTGATAGGTGCTATAGAATATCTAATAGGTGGGTTGGGTTTTGCTAGTTATTCCCGCCCCTGTCTGCTGCCTGTCTTTCCCCCTATCTCTGTTATTACAGGGGGAGGAAGGATAGGGGGAGGACAGCCATACAGGGGCGGGAATAACTAGCAAAACCCGACCCACCGATTAGATATTCTGCAGCACCTATCAATCAAGTAACCGTGTATTTCACAAACTTTACTTGCTTGTATTTCAGAAAGTATACATCCGATCTCACAACTAAAGGTATGTATAGAATCAGCATGGTAGCACCAGTATAGTACTGACTTTAATTTTTATATGAAATCTTGGTGGTTGGTCCCCTTTAAGTGAAGAGAAAGAGACTACAATACTTAAACAACTTTTTGGATGGTCAAAGTGAGGCGTTTACAGTTGTGAAAGATCTAATTTTTCATGCAAATCTATAATTGCTTTTTAACATACAGAATTGGAAAAATATCAAGAACTCTAATCTGATTCTTAATATTTACATAATGTATGCAATAAATTATAAAATCGTAAACACAAATTGGGACATTCAGAGGGGCAGAGGAATTTGGCGTTAAAGTAGGGTCTTTTGCAACAAAAAGAGGAACACACGAGACATGAGCGCCATTCTTAAGGAGAGGACTTGGGTTTCTTATGCTTCTTACTGCTAGAAGCAAAACCACACTCTATACCTGCTCCTTTCAGCTTAGGAAAGGGAGGGGTGCGTCATCATTTTATCATTTAAGTCATGTTTTTATTAAAGTACATGGATGTGTTCACATGGTCATGCACAATTGGGATAACCTACAATGCGTTTTGGCTTCTAGATTGTGCGCCATTAGAGGACTTTCATTTGACCTGAAGAAGGCTTTTTTTATAAACCGAAACACATTGTTGCATGTTCCAAATGTGCTTTACCGTGTGAACACATCCATGTACTTTATCTAATAAAATAATTGAATGGATCACATCAATCTTCATCCTATCGACTTTATTCTTTGGGGAGCACCGATAGTGGTCAACATTTTCTTACTTGATTGTACCTGTAATATCTCTGACATAGGGAAATTATTCACAGTAGATCAACTTGCAGAAAACCCAGCTGTGGAATTAGATATCCATTAAGACCTCATCCATTCTGTATTACAGGGGAGTGCATATATACCATGCACACTTTTTGGTAAATTCCTGCTATGTTCAGATAAGTGATGCGTTCCTCTCCCTCATATCTCTCCTCCGGAAGGGGACATTTTTTTCCTCATCCTTTCAGTTATGTAAATTGGTCCAAATTAGAGGAAAAAGGAATAGAAATCACAAAAAGTTATTTGATTTCTTTCAAATCAATGCTAATCATTAGATTTTTTTTGCAAAGAAAAAAGCAGTCGTCACCTCACCAGGTAGAGGAATAATTAGGGTGCGGTGCACAGAGTCTCTGGACTGGCTTCCAGGTAATGGCTTGCCAAAAAAACTAAAAAATTCAGCCTCCACAAAACATGGATAGTAAGTAAAACATGACTTTAATGGTCCTCGTTAAAAAGGGGGATGATACAAAAGTTATAAAATCTACGAAGAACAAAAGTCTACATGTTTTGAGCAGACGACCCTGCTCTTAATCATGACATTGACATATGTATCATTCCCTTTTATGGAAAATCATTAAAGTCATGTTTTACTAATTATCCATTTTTTGGGGATACTGGATGTTTCCTTTATTCATCAACCAGAAGCTGTCCCAGAGAATAATCCAAGTGTTCCTGTATATGAAGGAGTCAAGAGAGATCGCTGCCTGCTGAACCCTCGGTAACCATAGTTGAGCCAACAGCTATATTTAAACGATAAGTGATAAGTTGATAATTGCTGGGACTTCCACCAATGTTTTGAACCAATAAAACATTTGCCACCACCATGTTTCCATTTAAAGTTTATGGAACTGACCAAGAGAGCTAAGGGCTTTACCCGTCAGTCCCATAGGCTTTGAAAGGAACAGCTGGTTGGTGGCCTCTCCATTCAAGGGTTGATTTTACACACCCATCCTCATGATTAATTGAGGTGATATCTCTTGTGGATACGTAAAAATTGCAACCTTTAAAATTGCATTTTATATTTTGCAGCCCTGATTTTACACTGTATCATTGTGTGCATTTTCAGTCTGATGACATACTGCATGCAAAAAATTACTGGGAAACTTTAGCCTCAATACTCAGATTTGCTTAAATTGGGCCCGATATCCATACACATATATGTTCTCATTCAATTTTTTTACGCAGGGACCTAACTTTTACGATCAGGATTATGGAAGATTTAATCGAATATTTGTTTACATCATTTCCGATTTTCAGAGGTCACTGGTTTGTGATGGTTGATGACATAATACCAATGAAAGGTTGGATTTTTTTCAAAGAGATACCTTTTCTCCTAACTATAAAGAATATTCCAACCATAAAATGGATTATTCTCGTAGTTTGGAAAGTGATGCCATCCACTAATTACAGTACATTTTTTTCTGTTTAGTCCAAAGCATCTGAGCCACAAAGTGAGTGAAAGAAACAAAAACATCCAAATTAACATTGCAATCAATAGAGCATTGTCCGCACTCATTAATTTCATATTGAAGCAACAAGGATGTGAAGTGGATGAGTGTTTTGCAGGCAGGAAGAGGTTAAAGGCTGATATTTACCTTTGACATTTCACAACTGCTGCTGAAATGCTAAATTTATTTTTCCTGTTGCTGTTCTGGAATAAGTGTAAATCAGGTTCTTTGTCTTGAAAACATATGAGAGTGAAGATGTAGTCAAGTGTAATAAACCCCCTCGGAGGCTTACAGAAACTAGGGCAGGGTAATAACTCTTCTGCCAATAATTTGTTTGAAGAGTCTTGAATCTATGGATCATACAGCGCTCTGCTATATAAAATGTTCTAGATAATTTTACAGTGTTATTCTTGTCTATGTAAAATGTGCACTTTGCAGAGACCGTCACATAGAGAATATTAATATTAAAATAAATACGCCTCTTGCTTTCGTACAGATTACAGCTCGGAGGCAATGGAAACATATTTACGATGAGTTGGGTGGAAATCCAGGAAGCACCAGTGCAGCCACCTGCACGCGGAGGCATTATGAAAGGTAAGCATTGTGTTATCCGCTTTGTGTCGCAACGTTAGATCCTGGGGTTTGTATGTGAAAGCTGATAGTAAGTTCTTCTACCATATGTAAACAAATATTACCAAGCAGCCATTGAAAGATGGTTTCATAAATGCTAAGATATGTCCTGCTTTATAAAAGCAGTAACAGGAACTTGGATATGTGAGATAGTAGACCATAAGGTCCTCACATGCGGTTTAGAAAAGTCAGCTGAACCCAATGTTCTGGTCGATCAACCATCTAAAGCCTATGGGAGTCTCCCGAAACAAAGGAGGAAAAAGAGCCTACCATACATCCCAACTTTGCAAGATTTGCACCTTTCACAAATGTAAATGTGCCATGCTGAACATCCACAAAGTTGGGATGTATGGTAGGCTCTTTTTCCTTCTTTGTTTCGGGAGACTCTCATAGACTTTAGATGGTTTCGGTTTGGCGGGTTCAACCGGACTTTAGATTAAGTTTAGTTTGCGACCTGAACTTGACGTGATCCCCAATGGAAATCACTAATTTGTGTTTGGTATGAACACCGAACACCGATTTGCTCATCTCTACTCCTGATTCATTGAGAGGCATGCTCCCTTTAATGAATCAGGAGTGTGTGTATCTTATATGCCCCCTCATCAAGTCCAGTAAGAACATTGCCAGTATTGATGACTCAAGGCTTTTGGGTCTATTCACACTGTGTTTGCAGTGTCCGATTCTTACACTGGTATCATCTCTCGACATTTACTTCCATCTTATGCTACATTCTACCCATATAGTGTCTTACATTGCTTAAAGACTCTCAGGGTAAAACAAAAAGTGTGTATACCATGCAGTATATATTTTAGGTTGTATGGAATAGCTCTGTATATCAATGTATGAGAGACACCGGCAGGCAAAAAGAATGTCCCAAATGGTTGTTCATGAAAGTTTGGAGTACGAGCTATGAACATTCCTGACGAAAAGCAGAAGAACGCTGCTAATATTGCATTGTGAATTAAGCTTGGCATGGGAAATATCGTTAAGTACTGATGTGTCTGACCTGACTCTTAGGCACTTGTCTAGTGACTCGTGCGAGTCTCACATTACATCACCCGGCATGGTCTAACACTCTCCAGACAGGAGCATCTCAGCTGCATAGAGATACATGCAGCTGACCCGCTCATGTCAGGAATGTGTGCGGCCGTGCCCTGTGATGTGATGCGAGACTCGCGCCTTAAGACGATTTTGTCCATACACTGAGATAATTTTATGACGAGGTTATAGATCAGTTGTGGTCAATCCAGCAGGTTGTTGGGGCCATACATTACCATTCAATCTTTAAGGTCCCTGCCCATTTGGCAAGTTCTGCACACCACTCTTCTTATGGTCTTCTTATGGATCTACCATTAACTATAGTGTATGACATAGTTGACATTGAAGTTTTTGCAGTTGTGTATTTTATATTGTTTCCTAGTTTGGAGTGAAGTTATTTTTGTTTTTTTAGTTATTTTAATTTTAGGAAAATAATAAGAATGGCGATATTAATCATTATAACCAGTGACGTGAGGCTATTAATGACCATATTATGCATTCAAACTGTAAAAGAACAAACTTTTCTTGGTCAATTTTTTTTTGTTGAATCGGAACATCAGATTTTGCATTTCAGGACTGAATCCCCCCCTCTTTGTCTTCAAACGCAAGACATTTGGCAGTTGTTCTTCTAATGTGCATTTTAATGCACAATGACTATTACATTTAATTACATACAGACCGAAAGGGTAATATTTCAGGATGTGAAAGAAAAAAAAAATCTAATGTAATGCAGGTACCTCTAGTACTGAAGGATCCTGTTTCACGGTTTGAGCACAGCTCTACAATTCATTGCAAATGTCATGTCCCTTTGAACATATATCCTCATTGTGTACACAGATTTGTATATATCATAAAATACTAAAAAGTTTCTTTTCCATTAAAATATCTATAGATTTTGCATAATTTACATAATTTCTCACCTTGGAAAAATGATATGCCATACGGTTTAATTTACTTAAATGGTTCCGCAGACGTGAAAAACAATGCCTTGGATGAGTAATGAAATAATTTCCTTAAATATGTAAGCGATTAAAGCATTCATCCAGCTTTATGTAATAAAATGGCCCATGTTGTAATTAATTGTACTGAAAAAATATAAGCGCGTGGTCTCTAATTTCCTAATTCTCTCATGATCCTGTAAAGTACATTACAGGACTGTAAGACAGCCACGATGTAAACAGTCTGCTGCTTGTATCTGACATTTTAATCAATCGACAATTTCTTAATGAAAATATAATTGCTTTGAACGGGTCATTAAAAGTAAATTAATGCCTGACCACATCCTCAGGAATAATAAGCATGCGACTTCTAAACCTTTAAAATTAGGATTTAAACAGATATCCATTTCTCCTCGACTGAAAACAGATGGAACATGGAGAATGCAATAAAGACACAAGACACGTATTTATAGCTCGAGATGTGCCAAAATGGCAAATAAGTATTTGTGTCGGGTGCAATGTGCATCGTAAATGAGATGGTATGTGAAGTACGTGGCTATGAGAGCCTCCGGGCATGTGGCACAATATGTGTTATTTATAAGAATAAAGTTAGTTCATAGTGTCATTCAAGGATGAACTCAAGCAGACATATCAAATCATTCCTAAAATTCCCTAATTTTGACCATGTTTTTTTGTTTTCTGCCCAAGCATAAAAAAAGGTTTCAGTTCTTAATCTCAGCTGTGTAAATCTAAGCCCGAAGACAAAACCTAGTTGAAAGCCCAGGAGAGGCTGCATTGTATCCGTGTGCAGCAGCCTACATGTTACAGGCATCGGAGTGTTGCTGTTCAATGCCCAATTCCACCCAATATTTTGTTATTCAGAAACCTATAAGAAAAAAATATTGACACCAAACATGAATATAAAACATAACATGTGGAATTATGTATTCAGTAGAGATATACTTTAAAGAAGAGTACAACATTAGTTCCTTGTCTTCTATAAGTCATAGAACCAGGTCAGAGTAACATCAATAACCAGTCAGGGATGGTTAATGGTTATCAGAACCAGTCAGAATTTATTTTGGAGTTTTATACTTTTGGCATACTTGACAACTTTCACAGAGCATATCGGAGGCTTGTACAAATAAGATAGACCCTTTGAGCTCTCGAAATCATCCAGGAACTGCTAAAACTTTCTTGAAGGCAGAACTTTCAAAACTGTGCCACGGCAAGGAGAGGGTGTGTTCTAAATGGGGACATAGCTCTTATTAGACTCATTTTCATACTAATAGGGCACCTCTAAAAGTTAACACCTATGACTGTTACATGTTGACTTCTATTATGTTGTCCTTCCGGCAAAATTTACATGAACTTGGTGCCAAGGGGAAATACTTGCAATTGCAGATTGTTGGCTAAAAAAGTAAAGATGAGCTAATCTGACAATATTCGAAATTGTAAAATTTTACTGTAAAATTAATTTACAGCAGATTTATTCTATATGAATTGAATGTTATGATATGGGGTCTGGAAAGACACCATGGCATAATAAACATAATACCTTACTGCTGACCTCCGCGCTCACTGTTCCTCATACGGTCTTCAGCGCATCTTCTTACCACTGTCGCATTGCATCTTCACACTAGAATTTGACTTGATCCTGAGATTTTCTTGAGTGCACGCCATAAAGTTTCCGGGCAAGTTAGGCTGCTTTCACACATCCGGCTTGAGCTGTGCGGCTCAATCCGGCTGTGAAGCCTATGCAACGGATGCGGTGAAAACACTGCATCCTTTGCATAAGTTTTTTACATGCGGCCGGTCCGGTTTTTGCCGCTTGCGGCATGCTACTGAGCATGCGCAGTAGCAAAAACCGCATGCGGCGGCCGGATGCGGTTTTTGCCGCATCGCGCCGCATCCGGCCTCCATAGGGATGCATTGGGAAAAGTGCCGCATCGGCCGGATGCGGCGCGATGCAGGTTTTTTTGCCGGAGCAAAAAACGTGCCAGGGAACGTTCCATCCGGCTGCCGCATCGGCTAAATCTGCCGCATGCGGCAAAAACCGGACCGAACGCAAGCCCCTGCGGCACAATGCGGCACTAATTAAAGTCTATGCAGGAAAAACGCAACCGGCAGCAAAAAAAAACGGTTGCGGTTTTCATGCAAAGTGCCGAATTGTGCCGCATTGCAAAAGCCGGATGTGTGAAAGTAGCCTTATGAGATCACTAAATGGCCGCAACTTTAGATATGTAGAGATGTTCCAGGCCTGGTCACAGCCAAAAATCCCAGGTTAACGTAATGGTAGCATACGGTGAGAGAAGATGTGCTGAGGACTGGGGAAGAGCGAGCAGCAGAAATGCAGGAAAAGTGAGCAATCTGGTGAGCAATAGTTTTTTTTTTAAACTGTTTGTTACCTCCCTAATGTTCAGCAAAATGGTAGTTAGCCATTCAACATTTTGTTGAATTCATGTGGAGCGAATTACAAAAAACACCTAATTCTGAAGAATATGGATTTTTGGAAAATTCAAGTAGCATTTAATTCAAGTGGAATAAATTTACTCATCTCTTAAAAAGACCACAATAAATAACATAATGTATGAGTAATTGGCCTTCTAAGAAGGTGTTATACAGTAGTACTCTACCCCTTTCTTTTTTATCAGGCCCTATGATAGATCAGAATAAAAGCATGAGTTCTCACCAGGGTTGCCAGAAATTCCAGGGCCATTTTTTGCCCTGTCTGTAAATCTTTTTTATGGTGTCTCTGATTTTTTGGAAGCTGAAGAAACTTTTACAAATTATTTTGATTGTAATTAACATTTTATAGTTTACAGTAACTGCAACTGATGTCTTTATATGAGAATTATGGACTGTAGACATGGATCACTTATAATTAGTACTGAGCGAACCCAAGGTTCGGTGTTGATACCGAACATAGCCTTTCTAAAATCAAAGCGTTTGGGTTTGGAGTTTGGGTGCTTTACGTCATGTCAGCATTGCTGTGCTCGGGTACGCTTGGTGAACAGCCCAGTGTGAGCCGCTGCAGTGTATGAGCGGCTCTCACTGCGGGTAACAAGAGCGTTATCAAATGTAGTGTGCACCAAACAAGAAATGGAAAGACCCCGCCCCAGGAAGTGATTCATTTATGGCTGGATGCATATGGGCAGAGACCTGAGCTGCTTAATTGGAGACTTCCATTGGGGTTCAGGTCAACTTCGGGTCCCAAACCAAATTTTATCTAAAGTCCGGCTGACCTCGCCGAACCGAACTTCCACAGGTTCGCTCATCTTTACTTATAATCATTGTAATTTATTACGGTTTTCCAATGTGTCTGTAAAAAATATTGTCTGTCTGTAATTTTTTGATAAGTTGTCCAGAAAAATTGAAAAGTCAAGTTGTCAAATCTGGTTCTTAGATTATAGTGATTATGTTTGTTATTCATTATATTATATTTATTATTATGTTAGATCATTATTATTTGTGTTTTTATTATTTTCACTAGCGTTGGGACTGTGGGATATTGATATGTAAGGATCTATAGTTAATAATTAAGGGTCTGTTCCCTGTCAGTGCCTAAGGCAACGTCGACTCTGTATAATGGCAGCTCAGTGCTGAGTGCTGATGGTTTGTGACAACCCCAGCAAAATCCGTACCTGGAGAAGAGCGGATGGTGAGAGATGTGTTAATTGTAATTGGTCCTTAATTTAGCGGGTTACACAGACACTTAAACATCTGTAATTATAGCATTTGCTTTGTTATACTTCGGTATACAACCTAATATTTTCATTAAAACAAGAGGCAATGTCGGTTTTAACACCTATAAAAAGATATGCATTTGCTTTTCAAACGGATGGGTTGATGTAAATGACATTTTCTATGAACAAGTCATTTCTACCCTGTGTGAGCGTTGTGGAGGAGATGTCAATTTAGTGCTTCACTGCCAGTAGGTATTGCAATTTGTATAGGCTTCTGTATCCTGCTGCGAGTCTGAACATTTCTTGTCTATGAGATATTAAATCACCAATGCAACATTCTGATTTATAGTTGCTATTACATTTTCTTTTGTTTGGTATGGTTCAGAAGATTTTTTTAAAAGCTGTTTTAGGTTCTTCTTTTTGTCCCTTGTATCGGTTTACTAAATAGATTACATTTTATACCATACAATTTGAAGACCAGTGTGTATTTTCTATAAATATATACATAGTATATATATATATATATATATATATATATATATATGGAACAGCGTACACCGAACGCCACAACCAAGTAGCGGGAATTGTATACAAGAATATCAGTACAGCATATGGGCTAAGTCCCCCTGCGTCCAGATGGGAGACCCCAGACAAGACTGGATGGAACAAGAAGTATCCAGGAATACATCAGAAAAATGGCACCAAAAGATGAGATGCTGAGGGAAAGCCTAAGACAGCCGCAACAACAACAGTCCGGGAAGGAAGAACAAGAACATGAAGTGCCATGGCAAGACAAGCCGCTGTATGGGATGTACCACAGTTAGTTTGTAAATGCAACTAACTTTGCAGGAACGAAGAGGTTTTTAGCAAGCGGAAAATCAACCATACCACTTATCCAAACTGTTGATCTTAAAGAGTGCACCACCCACGGCAAAGCAGGAAGCTGAGAGGGAATGGTGCGCTTCTGTTACCTAAGGAGTATGTGTTCATGATTAGACATGAGCGGACCTGTGGAAGTTCGGTTCGGCGGGTACCAGAAATATTACTCTAGTCAAATATTTGTGGCGAGGCGCACGGAGTTGCACGCCACTTGTCAGACACTCCTGATTAGAGATGAGCAAAGCCATGGAAGTTCGGTTTCGCGGTTCATCCGGACTTAAGGTATAGTTCGGTTTATAAATTACAATGATTATAAGTAAAGATGAGCGAACCCGTGGAAGTTCGGGTCAGCCGAACTTTAGATAAAACTTGGATTGGGATCCAAACTTGACCTGAATCCCAATGAAAGTCACTAATTGGGCAGTTCGGGTCTCCGCCCAAATGCAACCAGCCATAAATAGATCACTTCCGGTGGCGGGTGAGGAGGGCTTTTCCATTTTTTTTGTTTGGTGCACTCTACACCCGATCACACTGTAGTAACCCCCAGTGTGAGCTGTTCACTCATTGCAAGTGTCTCACACTGAGCTGAGCACTGAGCGTACCCGAGCACAGCGTTGCTCACATGGGTGGTTTACATATGTCAAGCATCCGAACTCAGAAACCGAACTCTGTTTTCTTTGGAAAGTCTGTGTTCGGTACAAACATCAACCACCAAATCTCGGGTTCGCTCATCTCTACTCACTATGTCTTTTAGACACCGGTATATTTTTATTATCTACATCATTTTTGAAGCAGAAGACTCTTCAAAAAAATGCCAACAGCATTCACTTACCCTTAGAAATATTAAAAGAAGGTTTTCTCACTGGATTTCACCCCTGTCGATCCAGCGCAGGCTGCAAAGTGATAAATGTGACTGGCTTCAATGGTGTGATCGAAGAATGGACTGCACATTAACAACATAATTTGATACAGCTGTGTACCATAAGGTATTATGTATCTATACATGTAATGTTGGCAGTTCTGTAAAAATTGTAAGGAAAAAGTCAAAACTGGAAGCGATTTCTCCCCAACATGGATTTTCTCCCTTGAGCTGTGAAATGATGTCATCATTCATGTCATCGGCTTAATCACTCCATTATCTAAATATGTCTTTTGTTGAGGCTTACATAATGAGATTCTTATTCCATTTAAACATCATGCATCAACCAAGTGTGTAAAATAAAAAAGTGCTTTAACGTAACCCAAGTACTTAAGCATCTGACCTTTCAGCCATAAAGCAGTCACACATGCTTAACCAAACTATCTCGTTATTAGGAAATCCTTTGGAAAGGTCACTTTCAAGCATTAGTTACTATTGAATAAAGAAAGAGCGGCTGATAAAAATGTAGCTCTGTAGTTTGTACATCTTTCTTTTCTTTTTTTTTTCCTTTTTAATTAAATTAACAGTTGTAGTATTTTATCTTATACCTCAAGGATATCTCAAGATTGAAACCACACAATTAATTCTACTGAAAGGCATCAAAAGAGATTTTATGGCAAGCAATAAAATAATATTTTAAAATTTAAACTATTTACCCGTTGAATTTTTTTGCCTCTCACATGATCAGAAGATGGGATGATTTGAGAAGCATAGGTATTTGAGTATTCCTAGCTCTGATAAAAGGGGGGGGGGGATTTCACTAGTTAGTACTCATAGGCACATCGATATGCTGAGAATCAAGGTTTCTCTCAAATACGTGGTTTTGCCAATAGTGCCTGTGAGTGGCGCTATTGGGATCCTCTCATCCCCTTTGCGTGACCCCCCAGGCTCCGTGACCCCTGATGTCCCATGATGTCATGACAGCTTCCTGTTGACATCACCGAGGCTGGCCCCAGTCTTCCTGAGTGACTGGGCTGTGGATGGCATTTCCCGTTCAGTACAGCGCAGCATCACAGCCCAGCATCTCCCTACTGCCTCCATCACTGCAGAGCACCACAAGCAGGAGCGATGCTGGGCTGTGATGAGTGGTGAAACTCTGGTCACAGCCCAGTGACTCAGGAAGACTGGGGCCACGTTGATGTCAGGTCAACTGGAAGTTGACGTGACATTACCAGACATCAGAGGTCACGAAGCACAGGGCTCATGAGAAGGGGTTTGAGCGGACCACAATAGCGCCACTCACAGGCACTATTGGCAACACAAACCTTGTTTTTCAACATAATATCAATGTGTCAATGAAAACTAACTAGCGAACCACCTTTTTAATGTATTTACTTAGTTATGTTGTATTAATCTTGTATGATTTTTTGGAAAATCAAAAAAAAGGATATCTTCAACAAAATAACGTAATAAAAAAAAGGTTAGCATCAGTCTATGTAGATTAAAGAGGCTTGTTAAATACAGCATTAAAACAAATCTGTTTCAAAATCTACAACAGATGTTCACTGAAATTACTTTTATGGCAGAGACAAGGAAAATGAATAAAGTGCGTGTTATTGACATTGAACTATGTTTACGAAGTCGAACTCCATCGTGTAACGCTGCACACTGTCATGATGTCAGAGAGGGACATTACCACGATTACCACTTGTAATGGATCATGTATACATTGCTACATTCACCTTTTTTAAAGAGATACTCTACTAAGGGTTCTTTAAGTTTGGGGGGGGATTCTAAAAAATAGCTTTCAATGACATAGCAATTGTTAACATTTGAAAGATATGCATTAATATGTAAGAATATTTTATGGGGCGGGTTTCGGAATTTTGATCACTTTTGAGATTGACTGTATTTAGGTCAAAGTCAAATATATGATGATAGAGATGGGCGGAACCTGAACGGTAAAGTTCAGGGTTTGTACCAAAGAGAGGCTTTTAAAAAAAAAACAGGGTTGGAATTTGGAGTTCGGATGCTTTACGTATGTGGACCACTCGAACGAGCATCACTGTGTTCGGGTACGCTCGCTGATCAGCCTAGTGCGAGCCGGTTGCAGTCTCTGAATGGCTCTCACTGTGGGTAACAAGGGCGTTATCGGATGTAGGGTGCCCAAGGACAAAAATGAAAACTGCACCTATCCTCCCCGGAAGTGATCTGTTTATGGCTGGCTGTATGTGAGTGGAGAACCGAACTGCCAGTCACTGATTTCCAATGGGGTTCAGGTCAAGTCCAGGTCCCAAACCGAACTTTAACCAAAGACCGACTGAACCTGCAGAACCCGAAATTCAACGGGTCCGCTCATCTCTATTGAAGACTAAAACAAAAACTTGATATGATTATTGGGCAATTTTTTTTATGCGCCTGTTTACAGCAGAATTTTTCTTCTATTCCCATGAACACCACCGGTTATGCAGTGAAGACCTCCCTTCCACTAGTCACCTGACTGCTGTAGCCAATCACTGGCCCTAGCAGTCACATGTTGAATTTGTAAGTCACCTCTGAGGCAAGATGTTGGCACTAATCCGACTTTACTATAGAACTGCTGGGTGACCACCAGAGCAGCGTCAATGAAGTGGTCCTAGCAGTCACATGTTGAATTTGAAGTCATCACTGAGTCAAGATGTTGGCACTAATCCGACTTTACTATAGAACTGCTAGGGACCACCAAATCTGTGTCACTGAAGTGGTCCTAGCAGTCACATGTTGAATTTGTAAGTCACCTCTGAGGCAAGATGTTGGCACTAATCCGACTTTACTATAGAACTGCTGGGTGACCACCAGAGCAGCGTCAATGAAGTGGTCCTAGCAGTCACATGTTGAATTTGAAGTCAC
Organism: Anomaloglossus baeobatrachus; assembly: GCF_048569485.1. Classification (NCBI taxonomy): domain Eukaryota; kingdom Metazoa; phylum Chordata; class Amphibia; order Anura; family Aromobatidae; genus Anomaloglossus; species Anomaloglossus baeobatrachus. The sequence goes on along the minus strand of NC_134357.1, from coordinate 86,387,088 downwards.
CACTGAGTTGAGATGTTGGCACTAATCCGACTTTACTGCTAGGGACCACCAGAGCTGTGTCTCTGAAGCGGTGGGGAATTCAGGGAGCACATCATTTTCATTTCTGTATTTTATAACATTCCCTACTCTTGAAAAGATCCTGTAAAATCCTAGAAAACCCATTTTAGCCTTTAATAGAGTATATAAATTTGCACTGCTGTTAGATGCGGTCTAGATTGTAATCAGCCATATTACGCTGGGGAGAAACTGATTATAGTGTTCTTCAAGGGGGAATAGAAATGATGCCCCAAACTTACCACTTTATCTCAAATGTATCCCATTCTGACTTTCTTAAAGGATATCACTTAAAGGCACTTTCTCTAGATATAACCTCCTATTGTCTATCCATCTGGGAAATCTTTATAAAAGAATACAGTAAAAAAACAAACCCTACAGTATTTGATCAATAAGTAACCGAATTCTTTGCCTTTTGTACACTATAACAAGGTGACAATTTTAGTCTAGTAACATAATAATGTAATGGAGACCTGTCAATGTGAAATGGTTTAGGATACCGCATCGAGCCCCATGTGTTCCCCATTTAAGTTTATAGGAATGACTCACTTGGGATTTCGGTAGCAATGGTATCAGATTTTATTTCTCGGAAACATCTGCAGATGAAACACTACGGCCCCAGAATGTTTCTATACCCTCCTCTAAATGCTTATGAAGTAACCTGTATCAATATTAAAATGAATATGTCATCATTGGGATTATTATGTTCTTATTTTTCTGGCTTCTTTTAACCCCTTCACCCTCCACCGGTTTTTCGTTGAAGTGGTGACAATAAAATTCAAAACTTTGTAAAAATATAAAATTTTTCTTTTTGTTGACATTTTTCGACACTCGTAATATTTCCATTTTTGGGGACCGGGGCTGTGTGATGGTTTATGTTTTGCACCCTGAGTTTATATTTTTTTTCTGGCACCATTTTGGGTTAGATACCTTGTTTTGATTGCCTTTTATTGCATTTTATTGCTATGTTGTGGTGGCCAAAAAATGTAATTCTGACCGTTTACCAATCAGATTAACTTTATATTTTGATATATCAGACATTTCTGAATGCGGCGATACAATATATATGTATTTTTTATTATTATTGTTTTATTTCTAATTGGACAAAAGGGTATAATTGAACTGTAGTGGGGGTTTTTTCTACTTTTTTTTACTTTTTCCTGTATTTAATAGTAACCTTAGGTGACTTGAAGCGGCGTTCATCCAATCACCTGCATCAGCACTGCTATGTATAGCAGAAATCACGATCTCCTATAAATGTTGGCAACAGGCCAGCGTTCACAGGAGAATCGTGATGACAGACACAGGGGTATTCAGCAGACCCCTGGCTGTCATGACAACTCATCGGCACCCCATGATGGGTGGGCTTCCTGATGGGCGGGATCAATCACACAATTCCTATCTGTTCGTGTTAATTGCCAATTTCAGTGATTGACACTAGGATTTAACTGGTTAAATTAGAGACACAGTTAAATTAGAGACACTTGATGGCTGATTACATCAATTGTTATATTCAGGGAAAGATGCGAGCTCAGCGTGTGAGCCTGCATCAAAGCCGGGGACACGGTAGATGATGTAAATATATGTTATCGGTCGTGAATAGGGTTAAGCAACCCTTTATTGAAAAAATATTCAGAGCTTGGACCAGAAATGTTTGTGATGCATAGTGGGCTCTTTTTGTGCAAAAGATATACTTGTAACACAGTACATATTTGTCTACAATGCCGGTACAAATCTATTTTTCTATAAACACACATATAAAGAAACACAGACTAGACCCTCAAACACAGATATAAGTAGAGCCCGAGTGGATGATGCCAATGTCAAGCTACCGCTACGGGGTGCGGCGACGCAGGTAGAAAGAAACTCCTGAGCGCACTAAGACAGAAGCCCACTACAGATTGCTAATACAAGAGCAGGGATAGGGGATCTCTCAGGGTCTATGCCGGGATGTCACATCTGAACCGAGGAGAAAACAAGCCAAAGTCAAAGAACAGAGCCGAGGTCAGATACCGAGAGAGCAAGTAAGCACAGGGGACCGGAGTCCGGAGGACAGGGAGGAACAGAGGTAGGTTTGGGAAGGAGGGACAGAGGTTAGGACGGGCAGGAGGGACAGAAGTCAAGACAGGTCGGGGAAACTGAGGTCAGGTCGGGGAAACTGAGGTTGGGTCAGGTCAGGCAGAAGAGACGGAAGTCAAGATGAACAGTACCGGGTAGCAGGACAAGAAACAAAGAACTTCTCTCAGGAACAGTGCACGCAGCAGAGACGGAAATATTACTGGCGGCGTCCTGGAGGTAGCAGCACCAAGATATGGCAGCGCAACTCCCGGAACGAGGCCAGGACGAACAGGCCCCTCCCAAGGGACCAAAACCCCGTTGGCAGGATACATGCACCGGCTCAGGAATGGCAGAGCCATGCATGAATCATGACAGCCAGGCTTTCTATTTATTGTATATGACAATGGCGGATTTTTCAAGACCGTGATGTTTTCACTAAAAGCAGTTTAGGCTAAAGGAAAAAAACTGTTTCCCTTTATTAATTAAAGCCGAAAGGCCCTAAATGTTTTTCCATATTAGAGGTCTTTGTTTCATTTCCTAAATATCCCTGATGTGCAAAACATGAAAATCATCTGTCTCACAAGATTATATTCTTATGGCTCACTCTAAACACGTCTGTTAGGACACAGCGAGACCCAAGAGCATATCTCTAAACAATCTTTCATTCTTCGCTTGTTTTGATACAGAAGAGGGGATTTTCGATGATCTCCACTCTGTTTAGAGTTGCTCTATAAACAGTGACTTCATGTTTTAGGCATGTTCATCTGCTCACTTATTAAAATATATTAAATGTCATTCTCGCACACATGTCAGCATGTTGGAAGCATAATAGAACATATTTATTAGTGCAATTTTGTCTGTATTTTGATTGAACTGCATAAAAATTCCCGTATTTATGAAGCCTCGTAACACTTTTTTATACATTTTCCATAAATATCTGAAAGTTGGTGCTGTGATATGTCAGGCTGCTTTCACACATCAGTTTTTTGCCATCAGGCACAATCCGGCGAAAAAACTAATACTACGGATCCGGCAAAAAAACAGATCAGTTGCATCAGTTTTTCCATCAGTTCCTTCAGTTCTTTGATGGATCCGTTGTGTTACTGAGCATGCTGAGTTAAAAAAAACATATCCGTTTTTTTGCCACATTATGCCGGATCCGGCGTCCAAAGGCTTCCATTATAAAACACGCCGTACGGTGCCGGATCCGGCGCAATGCGGTTTTTCGCCGGAGACAAAAAACGTTCCCCTCAGCATTCCATCCGGCCGCCAGACAAGCAAATTTTGCCGGATCCGGCAAAAGACGGATGGAACGCAAGGCCATCTGGCACGATCCGGCGCTAATGAAGTCTATGGGGGGGGAAACGGATCCGACAGCAACAGACGCCGGATCCGTTTTTTTCAGGTTTTTGCGGGATTGTGCCTGATGGCAAAAAACTGATGTGTGAAAGCAGCCTTAGTCCCTAACTTATATACTAACAATTAGAGAACAGCGTCCAAGAAATAGGCTGCAAAGTAAAATTCTGAAGTCCTCGTCTTGTAGATTTACTTACTTTCCTTTGGAATGATGATTTACGCCTCTCTAAAAAAATGTCCTTCAATATACACCAAATATGATGAAAACATGGTTTAAGAACCTTGGTTCAAATATCCGTTATTGGAACCTCTAGGACCAAATTCATAACCGAAGTGACGACTGAAATATTTATTTTTCATTTCGATTATGATGTCGCCCTCATATAAAACCATTACTTAATATATACCATATGAGTCTTTTGGAAGCCAGGTTAGCTGTAAGGTATGTTACAGTTTTCTTAAGGAGTTTTTCTAAGACTAGAGGTAGTAATTGTATCAAAATATGAAAAAGACATTACTTGCCCAATTAATCCTCTGTGATTTCAGAGCCACTACTCCAGTGCTGCCTACCAGTCTCCGTTCACATCTCTACAGCAGTCACATGCTGTCTGTCCATACGACCACAGCAGCCATTTACCGACCTCAATCACCTACTGCCATCCATCTAAGCATCGTTGCTGAATCCAGTGATTGGCTGCAGTGGTCATGTGGGTAGACTGAACATGGATGCCTCAGGAAGGAAGGCAGAGATTGGTAGCAGGCGTTCCAGCTATTTTTAAAGGGATCTGTCAGCAGAATTTTGCTACTTCATCTGAGAAGAGCATGATGTAGGGAAAGAGATCCTGAATCCAATGATGTATCACTTAGATTACTGGGTGCAGTTGGTCTGACACAATCAGAATTTTTAGATTTAGCAAAGCAGCAGAGCTGAGAAAGGTAACCCCGCCCATACCAAGCTCTCTATAGAGATTGTACATTGACAGTGAGTTGTTAATCAGAGGAGGGGGCAAGCCCGATCGCCATGCAGTTGACATTGTAGTCTGAGCAATCATAAGTCCTGCTGCTTAAAGGGAACCTGTCACCACTTTTTTGGTGTATAAGCTTCGGCCACCACTACCGGGCTCTTATATACAGCATTCTAACATGCTGTATATAAGAGCCCAGGCTTCTGTGACAACATAAAAAAACACTTTATAATACTTACCTAACGGTCGCTCTGCGGTGAATGAGGGCCTAATGGGCATCTCCGTTGTCCGGTGCGGGCGCCTCCCCTTTCGGCCATCTTCGGTTTCTTTCTGAAGCCTGTGTGCATGATGTGGCTCCGTCATACACACTCACTGGTCCTGCGTAGGCGCACTACAATACTTTGATCTTCCCTGCTCAGGGCAGATCAAAGTGCACCCGCTCAGGACCTGAATGCCGGCAACTGTGTATGACGTCGGACCCATCATGCACCGCAGCTAGAGAAGAAGGAGAACAAAGATGGCCGAAAGAGGCGGCTCCGGCACCGGACAATGGAGACGCCCATTAGGCCCTCATCCACCGCAGAGCGACCGTTAGGTAACTATTATAAAGTGTTTTTTATGTTGTCACAGAGGCCTGGGCTCTTATATACAGCATTCTAACATATATAAGAGCCCGGTGGTGGTGGCCGCAGCTTATACACCAAAAAAGTGGTGACAGGTTCCCTTTAAGCAAACATAGCAATTCAACAACAGATCACACTATGACAAGACACGCATCCCTGAATTCTATGTTTTAACTCTTGCAGCATACTGTCTTCATATCAAAAACCTACTGACAGATTCCCTTTAAGTTTTTTTAACAGCATTTAGAAAAAAGTTATAAAAACATGCCTTGTGCCAGGATCATTAAGGATTCATCAAAGTAATTGCTACTGAAATCTGGCGTAAAACACTTTGAAAAGTCTCAAAAATATTTCCAATCTGAGTCTGCACAACAATTTTGCAACTTTTGGCACATTCACACCATTTTCGACTATCTCCATCAAAATAGACAGAGCTGGGGTGGGATGGGGTCAGGACTGAGCATGGTAAAGCCCACTAACTAATGATGAGCTGTAGCGTACTTTACACCACAAGTCTTAAGATCTGTGGAAAGGCACAAGGAGGCGCACTTCACTTTTAAGATGTTCCTGATGCATTCAGAGGCGGGTGCCTCTTAAGGAATCAGTTACCTCTAGTTCCAACATGGCCCTCAAGACTGACATGAACACCTCCGGTCTTGATAAATTGGGACCTTTGTGTTTTAGATCATTTTGTGCTTTACGGGAAAGTTTAGAGAACCTTCTAGAAAGAAATATATGACATGGAAGAGACAGTGTGGCTTAAAGTACACCGAAATTACACCAAATCTGCCCATTTGGGCTACTTCCAAGCTGCCTAAATTGAGGACAGTATGAAATATGATATGAAAACATCATGGAACTTAAAGGATTATTTCCATCTCCAGGATCCTATCCCAATATGTAGTAGGTGTAATAATAACAATATCAGGAAATACATCTAATTAGACATGTATATAGATCTCCTGATATAGCCATGTCTCTTACCTCATGTGCAGAGGATATCAAAGTGTAGACTGGAGGAAAAACGGGTTTAAAAACCGCTCTAGGAAACCACGAGCAAGGATGTAAATGAATATTTTTCTTTTATTTAGATAATTCCAACGCGTTTCGGAGACCCATCTGTCTCCTTCCTCAGGGAAAAAGAATCTTACAGTTTTTCCCTGAGGAAGGAG